>NC_091286.1:343331457-343661735 GCF_032444005.1 Ranitomeya imitator | reverse complement strand
CACCATGTTGCGTATGGAAGGTATGTAGTGTATGTCAGGTTGGTGTGTGTGGTGTAGTATTCACCACACACACACACCAACCTGACGTACACTATACCAAACTACACACCAACCTGACGTACACAACGCCATACACACCAACCTGACACACTACGTCAGGTTGGAGTGTGTGGTGTAGTGTACGTCTGGTTGGGGAGTGGTGTAGTTTACGTCAGGTTGGTGTGTGTGGTGTAGTGTACACCATACACACACACCAACCTGACGTACACTATACAACACCACACACCAACCTGACGTGCACTACGCCATACACACCAACCTGACACTACGTCAGGTTGGAGTGTGTGGTGTAGTGTACGTCAGGTTGGGGTGTGGTGTAGTGTACGTCAGGTTGGTGTGTGTGGTGTAGTGTACACCATACACACACACCAACCTGACGTACACTATACCACACCACACACCAACCTCACGTACACTACGCCATACACACCAACCTGACACACTACGTCAGGTTGGAGTGTGTGGTGTAGTGTACGTCAGGTTGGGGAGTGGTGTAGTTTACGTCAGGTTGGTGTGTGTGGTGTAGTGTACACCATACACACACACCAACCTGACGTACACTATACAACACCACACACCAACCTGACGTGCACTACGCCATACACACCAACCTGACACTACGTCAGGTTGGAGTGTGTGGTGTAGTGTACGTCAGGTTGGGGTGTGGTGTAGTGTACGTCAGGTTGGTGTGTGTGGTGTAGTGTACACCATACACACACACCAACCTGACGTACACTATACCACACCACACACCAACCTCACGTACACTACGCCATACACACCAACCTGACACACTACGTCAGGTTGGAGTGTGTGGTGTAGTGTACGTCAGGTTGGGGTGTGGTGTAGTGTACGTCAGGTTGTGGTGTAGTGTACATCATACACACACACCAACCTGACGTACACTATACCACACCACACACCAATCTGACGTACACTATTCCATACACACCAACCTGACACACTACGTCAGGTTGGAGTGTGTGGTGTAGTGTACGTCAGGTTGGGGTGTGGTGTAGTGTACGTCAGGTTGGTGTGTGTGGTGTAGTGTACACCATACACACACACCAACCTGACGTACACTATACAACACCACACACCAACCTGACGTACACTACTCCATACACACCAACCTGACACACTACGTCAGGTTGGAGTGTGTGGTGTAGTGTACGTCAGGTTGGGGTGTGGTGTAGTGTACGTCAGGTTGGGGTGTGTGGTGTAGTGTACATCATACACATACACCAACCTGACGTACACTATACCACACCACACACCAATCTGACGTACACTACTCCATACACACCAACCTGACACACTACGTCAGGTTGGAGTGTGTGGTGTAGTGTACGTCTGGTTGGGGAGTGGTGTAGTTTACGTCAGGTTGGTGTGTGTGGTGTAGTGTACACCATACACACACACCAACCTGACGTACACTATACAACACCACACACCAACCTGACGTGCACTACGCCATACACACCAACCTGACGTGCACTACGCCATACACACCAACCTGACACTACGTCAGGTTGGAGTGTGTGGTGTAGTGTACGTCAGGTTGGGGTGTGGTGTAGTGTACGTCAGGTTGGTGTGTGTGGTGTAGTGTACACCATACACACACACCAACCTGACGTACACTATACCACACCACACACCAACCTCACGTACACTACGCCATACACACCAACCTGACACACTACGTCAGGTTGGAGTGTGTGGTGTAGTGTACGTCAGGTTGGGGAGTGGTGTAGTTTACGTCAGGTTGGTGTGTGTGGTGTAGTGTACACCATACACACACACCAACCTGACGTACACTATACAACACCACACACCAACCTGACGTGCACTACGCCATACACACCAACCTGACACTACGTCAGGTTGGAGTGTGTGGTGTAGTGTACGTCAGGTTGGGGTGTGGTGTAGTGTACGTCAGGTTGGTGTGTGTGGTGTAGTGTACACCATACACACACACCAACCTGACGTACACTATACCACACCACACACCAACCTCACGTACACTACGCCATACACACCAACCTGACACACTACGTCAGGTTGGAGTGTGTGGTGTAGTGTACGTCAGGTTGGGGTGTGGTGTAGTGTACGTCAGGTTGTGGTGTAGTGTACATCATACACACACACCAACCTGACGTACACTATACCACACCACACACCAATCTGACGTACACTATTCCATACACACCAACCTGACACACTACGTCAGGTTGGAGTGTGTGGTGTAGTGTACGTCAGGTTGGGGTGTGGTGTAGTGTACGTCAGGTTGGTGTGTGTGGTGTAGTGTACACCATACACACACACCAACCTGACGTACACTATACAACACCACACACCAACCTGACGTACACTACTCCATACACACCAACCTGACACACTACGTCAGGTTGGAGTGTGTGGTGTAGTGTACGTCAGGTTGGGGTGTGGTGTAGTGTACGTCAGGTTGGGGTGTGTGGTGTAGTGTACATCATACACATACACCAACCTGACGTACACTATACCACACCACACACCAATCTGACGTACACTACTCCATACACACCAACCTGACACACTACGTCAGGTTGGAGTGTGTGGTGTAGAGTACGTCAGGTTGGGGTGTGGTGTAGTGTACGTCAGGTTGGGGTGTGTGTGTGGTGTTGTGTATATCAGCCTGGTGTGGGTGAGTTCTGTAGGGGAATGACAGGATGTGTTTAGTCCACGGACGTGTGATGAATTCTGAAGCATTCATTCAAACACAGTCCAGGTTTGTCGGGACACGTTTCACATTGGAAACGAGTTTCCCTTCTTATCCCCCTTTTATAGCACACCCGGCACCTTTTTTTTGCTCTCCCCTCACAAGGAAAAGGTTGCCCTGGTACCATACGGGAGACTTGAGTTCCAGGGGTGCTGGGGCCCGCTCCTTCCTCGCCTCCAAACATTAGGGCCTTTATCACCGCCTCCTGGAACTGAAGGAAGGTGTTGTTGGTCTGGCCTGCACATCGTGATAGCACGTATGCGTTATACAGTGCCATTTGCACGATGTGCACAGCCAGTTTTTTATACCACACCTTCGTCTTCCGCATGGCACTATAGGGCTGGAGGACTTGATCAGAAAGATCAACTCCCCCCATGTGTTTGTTGTACCCCAGGGCACAGTCCGGTTTGTGGACCTGTGCTGGGGTACCTCGAACGGTGGTGGCCGTGGTGCCGGGACCATGGATTGTGGTCAAGAAAAAGACGTCCCTTTTGTCTTTGAACTTGACCGCAAGCATGTTGCCTCTACATTGGGCCCGGCTCTCACCCTTTGGGAGAACCTGCTCAATTAGTGACAAAGGGAGACCCCTCTTGTTTCTGCGCACGGTACCGCAAGCGACGGTAGCTCTGGCAGAGAGGGATTGAAAGAGTGGGATGCTTGTATAAAAGTTATCAACGTACAGATGGTAACCTTTATCAAGCAGTGGGTGGACCAAATCCCACACTATTTTCCCACTCACCCCCAGAGCAGGTGGACATTCTGGGGGCTGGATACTGCTGTCCTTTCCTTGATAAACTCTAAAGCTGAGAGTGTACCCTGAGGTACTCTCGCAGATCTTATAGAGTTTTATCCCGTACCTTGCCCTTTTGCTGGGCAGGTACTGACGGAACTGAAGCCTCCCTTTGAAGTGGATGAGGGATTCATCCACACAAATTTCCCTTTGGGGAATGTACACTTCAGCAAACTTGTTGCTGAAGTGTTCGATGACCGGCCGAATTTTGAACAGTCTATCAAAATTCGGGTCATCGCGAGGAAGGATGTCCGTGTTGTCCCTAAAGTGGAGAAATTTATGAATCGCCTCAAAACGTTTGCGTATCATAACCATGCCATATAATGGAGTTTGATATAAAATATCAGTACTCCAGTATTGGCGAATTTCTGGTTTCTTCACAATCCCCATGTGAAGGACCAGTCCCCAATATTTCATCATTTCTACAGAGTCAACGGGATTCCAAGTAGTAAATGATGAACTTGGGTTTTCGGCAAAAAATTGCAGGGCGTACAAATTTGTTTGCTCCACCATGAGACTGACGATTGACTCCGAGAAAAAGACTTTGAAAAAGTCTATTTCCCGGAGGTTGGCAGTCTCAAATTGGATTCCTGACTGGGGAATGAAATCAGGAATCCGTGGAGCAAAATTTTCAGGGATGGGGGTCCAGACGGGGGCACTAGTGCTAGGTTGGGCGTCACTTGCACTAGGTTGGGGGTTACTTCCACTTGGCTCCGACTCTCCTCCCCTGGGCTCCGGCTCTCCTCCCCTGGGCTCCGGACGATTTCTCGACCTGCGACATCTTGGGGGTGGCGAGTCGGTGTCACTAGAGGAGGAAGAGTGGGAGGAATACAGAAAAGTGGGGTCCTCTCCCTCACTATCAGCTTCGGAGGCAAGAAAGGAATATGCCTCCTCAGCTGTGTACAGCCTTTGTGACTGGGATGACTGGGATGAGCGGGACATTGTGTGTGTGGTGTGTGTAAAAAACTAAACTTTATTATAGTGTGCGTGTGTGTATGTGCGAGTGTTTGGTGAAACTTTCTACTGCAGGAGGGGGCTGCCAGGCGCGGGGGCGGCTGCCAGGCGCGGGGGCGGCTGCCAGGCGCGGGGGCGGATGTCAGGAGCTGAGGCGGATGTCAGGAGCTGAGGCGGATGTCAGGAGCAGGGGTGGATGTCAGGGGCGGGGGCGGCTGTCAGGGGCGGGGGCGGCTGTCAGGGACGGGGGCAGCTGTCAGGGGCGGGGGCGGCTGACAGGAGCGGGGGCGGCTGACAGGAGCGGGGGCGGATGTCAGGAGCGGAGGCGGATGTCAGGAGCGGAGGCGGATGTCAGGAGCGGAGGCGGATGTCAGGGGCGGCTGTCAGGGGCGGGGGCGGCTGTCAGGGGCGGGGGCGGCTGTCAGGGGCGGGGGCGGCTGTCAGGAGCGGAGGTGGATGTCAGGAGCGGGGGCGGCTGTCAGGCGCGGGGGTGGCAGAGGCGATGCAGTAGCAGATGGAATCGGCAGCAGCAGGGGTGATCGGGGGACGGGGGATGATCAGGGGGACGGGGGGTGATCAGGGGGACGGGGGGTGATCAGGGGGACGGGGGGTGATCAGGGGGACGGGGGGTGATCAGGGAGGCAGGGGGTGATCAGGGGGGCAGTGGGTGATCACTGGGGACAGGAGGGGGCTGTCAGGCGCAGGGGGGCAGAGGCGATGCAGTAGCAGCAGCAGATGGAATCGGCGGCAGCAGCAGGGGATGATCTGGGGGACGGGGGTGATCAGGGGGCAGGGGGTGATCAGGGGGGCAGAGGGTGATCAGGGGGGCAGAGGGTGATCACCGGGGGACAGGAGGGGGCTGTCAGGCGCGGGGGGCAGAGGCGATGCGACAGCAGCAGATGGAATCGGCAGCAGCAGCAGGGGGGTGATCAGGGTGGCGATCAGGGGGGCAGGCGGTGATCAGGGGGGCAGGGGGTGATCAGGGGGGCAGGGGGTGATCACCGAGGGGCAGGGGGAGGCTGTCAGGCGCGGGGGGGCTGAGGCAATGCAGCAGGAGCAGATGAAATCTGCTGCAGCAGCAGGGGGGTGATCAGGGGGGCAGGGGGTGATAAGGGGGGCAGGGGGTGATCAGGGGGGCAGGGGGGGGCAGGGGGTGATCAGGAGGGCAGGGGTGATCAGGGGGGCAGGGGGTGCTCAAGTGGGCAGGGGGTGATCACCAGGGGGCAGGCAGAGGCTGTCAGGAGCTGGGAGAGCTGAGGTGATTGAGCTGGCAGCAGCAACGGGGAAGGGGGGGGTGAAAAGGGGGGCAGGGGGTAAGATCGGGGGGGAGGGTGATCAGGGGGGCAGAGCGCAGAGGTGGATGGCAGAGAGGGGAGTACCTGGCAGCGGCGGCGGCGGCAGGAGCACAGGCAGCGGCGGCAGGAGCAGCGGCAGAGGCGGCAGGAGCCGCGGCAGAGCAGCAGCAGCGGCGGCGATCGGCGGCGATCGGGGGCAGGTATAAACGCAGGGTCCTCGTTCTCCAGCTTCCAGCAACGGGATGAGTCTGGAGAACGAGGACAGACATATTTTACTCCGCCCCTACAGATCTGATTGGAGAGCTAGCGTCACATGGACGCTAGCTCCAATCAGAGCTGAAGGGGGTTAAATAAAGGTCACCCGGAGCGATCGTACACCCGGGGGGGCAAAGCCACCCCCCCTGGGGTGAAGTACAGGTCCCCCTGCACCTGCGGGTACGGTGACATTTGAATGACCCCGGTCACCGGACCCGCAGGGAAGCATTCCCGCCATGACGCCACGTAGGCGTCACAGGTCGGATTGGCACCGACTTTCATGACGCCTACGTGGCGTCAAAGGTCGGGAAGGGGTTAAGGACAATAGTATTTCACAAAATGCAAACTAAAAAAAAGAAAATAAAAAGTCAGATATATAAACATAACAAGATTTCAATGACAGCAAATTAATCCTCATACATAATAGATATGCATTAGATTATGCTTAAGATATTCAGAAATTCTAATGTTTAACAGTTTGAGAAGAGGGGAAGACTGTTATGATCAGGTGACCTTGGAGCAGCATGAAAACTTTCACTGGAGTAGGTGGTAACTATACTGACCGCAAATCCTGATCTTAACACCGCAACTAGAAGTAGCCGTGGGGTGTGCCTAACAAATCCTAGACACCTCGACACAGCCGGAGGACTAAATACCCCTATAGATGGAAATAGGAATTCTACCTTGCCTCAGAGCAGAACCCCAAAGGATAGGCAGCCCCCCACAAATATTGACTGTGAGTAGTAGAGGAAAAGACACACGCAGGCAGGAAACAGGATTTAGCAAAACAGGCCACTCTAGCTAAAATAGGAAAGGATAGGACAGGATACTAAGCGGTCAGTATTAAAATCCTTCCAAAAATATCCACAGCAGAAAATACAAAAACTCCACCATCTAACTAAAGATGTGGAGCGTATATCTGCAACTCCAGAGAATCCAACAAGACTGAGAAAACACTGACACAGTCTAAGCTGGACAAGAGAAAACAAATGAATAGCACAGAATATAAGCACACAGCTTGTGTGTCACAGAAAAAGAAACAGACACTTATCTTTGCTGAATTGGCAGCTAAGCAGGAGAAGCCAGACAAAGATTCAACACTTCCCAAGAAACATTGACAACTGGCAAGGACTAATGAGTCCTGCAAACCGAAATACCCCAGTCAGAATTGCAATTAGCAGATACACCTGTCCAAGACTGCAGCCCAGGGACAACTGCATTACCACCTACAACCACCGGAGGGAGCCCAAAAGCAGAATTCACAACAGAAGACATACAAGACTTACACTTCAAAATTCCTTGAGCAAAATACACTTCTCCGCCACACAGGGAGAAAAGGAACTAAAATGTATCTACCGTATATACTCGAGTATAAGCCGACCCGAGTATAAGCCGACCTCCCTAATTTTGCCACAAAAACTGGGAAAACTTATTGACTCGAGTATAAGCCTAGGGTAGGAAATGCAGCAGCTACCGGTGAATTTCAAAAATAAAAATAGATGCTCCATACCGTTATTGCCCCATAGATGCTCCATATAAAGCTGTGCCACATATAATGCTCCATACCATTGATTATTGCCCCATAGATGCTCCATATAAAACTGTGCCATATATAATGCTCTATACCGTTCATTATGGCCCCATAGATGCTCCATATAAAGCTGTGCCATATATAATGCTCTGAACCGTTCATTATGGCCCCATAGATGCTCCATATAAAGCTGTGCCATATATAATGCTCTGCACCATTCATTATGGCCCCATAGATACTCCATATAAAGCTGTGCCATATATAATGCTCTGTACCGTTCATTATGCCCCCATAGATGCTCCATATAAAGCTGTGCCATATATAATGCTCTGCACCATTCACTATGGCCCCATAGATGCTCCATAGAAAGCTGTGCAATATATTATGCTGCTGCTGCAATAAAAAAAATCACATACTCACCCCTCTTCGCTCGGGACGCTGGCGCTTTCAATATTTACCTACTCCTCGTGCGGCTCTGTCTCCAGCACTGACGCTCAGCAGAGGGCGCGCACTGACTATGTCACCGCGCCCTCTGACCTGAGCGTCACAGCCAGAGGACGCTGAAGACGGAGCCGCACCAGAACAAGGAGCGGTAAATATCGCGCAGCGCTCCCCTCCCCGTATACTTACCTGCTCCTGGCGCGGTCCCTGCAGTCCCTGCTTCTTCCACCGCTGCATCTTCTTCCTGTATTGAGCCGCATATTCATGACTGTAATGAGCGGTACCATGTGACCGCTCAATACAGGAAGAAGATGCAGCGCTGGAAGAAGCAGGGACTGCAGGGACCGCGCCGGGAGTAGGTAAGTATAACTAGACAGCCCCCGCTCCCCCTCCCCTGCTGACCCCCGGGTATGACTCGAGTAAAAGCCGAGAGGGGGACTTTCAGCCCCCAAAAATGGGCTGAAAATCTCAGCTTATACTCGAGTATATACGGTACTTCTGATAGGGTTGTGACAGTCACAACTCTTATAGAAGCATGTAAGGGCTGCTGCAGTACCACCAATGAGGTACGATGCATTAAATGAGCAATATGGTTGTTCCGAGTCCATGATGCCCAAGGTTCGAAGGTACAATTACACATGAAGGTGAAGCATGAATGCGGTTTATTATGTCAATTCGTTTCAAGGTTTTCAAACCTCTTCATCAGGACCAAACTGCAATCATTGTGGTTTGGTCCTGATGAGATGGTTTGATCACATTATTAAAGTTGAATTCTCCAATAAATACTTACAATGGGAAACTAACACAAAACTGTCTATATAATGTAAACTTGTACTATATATTGTTACATTTTCATTGTATAAAAATATTTGCTAACTAAAAGAGATTATTCACATCTAAGTAGATTATTTTTAAGGCTCCCTCACAAAATGTAATATAAAAGAATATTGAAGAATATAATGCTGTTTGCAGGGAATGCAGGGCAAGAGTTAGAAGAGCTAAAAGCAGCAAAAAAAGGATTTTGGGGGTATGTCAAAAGCGATAGAAAAGTCAATGATGCTATAGGATTTTTACAGGATGAAAAGGGTGACGTAGTCAAAAATGATGTTTAGAAGACCAAACTTTTAAATTCCTTTTATCTTCTGTGTTCTCTAAGAAAGCAATTGTAACATAAACTAATCTTCATGGTGCTATCGAAGAAATAAAAAAAATCCACACTATCCACAAACAGAGGGATGGTGAAGGAAAACCTATCTAATTTAAATAATTTTAAATCTCATGGTCCAAATAAATTACATCCTAGGGTACTTATGCAAATTGTCTCTTCAGAGAGGAAGAGAACTAGAACTCTAGTGCCACCTATCGGAAGTTAGCAATCCTACAAGTCATAATAATAGCCAAACCAGAATCTCAATTTGCAGACACTGTCTTTAGGGGTACTGCCCCTGAAAGAGTTAGCAGAGGAAGTTGCAGAACCACTAACCAGAATCTTTGAAAAATCCTGGAAAACAGGAGATGTCCCAGAAGATTGTAGAAGGACAAATGTTGTCCCTATCTTCAAAAAAAGGAAAGAAGATGGAGCCAGGACATTACAGGCCACTGAGCCTTACTTCTATAGTTACATAGTTATTAAGGTTGAAGGAAGACTTTAAGTCCATCTAGATCAACCCATAGCCTAACCTAACATGCCCTAACATGTTGATCCAGAGGAAGGCAAAAAACCCCATGTGGCAAAGTGTAAGCTCCACATTGGGGAAAAAAATTCCTTCCCGACTCCACATACGGCAATCAAACTAGTTCACTGGATCAACGCCCTATCAAGGAATCTAGTGTATATATCCTGTAACATTATACTTTTCCAGAAAGGTATCCAGTCCCCTCTTAAATTTAAGTAATGAATCACTCATTACAACATCATACGGCAGAGAGTTCCATAGTCTCACTGCTCTTACAGTAAAGAACCCGCGTCTGTTATTATGCCTAAACCTTCTTTCCTCCAGACGTAGAGGATGCCCCCTTGTCCCTGTCTCAGGTCTATGATTAAAAAGATCATCATCATCATATATTTATACATTAAAATAAGATCACCCCTTAGTCTTCGTTTTTCCAAACTAAAAAGCCCCAAGTGTAATAACCTATCTTAGTATTGCAGACCCCCCCAGTCCTCTAATAACCTTGGTCGCTCTTCTCTGCACCCGCTCTAGTTCAGCTATGTCTTTCTAGTACACCGGAGACCAAAACTGGGCACAGTATTCTAAGTGTGGTCGAACAAGTGACTTGTATAGAGGTAAAATTATGTTCTCCTCATGAGCATCTATGACTCATTTAATGCATCCCATTATTTTATTTGCCTTAGTAGCAGCTGCCTGACACTGGCCACTGAATATGAGTTTGTCATCCACCCATACACCCAGGTCTTTTTCATTGACGGTTTTGCCCAGAGTTTTAGAATTAAGCACATAGTTATACATCTTATTACTTCTACCCAAGTGCATGACCTTACATTTATCCCCATTAAAGCTCATTTGCCATTTATCAGCCCAAGCTTCTAGTTTACATAAATCATCCTGTAATATAAAATTGTCCTCCCCTGTATTGATTACCCTGCAGAGTTTAGTGTCACCTGCAAATATTGAAATTCTACTCTGAATGCCCCCTACAAGGTCATTAATAAATATGTTAAAAAGAAGAGGGTCCAATACTGACCCTGTTATGAACTGGTGATTCAGAACCACAATGGACCTAGTGGTTAAGAGCACACAAAGTGACCTGATAGTTACTAATAACATAGGACGAGCTCTGAGACGTGGGAACTCTGCTGACCGCAATCCTTAATCCTATCATACCACACTAGAGGTAGCCGTGGAGCGCTCCTGACCAGACCTAGGCGCCTCGGGCACAGCCTGAGAAACTAGCTAGCCCTGAAGATAGAAAAATAAGCCTACCTTGCCTCAGAGAAATTCCCCAAAGGAAAAGGCAGCCCCCACATATGACTGAGTAAAGATGAAAATACAAACACAGAGATGAAATAGATTGTAGCAAAGTGAGGCCCGACTTACTGAATAGACCGAGGATAGGAAAGATAGCTTTGCGGTCAGCACAAAAACCTACAAACAACCACGCAGAGGGCGCAAAAAGACCCTCCGCACCGACTAACGGTACGGAGGTGCTCCCTCTGCATCTCAAAGCTTCCAGCAAGCAAGAAAAACCAATATAGCAAGCTGGACAGAAAATATAGCAAACAAAAGTAACACAAGCAAAACTTAGCTTATGCAGGGCAGGCAGGCCACAAGAACGATCCAGGAGAGAGCAAGACCAATACTGGAACATTGACTGGAGGCCAGGAACAAAGAACTAGGTGGAGTTAAATAGAGCAGCACCTAACGACTTAACCTCGTCACCTGAGGAAGGAAACTCAGAAGCCGCAGCCCCACTCACATCCACCAGAGGAAGCTCATAGACAGAACCAGCTGAAGTACGACTCATGACCACAGGAGGGAGCTTGACCACAGAATTCACAACATGACCCCTGTGCTACCCCACTGCTAACCGCGACCCAGTCCGAGTGTGTTCCATTAATAACCACCCTTTGTTTCCTACCCCTGAGCCAGCTCTCAACCCACTTACACATATTTTCCCCTATCCTTATTATTCTCATTTTATGTATCAACCTTTTGTGTGGCACCGTATCAAAAGCTTTTGAAAAGTCCATATACACTACATCTACTGGGTTCCCTTGGTCCAGTCCGGAACTTACCTCTCCATAGAAGCTGATCAAATTAGTCTGACATAAATGGTCCCTAGTAAACCCATGCTGATAGTGGGTCATGAGGTTATTCCTCTTCAGATACTCCAGCATAGCATCCCTTAGAATACCCTCCAGGATTATACCCACAGTAGAGGTTAAGCCTACTGGCCTATAATTACCGAGTTCAGTTTTTGTCCCCTTTTTGAATATTGGCACCACATTTGCTATACGCCAGTCCTGTGGTACAGACCCTGTTGTTATGGACTCTTTAAAGATTAAAAATAATGGTCTATCAATGACTGTACTTAATTCCTGCAGTACTCGGGGGTGTATCCCATCCGGGCCCGGAGATTTGTCAATTTTAGTGATTTTTAGACGCCGCCGTACTTCCTGCTGGGTTAAGCAGGTGACACTTAATGTGGAATTTTTGTTATCACTGATCATATTGTCTGCCATGGGATTTTCTTTTGTAAATACTGATGAAAAAAAGTCATTTAGCATATTGGCTTTTTCCTCATCCTCATCCACCATTTCACCCAGACTATTTTTAAGGGGGCCAACGCTATCATTTTTTAGTTTCTTACTATTTACATAGTTAAAGAATATTTTGGGTTTATTTTTACTCTCTCTGGCAATGAGTCTCTCTGTCTCAATCTTTGCTGCCTTTATTTGCTTTTTACAGACTTCATTTAATTTTCTGTATTTATTTAATGCCTCATCACTACCTACTTCCTTTAATTCTCTAAGTGCTTTCTTTTTGTCACTTATTGTGCACCTTACAGCTCTATTTAGCCATATTGGTTTCCTCCTATTTCTGGTATGTTTATTCCCACACGGTATATACTGTGCACAGGTCCTATCCAGGATGCTAATAAACGTCTCCCATTTTCTTTGTGTATTTTTATGTCTCAGGATATTGTCCCAGTTAATTGCACCAAGATCATCTCATATATGTTGGAAATTTGCCCTCCTGAAGTTTAGTGTCCGTGTAACCCCTCTACTACACATCTTATTAAAGGATACATGAAAACTTATTATTTTGTGATCACTATTCCCCAAGTGACCCCCAACCCTTATATTTGATATGCGGTCTGGCCTGTTGGTTAATATTAGGTCTAGCAGCGCCCCACTTCTTGTTGGGTCCTGAACCAGTTGTAAAAGGTAATTGTCTCTCATAGTTGTCAAAAACCGATTACCTTTGCTGGAACTGCAGGTTTCTGTTCCCCAATCTATTTCAGGGTAGTTGAATAATGACTTCTCCTTGAGTCGCAGCTTCATCTATTTGCTTTACGAGGATATTCTCCATTGCTTCCATTATTTTTGGAGATTTATAACAAACCCCTATCAGTAATTTATTATTTTTCCCCCTCCCCGTATCTCCACCCACAGGGACTCTACATTTTCATTAGATTCACCTATATTATCACGCCGGATGGGTTTTAAGGATGATTTTACATATAGACACACCCCTCCCCATCGCCTATCCATTCGGTAATTTCTGAAAAGGCTATGGCCCTGCAAGTTAACAGCCCAGTCATGGCTCTCATCCAGCCATGTTTCAGATATCCCCACCATGTCATAATTATGCTCCAACAACATTAATTCTAATTCGTCCATTTTGTTGGTGAGGCTTCTGGCATTAGTATACATGCACTTGATGCACCTCGATTCTTTCTTAAATTATTAACTGTTCTAACCCCACCCCCCATGCCACCGCCACCCCCAACTTCCTTATTTGTGCCCAGGTCTCTATCTGCACTATCTTCCCCTCCTATAAAATGAATACCCTCCCCCCAATTCCTAGTTTAAACACTCCTCCAACCTTCTAGCCATTTTCTCCCCCAGCACAGCTGCACCTTCCCCATTGAGATGCAGCCCGTCCCTAGCGTAGAGCCTGTAGCCAACTGAGAAGTCAGCCCAGTTCTGAAGGAACCCAAACCCCTCCTTCCTACACCAATTCTTGAGCCACATATTAACCTCCCTAATCTCCTGTTGCCTCTCTGGCGTGGCACGTAGTACAGGCAGTATTTCAGAAAATACCACGTTGGAGGTCCTTGCTTTCAGCTTGCAGCCTAATTCCCTGAAATCATCTTTAAGGACCTTCCACCTACCTCTAACTTTGTCATTTGTGCCAATGTGCACCATGACCGCTGGGTCCTCACCAGCCCCTCCAAAGTAATCTGTCCACCCGATCAGCGATGTGTCGGACTCGAGCGCCAGGTAGGCAGCACACCGTTCGACGATCCTTGTCTTTGTGACAGATTGCTTTATCTGTTCCCCTAATAATTGAGTCGTCCACTACCAGCACCTGTCTGGCCTGCCCTGCTCCCCAGTCACTCCTGCGGCTTTCAGAGGACATACCTGGCTGCAGCAGTGCTACCCCTGTACTGGCACCCCCCTCATCTGCCACCTTAGCAAACTTATTGGGGTGTGCCATATCAGGACAAGCCTCCCTGGCACTCTTCCCTCTACCCCGCTTCCTAACTGTCACCCAGCTTGCTACTTCACTGTCCTGCAGCTCCATCCTACCATCCCCCCCTCATCTATCCCATTGAGCGTCTGCTCAGTGAGCAGAAGACTCCTCTCCATATTGTCTATGGATCTCAGTGTTGCCAGCTGCACATTTAGATCCAGAATCTGGGCTTCCAAATGCTCAACGTGCTCACATCTCGCACAGCAGTATGCACCCTCGACCGGCTGATCAAGGACTGCATACATGTGGCAAGATGTGCACTGGATGGCATTAACAATAGTGGAGCACATTTCCTAATGGAGATTGCACCAGACAAAAGCGTTAAATAAAAATAAATACAAAGTATTAATAAAATACAGACAGCAATTCAGCAATTCCTCCCTTGGAAACTCCCTGAATCCAAAGTCACTGAATCACAAGTCACACTTACCGCCGTTCACACTTACGCTCAGGTCACACTCAGCTCGCTCACACTCGCTAAGCTGGAGATTTAAAGATATTTTTTTTCTTTATCACCTCAGCAGCAAACCACCTTGCTGTTCAATGCACTTCCAAAAAGGACTTGAGTCCCAACCAGCTGCCCCTTATAAACCCCTAAATTATGAGCCCCCACCCTAAGTTAACCCCTTTTTAATATAGCTACTCCCAATTCAGCAACTCACACCAATTCACACAGGTATTTGTTAAAGGCTTTCCAAATACCTCTTCACTGAATCACAAGTCACACTTACCGCCGTTCACACTTACGCTCAGGTCACACTCAGCTCGCTCACACTCGCTATGCTGAAGATTTATAGATTTTTTTTTCTTTATCCCCTCAGCAGCAAACCACCTTGCTGTTCAATGCACTTCCAAAAAGTACTTGAGTCCCAACCAGCTGCCCCTTATAAACCCTTAATTATGAGCCCCCACCCTAAGTTAACCCCTTTTGAATATAGCTACTCCCAATTCAGCAACTCACACCAATTCACACAGGTATTTGTTAAAGGCTTTCCAAATACTTCTTCACTGAATCACAAGTAACACTTACCGCCGTTCACACTTACGCTCAGGTCAGACTCAGCTCGCTCACTCTCGCTAAGCTGGAGATTTAAAGATTTTTTTTTTCTTTATCCCCTCAGCAGCAAACCACCTTGCTGTTCAATGCACTTCCAAAAAGCCATTGGAAGATATTTGAACAAATTATTAAACAGCATATATGTTAGAACTTGGATAAAAAAACAGGTATCAACAGAGTCAGCATGGGTTTGTAGCAAACAAGTCATGCCAGACTAATCTAATTTCCTTCTATGATGAAATCACTGACTGGGTGGATCAGGGAAATGCGGTAGATATAGCATATCTCAACTTCAGCAAAACATTTTGTAAAGTATCTCATACTATCCTTATTGAAAAAATGACTAAGTATGGGACTGACAAGGCTACAGTTAGGTGGATTCATAACTGGCTCCGTGATCGTACTCAACGAGTAGTAATAAATGGTTGTACGTCCAATTGGAAGTGTTTCAAGTGTGATACCACAAGGATCTGGTTTAACATTGCTATAAATGATCTAGCTAAGGGAACTGAAGGTAAACTAATCAAATTTGCAGACGATGCAAAGCTAGGAGGGATAGCTAACACTGGAGAAGAGAAAGGACACAGAAGGATCTAGATGAGCTTGAACAATGGGCAGCGACTAATAGAATAGTATCTAACAGGAAGAACTGCAAGATTCTACATCTGGCAAAGAAAAAATTGAAAATTACATCTATAGAGTGGGAAAAATAGAACTAAGCAACAGCACATGTGAAAAAGACTTGGGTATACTAATAGATCACAGACTGACCATGAATCAACAGCGTGATGCAGCAGCAAAAAAGGCAAGCACAGTTCTAAGATGTATTGAGAGAAGCATATTGTCTAGATCACATGAAGTAATTATCACCCTCTAGTCCTCCTTGGTCCGGCTTCATCTTAAATATTGTGTCCAGTTCTGGGCACCATATTATAAGACATTGAAAAACTGGAGCAAATTCAGAGAAGAGCTACCAGGATGGTGAGCGGACTGCAAAGCATGTCCTACGAGGAACGGTTAAAGGATATGGGAATGTTTAGATAATGAGATCATCATTATTCTCATTTGCACATTGAAATACTAGACGCAATGGAATGAAACTGAAAGGGAGAAGATACAGATTAAATATTAGAAAAAACATTTTTACAGTGAGGGTGATCAATGACTGGAACAGGCTGCCACGAGAGGTAGTGAGTTCACCTTCAATGGAAGTCTTCAAACAGAGGCTGGAGACATCTGAGATGGTTTAGTGACTCCTGCATTGAGCAGGAAGGGGGTTGGACATGATGACTCTGGAGGTCCCTTCCAATTCTAACATTCTATGATTCTATGATGTGTAGCACTGAGTTCAATAGCTCTCAAAGACAATTCCCAGATTGTTGGATCTGGTCGTCTATGTCAGGATTTGGAAAACCACAAAAAAAGTGTAAATTATATCAGTGAATGTATATGAGAATAATTAGATCTCATCAAATTGTCTTTTTGCAGGAATTCTGTTACTTAAAAGCCATTGTCAGTAATTTGATACCAGGACAATCATATTCTTGAATGTCTTCTGTCACTGTGGTTTGTCTGTTCATTCAGCATCACAGGCAAAGCCAATTAAACAATTTTTGGAGTGCAGTAGTACCAGATACAGCATTATAGACATACAGTATGTCCCCCATCTTAGGCCCCTTCCTGGTATATAGGTCAGCAATCCTGGGCCACTTCCTGGTATACACAGCTCTGGCAAAAATTAAGAGACCACCACATCAAAACCGTGACATGGGCAGCCCAATCTCCACACCTGAACCCCATTGAAAACCTCTGGAAAGTAATCAAGAGAATGATGGATAGTCACAAGCCAGGAGCAGTGTGAAAGACTGGTGGAAAGCATGCCAAGACGCATGAGAGCTGTGATTAAAAAGCACGGTTATTACATAAAATATTGATTTCTTCCTGAGTTAAAACATTAGTATTGTTGTTTCTAAATGATTATGAACTTGTTTTCTTTGCAATATTTGAGGTCTGAAAGAACTGTTTTTTTGTTTTTTTTGTAATTTTGACCATTTCTCATTTTCAGAAAAAAATACTAAATTTATTGCTTAGAAATTCAGAGATATGTTGTCAGAAGTTTATAGAATAAAAGAAAAAATTACATTTTACTCAAAAATATACCTATAAAGAGAAAAATCAGACTAACTGAACATTTTGCAGTGGTCTCTTAATTTTTGCCAGAGCTGTATATTCCCAATCCTGTTCCCCTTTCATGGAATATATGATGTCCCCCATCATGGACCGCTTCATGGTATATATGCCCCCATCCTGGTACATTATGTCTCCCATCCTGGGCCCATCCTAGTATATATGTCTGAAATCTTGGGCCCCTTCCTGGTATATAGTACAGACCAAAAGTTTGGACACACCTTTAAAGATCTTTCTGTATTTTCATGACTATGAAAATTGTACATTCACACTGAAGGCATCAAAACTATGAATTAACACATGTGGAATTATATACTTAACAAAAAAGTGTGAAACAACTGAAATTATGTCTTATATTCTAGGTTCTTCAAAGTAGCCACCTTTTGCTTTGATGACTGCTTTGCACACTCTTGGCATTCTCTTGATGAGCTTCAAGAGGTAGTCACCAGGAATGGTTTTCACGTCACAGGTGTGCCCTGTCAGGTTTACTAAGTGGGAATCCTTGCCTTATAAATGGGGTTGGGACCATCAGTTGTGTTGTGCAGAAGTATGGTGGATACACAGCTGATAGTCCCACTGAATAGACTGTTAGAATTTGTATAATGTCACGAAAAAAGCAGCTAAGTAAAGAAAAACGAGTGGCCATCATTACTTTAAGAAATGAAGGTCAGTCAGTCCGAAAGTTTGGGCAAACTTTGAAAGTGTCTCCAAGTGCAGTGGCAAAAACCATCAAGCGCTATAAAGAAACTGGCTCACATGGGGACCGTCACAGGAAAGGAACACCAAGAGTCATCTCTGCTTCTGAGGATAAGTTTATCCGAGTCACCAGCCTCAGAAATCGCAGGTTAACAGCAGCTCAGATTAGAGACCAGGTCAATGCCACACAGAGTTCTAGCAGCAGACACATCTCTTTCAACAACTGTTAAGAGGAGAATTTGTGCAGCAAGCCTTCATGGTAAAATATCTGCTAGGAAACCACTGCTAAGGACAGGCAACAAGTAGAAGAGACTTGTTTGGGCTAAAGAACACAAGGAATGGACATTAGACCAGTGGAAATCTGTGCTTTGGTCTGATGAGTCCAAATTTGAGATCTTTGGCTCCAACCACCGTGTCTTTGTGCGACGCAAAAAAGGTGAATGGTTGGACTCTACATGCCTGGTTCCCACCGTGAAGCATAGAGGAGGAGGTGTGATGGTGTGGGGGTGCTTTGCTGGTGACACTATTGGGGATTTATTCAAAATTGAAGGCATACTGAACCAGCATGGCTACCACAGCATCTTGCAGCGGCATGCTATTCCATCCGGTTTGCGTTTACTTAGACCATCATTTATTTTGCAACAGGACAATGACCCCAAACACACCTCCAGGCTGTGTAAGGACTATTTGACGAAGAAGGAGAGTGATAGGGTGCTACGCCAGATGACATGGCCTCCACAGTCAATAGACCTGAACCCAATCGAGATGGTTTGGGGTGAGCTGGACCGCAGAGTGAAGGCAAAAGGGCCAGAAGTGCTAAGCATCTCTGGGAGCTCCTTCAAGATTGTTGGAAGACCTTTCCCGGTGACTACCTCTTGAAGCTCATCAAGAGAATGCCAAGAGTGTGCAAAGCAGTCATCAAAGCAAAAGGTGGCTACTTTGAAGAACCTAGAATATAAGACATATTTTCAGTTGTTTCACACTGTTTTGTTAAGTATATAATTCCACATGTGTTAGGCTACGTTCACACTAGCGTTGTGCGCCGCTGCGTCGGCGACGCGACGCACAACGCACCGAAAAACGCGTGCAAACGCACGCAAAAACGCTGCATTTTTCGACGCGTGCGTCGTTTTTTGACGAAAATCGAACGCAAGAAAAATGCAACTTGTTGCGTTTTCTTGGTCCGACGCTAGCGTCAAAAAAGACGCACGTGTCAGAAAACGCAACAAGCAAAAACGCATGCGTCCCCCATGTTAAACATAGGGGCGCATGACGCGTGCGTCGCCGCTGCGTCGCCCGACGCTAGCGCGACGCACACTAGCCGAACGCTAGTGTGAACGTAGCCTTAATTCATAGTTTGATGCCTTCAGTGTGAATGTACAATTTTCATAGTCATGAAAATACAGAAAAATCTTTAAATGAGAAAGGGTGTCCAAACTTTTTGTCTGTACTGTATATGTTGACAATCCTGGGCTCCATCCTGATATATATGTCCCTCATCCTGGTATATACTGTATGTCCCCCATCCTGGGCCCCTTCCTGGTATGTATGTCTGCCATCCTGAGCCCCTTCATTGTAGATATATTCCCAATCTGGGGCCCCTTCCTGGTATATATGTCACCCATCCTGAACCCCTTGATGATATATATGTTCCCCTTCTTGTTATATATGTCCCCCATCCTGGCATATAATGTATGTCCCTCATCCTGGGCCCCTTCCTGTTTATATATATATATATATATATATATATATATAGTCACTCAAAAAAGAGGCAGCACTCCATAGTTAAGGTGAAAAATGTGGAAGGTTTAATCGACCCACATAGCCGGGCGACGTTTCAGCTCCATCTGAGCCTTTATCAAGCCTTGATAAAAGCTCAGATGGAGCTGAAACGTCGCCCGGCTATGTGGGTCGATTAAACCTTCCACATTTTTCACCTTAACTATGGAGTGCTGCCTCTTTTTTGAGTGACTGTAAACTTGGTGCAATCGCTGGACTGGTTGCCTGAGGCCCTGCACCTGAAGATAAGTACTAGAGTTGTGCTGTTCCTTTTTTTTCTGCTATATATATATATATATATATATATATATATATATCTGCAATCTTGGGCCCGTTCCTGGTATATATGTCCCTCATCCTGGGCCCCTTCCTGTTATATATGTATCTGCAATCCTGGGCCCCTTCCTGGTATATATGTCTCCCATCCTGAGCACAACCTTGGTACATATGTACATAATCCTTCCTGGTTTACATGTCCCTCGTTTTGCATAAAAAACTGTTAGAAAAAATAACACTTTCTTACTTTTTTATGTAAGAGCACGGCGTGTACTAAAGAGGACACAGCATGAACTTCAACCCAATATTGCGGCCAGCATGCAGCCAGCAGGTAAGGAAAGGGTGAATCAAACACCCGAAAACCCCGCTCATATGACCACAAACCTGTCCCGCCAAATTCAGGTGACAGGTTCCCTTTAAGTTAAAAATGGCACTCTAGTCCCTGAGTGCAGTAGCAAGTCTGTTGAGGAGTACAGAGGACTCCTAATGAATTCAGCACATCCTACTCCACCATGCTCCTTCATTAAGACTGGTGTGTGCAATGCCAGTTCTAATGAGCTGACCTCTATATAATTGTAACTATCCCTTTGCTATTTAGGTTTTTAATTGTTAAACTATTGAGAATGCTGTTGGGATCCTGAGTTCAAATCCCACCAAGGATGACATCTGCAAGGAGTTTGTATGTTGCGTGGGTTTCCTCCTGGTACTCCGGTTTCTTCCTACACTTCAAAGACATACTGATAGGGACAGCGATAATAATTTCTGTAAAACGTTGTGGAATTCATGGCGCCATATGAGTAAAATAAACTATGCATATACTGTATATTTATACATATGACGGAAAAAAATTAAAACTGGAGGCAGAACACCAAGAGTGTACAGATGTTGATTATTTATTTATAAGCCCATTGTGGCAACGTTTCGATTCCAATACCTGACCCTTTTTCAAACATTTTTAAGCTGAAGTGTCACTACAATGGGCTAATAAATATTCAACTTTTGACCACTCTTTTGGTGTGCTGCCTCCACTTTTTCATTTTTATCTGGATGGTTTGATATGTACTGTAGAAGGGAGGATGTGTGTGCATCCTCATTTCTCAAATGCTCTATTTTTCCAAATATATATATTTACACATAGATCTATTGTTGAATTATTTTTACTGAACTTTTAAGAAATTTTAATGTAGCGGGGAGTAAGTAAAAAAGAATTGTAGTAGGAGAGAAGGAGAGTGAGTAAAAGGGAGGGGAATAAGATAAATAGGGAAAGGGGGATAAGCGAAGAGGACATGTATGTATCTATCTAGGTATCCATCTATCCTATTTCAATCCCATATCTATCAATCTATCCCCTATCTATCTATCTATCAATCTATCTATCCCATATCTATCTATCTATCTATCTATCTATCTATCTATCTATCAATCTATCCCATATCTATCTATCTATCTATCTATCTATCTATCCCATATCTATCTATCTATCTATCTATCCCATATCTATCTAATATCTACAGTATCTCTCATCCATCCACCTATTGTTATCCATCTATCCATCTCTGTACCTATGCACACGGTGTACTTGTGTTGATGATAGATGGCATTTCTGATGTGGTAATATTCTTACAGATGTTGTTGATACACTAGGCTATGTGCACAAGTTGCGGATTTACTGTGAATCCGCAGCGTTTTTTTCCGTGCAGAAACGCTGCGGAACCACTACAGTACAATGTAAATCAATGGGAAAATAAAAATGCTGTGCTAATGGTGCAGAAAACTTCGCACGGAATCCACAGCGGATTAAAAAAAAGGACCATGTCAATTCTTATGTGCGTTTCTGCAGTGTTTCTGACCCATTCCATTGTAGGAAAATGCAGGGGTAAAAATGCATGAAATCCGCAGGAAAAAACGCACAGATTTTGACCTGCGTTTTCTGCCAAGAAATGCAGAATCCGCACAGAAAATACCACAGGCAAATCCGCAACGTGTGCACATAGCCTTACGGTTATTATGAAGGCCGGTATCTGCCGCATGACACAAGGCTTTCAGACTGCCGTCACACTAGCAGTATTTGGTCAGTATTTTACATCAGTATTTGTAAGCCAAAACCAGGAGTGGAACAAATAGAGGAAAAGTATAATAGAAACATATGCACCACTTCTGTATTTATCACCCACTCCTGGTTTTGGCTTACAAATACTGATGTAAAATACTGACCAAAAACTGCTAGTGTGACGGCAACCTAAGTCTGTACTATACGTATTCTGGAAAGTATTTGCCCCTGGCCGCTATAAACAGACACTTCCCATGCTGAATACATAGGTTCCATCACTTTTTATGCGATTGTGCAGTCATGAAGTCCAGCAGTATGGCACCGCAGACTGCATGTGGCCAGTAATGGGCTCAGCAGGAGGGCAGCTCTCCCCGCACCATATGCCTCAGCACGTGTCCGGCATTTTCGGGTGTGCACATTCACACCCGGCCATGTGTACCTGCTCCCCTGGGCCTGGAGGGAGGGGACTGCAGCAGACAGGCGTCAGGATATAATGACAGGGGCCATGAGCACTACTTGTCGGCAGAGCTATAGGAGGAAGCGATGGACTCCCAGCAGTCAGCAGAGCAGAGAGTGTCAGCAGCAGCCAGCATCGAGCACACTGCGGACAGGTCTGTATAGTGTCTGTATACACTGTGTGGGACAGTTCTGTACACTGTGCGTGGGACAGGTCTGTACACGGTGCGTGGGACAGGTCTGTACGCGGTGTGTGGGACAGGTCTGTACGCGGTGTGTGGGACAGGTCTGTACGCGGTGTGTGGGACAGGTCTGTACGTGGTGTGTGGGACAGGTCTGTACACTGTGTGTGGGACAGGTCTGTACGCGGTGTGTGGGACAGGTCTGTACGCGGTGTGTGGGACAGGTCTGTACGCGGTGTGTGGGACAGGTCTGTACGCGGTGTGTGGGACAGGTCTGTACACTGTGTGTGGGACAGGTCTGTACGCGGTGTGTGGGACAGGTCTGTACGCGGTGTGTGGGACAGGTCTGTACGCGGTGTGTGGGACAGGTCTGTACGCGGTGTGTGGGACAGGTCTGTACGCGGTGTGTGGGACAGGTCTGTACGCGGTGTGTGGGACAGGTCTGTACGCGGTGTGTGGGACAGGTCTGTACGCGGTGTGTGGGACAGGTCTGTACGCGGTGTGTGGGACAGGTCTGTACGCGGTGTGTGGGACAGGTCTGTACGCGGTGTGTGGGACAGGTCTGTACGCGGTGTGTGGGACAGGTCTGTACGCGGTGTGTGGGACAGGTCTGTACGCGGTGTGTGGGACAGGTCTGTACGCGGTGTGTGGGACAGGTCTGTACGCGGTGTGTGGGACAGGTCTGTACGCGGTGTGTGGGACAGGTCTGTACGCGGTGTGTGGGACAGGTCTGTACGCGGTGTGTGGGACAGGTCTGTACGCGGTGTGTGGGACAGGTCTGTACGCGGTGTGTGGGACAGGTCTGTACGCGGTGTGTGGGACAGGTCTGTACGCGGTGTGTGGGACAGGTCTGTACGCGGTGTGTGGGACAGGTCTGTACGCGGTGTGTGGGACAGGTCTGTACGCGGTGTGTGGGACAGGTCTGTACGCGGTGTGTGGGACAGGTCTGTACGCGGTGTGTGGGACAGGTCTGTACGCGGTGTGTGGGACAGGTCTGTACGCGGTGTGTGGGACAGGTCTGTACGCGGTGTGTGGGACAGTTCTGTACGCGGTGTGTGGGACAGTTCTGTACGCGGTGTGTGGGACAGGTCTGTACAAGGTGTGTGTTACAGGTCTGTACGCGTTGTGGGACAGGCCTGTACGCGGTGTGTGGGACAGTTCTGTACGCGGTGTGTGGGACAGGTCTGTACGCGGTGTGTGGGACAGGTCTGTACGCGGTGTGTGGGACAGGTCTGTACGCGGTGTGTGGGACAGGTCTGTACGCGGTGTGTGGGACAGGTCTGTACGCGGTGTGTGGGACAGGTCTGTACGCGGTGTGTGGGACAGGTCTGTACAAGGTGTGTGTTACAGGTCTGTACGCGTTGTGGGACAGGCCTGTACGCGGTGTGTGGGACAGGTCTGTACGCGGTGTGTGGGACAGGTCTGTACGCGGTGTGTGGGACAGGTCTGTACGCGGTGTCTGGGACAGGTCCGTATGTGGTGTGTGGGACAGGTCTGTATAGGGTATGTGGGATAGGTCTGTATACGGTGTGTGGGACAGGTCTGTACGTGGTGTGTGGGACAGGTCCGTATGTGGTGTGTGGGACAGGTCCGTATGTGGTGTGTGGGACAGATCTGTATACGGTGTGTGGGACAGGTCTGTACGTGGTGTGTGGGACAGGTCCGTATGTGGTGTGTGGGACAGATCTGTATACGGTGTGTGGGACAGGTCTGTATACGGTGTGTGGGACAGGTCTGTACGTGGTGTGTGGGACAGGAGGACACAGCTATCACATGCTAAAAGCAGTTGTGTGTTTCCTAGATGTGGGAGAGTGTGGAGACCGTGGAATAACCCACCAGTGAGCAGACACAAGACTTGTCAGGTACGTTATCCTCCATGTCGGCGCTGTAGCCACAAGAACATGTATTGGCCCCTATTCATCATCCCTGTTTATCCACTTTTCTGGAGTAATTTGTTTTGTGCATTTTTTTGTCTTTTTTAAGTTATTTTTTTATTTCTCCTCAACAACTTTGCTATACAAATGTTTTAGGCTGTGTTCACATCTACAGTTGCATTTTATTGCATCTGTTTTTTTTATGCAAATAAGAAACCCCATGTTTTTTCAGTACCAGCAAAAGCTGACATTTCAGCAATCTCATTGCACGCTTGTTTTGTTTTTCAGCACTGAATTTGAGAACTTCACAGTTTTTGAAATCTGCAAAATGCAGAAAGCATGTTATGCTTTGTTTTTGCTTTGTTTTCTAAATAAAACTAACTTTATTAAACATGTCCTGTAGACAAATCACATATGTAATCCGCAGCTAAAAATCGCTGCAAAAAAAATACAAAAAAAAGCTTTGAGCATTTTTACTCCTGAGAGCAGAAAAAAGCGCTGCATGTGAACATGGTTTTAGACAGATTCATGAAATCCAACTTTTTCCAAACGTCACATTTTTGGCCACATATTACCCTGTGACCTGCCTGGAGTAAGGATTCTGGCTGGAGATTTTATTTGGTCATATTTGGAGACTAGTTTTATGAGACTTTTTATGCTAAATAGTCACAGAAAAATTGTTAAAAATAAAAACAAAGAGCATTTTTAATTTTGTTCCAAATTTATGGACCACGTGCACCATTTTGCAAAAAAATTGTGGCAAGAAAATATCGGAAAAGAAAAGTGATTTGTGGTTTATTTATTATTTTTATTTTACGTCAATGTGACTATGCAAAAAAATCTAATACATCTAGAAAACAGTAAACCAGGCAAAAATACCTGGAAAACGTAAAATATGTCGACACGTGGCAAACTAAAAAGAGGACAGATACAATAGACTTGAAAAATGTGCAAATGGAAAACTATTAGACATTGATAACCTATTCGTAGGATAGGCAATAAATATCATTTATCACCTACACCCAGCACCCCCAGGTAATAAATATCATATCAGTGGGGTGGTCCTACACCTAGCCTCCCCACCGATCAGTTATTTGTGAGGACCAGATGTACAGAGTAAACATCCGCCTGCCATTGGAGCGAGAACAGCTGATCTAAGGTGTCCTAGGTGTTAAGGTACCGTCACATTTAGCGACGCTGCAGCGATCTAGACAACGATCCCGATCGCTGCAGCGTCGCTGTGTGGTCGCTGGAGAGCTGTCACACAGACAGCTCTCCAGCGACCAACTATGCGAAGTCCCCTGGTAACCAGGGTAAACATCGGGTTACTAAGCGCAGGGCCGCACTTAGTAACCCGATGTTTACCCTGGTTACCAATGAAGACATCGCTGAATCGGCGTCACACACGCCGATTCAGCGATGTCTGCGGAAGTCCAGCGACGAAATAAAGTTCTGGACTTTCTGCTCCGACCAACAATGGCACAGCAGGATCCTGATCGCTGCTGCCTGTCAAACTCAACGATATCGATAGCCAGGACGCTGCAACGTCACGGATCGCTAGCAATATCGTTCAGTGTGAAGGTACCTTTAGACCATCACTGATTTTATGTTGATGACCTATCCTTGGGATAGGTCATCAGTGTCTCGGACAAGCCTGTTAATTGACAATTGCCTACGTCTTGAAGTCTGTAGTGGTAAATTAGTTAATGCATGAGTGTGTAATTATCTGCCAAGATTCACCCCTATGAAATCTTATAAGGAAACTCTTTTACATGCTGCCATGATTGTCACCTGTGTAATATGATCTAATCTAATGTGTTTCCTATCTGTTATACAGCCATTATGTCTAGATCAGGGCCCCATTAATGACAGAGTTAAACTACCAGCCTTTCAGCACCCTGTCAAGTAAGTATATTTGTGATTCATAGATTTATTTTGATGGTGAGAGTAGTTTACAAAGGCAGAGTGATTGCTGACAAGTTGATAATCTGTCTCTCCATCTCATGTCATCTATCAACTAATCTTTTCATTTATCCATCCCATCTAAAAATGTCCTAATTTCAAGAATCATAATGAACAAGTCCTATTTCAATTGTTTTGATAGTACTTTAAAGGGTTTGTTTAGTTTAAAGGATTTGTCCAACTGTTTCTCAATCTCATGTTTCACCCCCAGTAAAATAATAACACTTGCCATCACCTCCGGTGCTGGAACCATTCCAGCAGTGTCGGCACTGGCTCTCCTAGGGCTCACATGACATTGTGTCATGCAATCTCTGCTGCCAATCACTTCCAGAGGTAATGAGAGGGCAGCTGCAGCTCTCACTTCTTCTGTATACTTTCATTAGTCCAAAGGAGGGGAGAGTGAAGCCAGCACTGATTGGCCACAACAATCGCGTGACATAGCAAAGTCATGGAAGTCACAGGAGAGCACAACGCTAAAGAAGAGTGCAAGTGCTATTTTATTGGGAAAACATAGGGATTTGGAAGGGGTAGTCCAAGTAGTGGACAACCCCCTTAAGAAGAAAAGTCTGCAGTCACTCTATGCTGCGTGACAGCTTGAGATGCACCTTCTATCACATTTCCCACCCAAGCAGGGCGGTCACGTTACTGCATGTTTGAAATTTGTGTTCTTATGGTCACGTGCAGATTAGATTCTTCTCCGCTAGAAAGATTAAAGGTTCCGTCACACTTAGCGACGCTGCAGCGATACCGACAACGATCCGGATCGCTGCAGCGTCGCTGTTTGGTCGCTGGAGAGCTGTCACACAGACCGCTCTCCAGCGACCAACGATGCCGGTAACCAGGGTAAACATCGGGTAACTAAGCGCAGGGCCGCACTTAGTAACCCGATGTTTACCCTGGTTACCATCCTAAAAGTAAAAAAAAAAACAAACACTGCATACTTACCTACCGCTGTCTGTCCTCCAGCGCTGTGCTCTGCTCTCCTCCTGTACTGGCTGTGAGCACAGCGGCCGGAAAGCAGAGTGGTGACGTCACCTCTCTGCTTTCCGGCTGACCGACGCTCACAGCCAGTACAGGAGGAGAGCAGAGCACAGCGCTGGAGGACAGACGGCTGTAGGTAAGTATGCAGTGTTTGTTTTTTTTACTTTTAGGATGGTAACCAGGGTAAACATCGGGTTACTAAGCGCGGCCCTGCGCTTAGTTACCCGATGTTTACCCTGGTTACCAGTGAAGACATCGCTGAATCGGTGTCACACACGCCGATCCAGCGATGTCTGCAGGAGTCCAGCGACCAAATAAAGTTCTGGACTTTCTTCCCCGACCAGCGACAGCACAGCAGGGGCCTGATCGCTGCTGCCTGTCACACTGGACGATATCGCTAGCGAGGACGCTGCAACGTCACGGATCGCTAGTGATATCGTCTAGTGTGACGGTACCTTAAAGGTACCTTCACACATAACGATATTGTTAACGATATCGTTGCTATTTGTGACATAGCAACGATATCGTTAATGAAATCGTTCTGTGTGACAGCGACCAACGATCAGGCCCCTGCTGGGAGATCGTTGGTCGCTGAACAAAGTCCAGAACTTTATTTCGTCGCTGGACTCCCTGGAGACATCGCTGGATCGGCGTGTGTGACACCGATCCAGCGATGTCTTCACTGGTAACCAGGGTAAACATCGGGTAACTAAGCGCAGGGCCGCACTTAGTAACCCGATGTTTACCCTGGTTACCATGCTAAAAGTAAAAAAAAACAAACAGTACATACTTACCTACAGCCGTCTGTCCTCCAGCGCTGTGCTCTGCACTCCTCCTGTACTGTCTGTGAGCCGGAAAGCAGAGCGGTGACGTCACCTCTCTGCTTTCCGGCTCACAGACAGTACAGGAGGAGAGCAGAGAAGCAGAGCGCAGCGCTGGAGGACAGACAGCTGTAGGTAAGTATCTAGTTTTTGTTTTTTTTTACTTTTAGCATGGTAACCAGGGTAAACATCGGGTTACTAAGCGCGGCCCTGCGCTTAGTTACCCGATGTTTACCCTGGTTACCGGCATCGTTGGTCGCTGGAGAGCGGTCTGTGTGACAGCTCTCCAGCGACCAAACAGCGACGCTGCAGCGATCCGAATCGTTGTCGGTATCGCTGCAGCGTCGCTTAATGTGAAGGGGCCTTAAGACTTGTAGGAGAGTCTAGTCTGTACATGACTGAAATTATGCACATATTCCTGTGTCCACCCACTCACTTGGTGAATATTGGAGAATTGTGACAGTCTGAGCATCACATACTGTCACGATATAACAGCCTGCTGTCATATAGAGTCATATAAAGACTTCAGACTTTTCTTGATAGACTGGACACCCGCTTTAATACATGTACATTTGCATATCATGCACTCTGTGCCATAGACTTGATGCCAACAGTAAGGCCTCCCTCACACTAGTGTATAACACGGCTGAGTGCTATCTGATGATTTATCAGATATCACTCGGTGCAATGTTATACTATGAGGCAGTGCAGATCTGCAATTTTTTTAATGCCGATTCGGGATGAGAAAACAATGGCAACATGCTATGAGTGCATCCGATAATCTGATCACGTACGCCCATACAAGTCTATGGGTGCGTGTGAAACATCGGACTGCACTTGGATGTCATCTGAGTGCTATGTACGCACACAAAGGAGATGGAGAAGATGAAGAAATTAAGTTCTCTTTCTTCTCCACACCTATACTGTGATTCTCTCATGCGGGAGAATCGGATCGCACTCAGATCAAAACTCTGACAGAGTTCAGTGTCATGAGCATAAGTAGCCCAATTCTTTTGCATGAGTGAATCCATCTCTGTGCCACCACGGTTCAACACTGTTAAAATGGCAACATGTGCTAGGGCGATGCTGCCTCCATCAGAGGTATAAATGTACAATTTTTAATAATCTGACGTTTGTTTTTCTACAGGCTTTTCTGGCCAAAGTCAAAGTGTTATGACTTCTTGTATCAGGAGGCTGAAGAACTGCTCAGGAACTTTCCAGTTCAGGCCACCATTTCTTTCTATCAGGAATCCGACAGCAGTGCTTCTGAGGATGAAGAGACTTATCAGAATTAGGTCCTTAATCCATCCTTCTACCTAGAGATATATATACACATACAATGATGTTTTATTCTAATCTTGGTCGCATTGTACATAGTTATGTGATAACAAAGGCGGTACACTATGGAGGACGGCTTAGTTAGAGATCTTTCTATTTCAGATGGATCAACAGTTACATTGTAGCTGCCATAAGAAGTCATCACATTTCCTACTTCCAACATAAAATGGACAGTTTGAGCTAAAGACTTATCTTTTACTCCTTTGTAAGACATTGTATTAATGAAAATACTGGAATAGATATTGCTGATTGTATCAGTGTTTCTCATTGGAAAGCCGTGCTTACATCCCACTGATGGGTGATGAATGGACTATACTTTGAGAGATGAGGTCTGTGTTCACCTAAGGGCTCATTCACACATGCCGTCCGATTTTCCTGTATGAGTGCCATCAGTGGCTTTCAGGCATAGCACTCATACCTATGATATTCTGTTAGGCTGTGCACATGTCTGATTTTTTTCAAGCCAAGTCAATGGGTCCGTGAAAAAAAAATCGTCTTATCCTCAGATGACATCTAAATGTGGTCCGATTTTCATGGACAGTCAGAATGGAGACTGAAGAAACCCTTTTTATTTCTCCACGTATAAGAAAAAGGGATGTGGATAAATTGGAAGTGTTGATGAGCCATAATGCTTTTTGCATGATGTAATGTTAACATCCTGTTTATGTGTCATGAGAAACGCAAAGCCAAAAACTATTGCTCTAATACAGATTTGCTTCATTGTGACCTTGCCTAAAATTTTACCTAATGGACATTTGTCACCGGATAGTGATCTATTTCATAGTGTTTCTGTAAGATTCCACAAAACAGAGAATTTTGGGAACATGTCCATCTACTAAAGATACAATCTATTGGCTACCTTAATTACTGGGACATTTAATTAAGGCAGATACCACTACAGGTTTCTCTGTATTAGCACATCATGTAACTATCCTAAAATGAAGAGCTGTCTAGTGAAATATGGTTTAGTCACTGACCCTTCAGGTCATTCATACGTCTAGGTCTATGCCATGAGACTTTGTCATTTCTTACATGTAAATGGATTTCCTACTTTTACAGAAGTGAACCCACTAATCTAGCCATATAAAATAACAATCAAACAGGGCCACCTCACCACAGTTCCCCCCGACTCATTGTTTTGTCATGCCAACATCTTACATCAATGCTGCAGCCAATCACTGAGCTCAGCGGTTCATAGCGTCTTCCTCAAAACACAGAGACCAGAGCAGCGGGGGAGATCCAGCTCCAAATCAGGGAGGATGACTACTGTATGATTTTGTTATTTTACATGACAAAGTTTGGGTTCCACTTTTATAAAAGTCATATCTGTTTCAATCCAAGCACTTTCTGCCTTCAACATAAATATTTGTACTAATTTATTCCATGTATTTCCAAAATTTTTAACATATTATTTATAAATTTATAATAAAATTTTACTTTTTTAAAGTTTTGAAATAACCATCTGAGAAGCTGTTTTGTTTCCATTGCAGGCATTGATTGCCCTTCTATACATTTATATTGTGCCCAATAATTTACAGGGCTCTAATGGTAACTAAAAGTACAGGGACAGTGAATGTATCCTCAGAAAATTATCTATTGTTTAAATCAGGCTTTTGTGTTAAATGTATTTTTAACCCTTAATGACCAGGTGTATTTTCAATTTTGCGTTTTCGTTTTTTGCTTCACTTCTTCCCAGAGCCATAACTTTTTTATTTTTCGGCCATTATGGCCATGTGAGGGCTTGTTTTTGCAGGGCAAGTTGTAATTTTGAACAACACCATTGGTTTTAACATATCGTGTACTGGAAAAAGGGGAAAAAAATTCCAAGTGCGGTGAAATTGCAAAAAAAAGCGCAATTTCACAGTTGTTTTTTTTTTTTTAACATGTTCATTAAATGCTAAAACTAAAACATGTATAGGTTCTTTTTTATTTAAGTGGTGAAAAACAAATTCAAAGTTTGGTTAAAAAAATAGAAATGACGCCATATTCTGAGACCTGTAACGCCTCCATTTTTCATGATCTGGGGCTGGGTGAGCGCTTATTTTTTGTGCGCCGAAATGATGTTGTATTGATGCCATTTTGGTGTAGGTACAATCTTTTGATCGCCCGTTATTGCATTTTATTGCAATGTCGTGGTGACCAAAAAATGTAATTCTGATATTTTGAATTTTTTTCTCGTTACGCCGTTTAGCGATTGGCTTAATTCTTTTTTTATATTGATAGATCTGTCAATTCTAAATGCGGCTATACCAAATATGTGTATATTTGATTTTTTTATTGTTTTATTTTAATGGGGTGAAAGGGGGGGTAATTTGAACTTTCGTATATTTTTATTTTTTTATATTTTTGAAAACATTTTTTTTCACCTTTTGGCATGCTTCAATAGTCTCAATGGGAGACTAGAAGCTGTAGTACTTTGATCACCTCTCATCGGGCGGCGCTCATAGCAATCTGGCAGTGATGATAATGACAACCATAGAGGTCTGCTTCAGACCTCTGGTTGTCATGCCGACTCATCGGTGACCCATGATCATATGATGGGGTGACCGAAGGGCGGGATTTACGACGCACTTCCGGTAAGCGCGAGTTAAATGCCACTGTCAAAAATTGACAGCGGCATTTAGCACATTAAATTCCATCTGCGGCTGTTGCAGACGCTAATGAAGGAAGAGGAGGCGGCGCCTGGCGCGCACAGGCCCGGAGTGACGGCTGTGAGGCTTCTGGATTCGGGGGTAAAGACCTGCCCCCGTGGCGATTTCATGGTATGAGGAACAAATTTCAAAAGCGATTCTTTCAGCAGTGCCAGGGACCTTGTCAGAATGCAGCATTACTGCTACACAAGGTGGCTCTTTTGGTTACAAACGCCTGGGGAGGGGTGACAGGTTCCCTTTAAAGAACAGGAAATATGATCCTAGCCTAACATCATTGGCCAGTGTGAAAATGGCAAAAAAAATTAAAAACAATCATTATATGTTAAAAAGAAAACAAAATTCTGAAAATGTTCGCAAAATACTGTTACCTTAAAAATGTTATTTAGATTTTGATGGTAAATATAGGTCTGTGCATCTGGGTCATTTTCTGTTGACACATTCCTTTTTAAGTGATGCTTTCATTGGGGTCATCTTTAATATTAGGGAATTGCTTTAGAACAGCTCTCTAAAGTTACTATTAAGGTGTGTTCACATTACTTGATTTTGCTGCATTAAACAACCATTGAACAGCAAATAATCACCGATCTTGGGTCGTTTAGTAGCCGGTTTGTCAGAATTAAATTATTTGGTGTGCATAGGCTGCCATTGTTCTGAGAAGTGCAGGTTCTGACGATGTTCGGCCAAGAACGATGATCGTTTGCCCAAACCAAAAGACCATTTTACCTAATGAATGATTGTTTTGCATGTTCATCAGGTGATCGGCAGCCTGTTTACGCTGCAAATTTATTCATAATTCATAATAATCATGCAGTGTAAATGGATTATCATTGTTTAGAAGCATAAGTAATTCCATTAAAAAAGATTGTAGTACTGTGAGTAATAATCAAATTCTTCATAATGCAATTGCCTAGTTTTTATGCTCCTATAAAGGAACAGAAAAAATAGAACTGTAAGAGATGGAAACAGACAGTTGAAGATGGATCCCATTGACTATAATGGGATCTGTGTTTTTTCTATATGGGTTTATATTAGGGAAAGAACAGGAAATATAAGATCACAACAGCTCGGTATTGTCACACAAGTACTAGTGCAATGTACAGATTTTTTTACTTTGATTTGAAAATAAGTACAATACATTTAGCTGTTTATCCCTAAAATCATTTTTAAAGGCAATCTGTTATCAGTTTTGTCACCTAATGTGAGATAAGCATAATGTAGAGACAGAAACCCTGATTGCAGCGATGTGTCACTTACAGAGCTGCTTGCTGTAGTTTTTATAATCTCCTGCTGATAAACCATTGATTTTATTACTAGAGGAGTAGTAAACCTGCTGCCGTGTAGTAATCCATAATCATGAGCTCTGTATAACCCTGCCACCACAACTAATAGACCGTTTTCGGCTTATGCACCGTACACAAAGAAAAGTGTCAATCAATATTGAAGATATACAGAGCTCCACATTCAGAGAACCAGTAGATCTGTAGCAGATAAATCAGTGATTCTATAAAACCTACAGCATCCACTAAAGTGACACATAACTGGAATCAGGGTCTCCGCCCATTCATCATGCTTGTTCTCAGATGGGGTAGCAAAAAAACACTTTAAAGCGAATGCGAATGTGAAACCATACTTTAACTATATATGAGCATCTAAAGCAGTATGCCTACAGTGCTGTGCAAATTAATTGGGACAAAGCATTTTTTAAGTAAAATCGTAAGTTGGTTACCAGTCAGTAATTCAAACCAGTTTTAATATATAATAAATCTTGGTCAACTAGCCAGTGGAAAAAGGTAATTTTCAGATGTAGTATGTAAGGGTATGTTTCCACGTTCAGGATTGCATCAGGAGTTGGTCAGGATTTTATGCAGGTAAAATCCTGACCAAATCTGCACCTGAGGTCACTGGCAGGTCACCTGCGCTGTCCTTGCGTTTTTTCTGCAATGTAAGGACATGCTGCGTTCTTAAAAGACGTGCCGCATGTGCGTTTTCGCAGGTCTGCTGCCTGCGTCTTTTAATGCATAGTGGAGACGGGATTTCATGAAATCCCCTCCACTATGCTGTAACATCTGGACGCTGCGTTTTTGACACTGCGGCTCAACGCAGGGTCAAAAACGCAGCGTTTTCTGAACGTGGAAACATACCCTGAGGGTATGTGCACACGTCCGGATTTTTAGCGTTTTTATTGTGGAATTTCGCTATAAAAACGCTATAAATCCGGTAAAAAACGCTAACATTATGCATCCTATCTTTTAGAATGCATTCCGCATTTTTTGTGCAGATGTTTTGCGTTTTTTTCAGGCAAAAAAAACTGCATTCCGCAAAAAGAACGGACATGCTCATTCTTTTTGCGGATTTTTTGCGGATTCCATAGCAAAAATGGCATTCAGGGAAAAAAAAAAAAAACGCAAAAAATCCGTGCAAAAAACGCGCAAATTCCGCGAGAAATCCGCGCGAAAAAAACGCGAATTTCTGGCAGAATTCTCAGGATTTTGTCAGGAAAAAAACCTGACGTGTGCACATACCCTGACAGTGCTTTATAACATTTTATTTTTTTGCTTTGTCCCAATTAATTTGCACAGCACTCTAATACCTAACCTGACTTTTTTGCATTATGGGTAAAAACGGGCAAAGAAAGATACAAATATAGAGTTTCTTGGAAGTTTTATGTCGGTTATTATTGTAATCCATTTCCTGCTTTTAGTTATTCTAATCCATATCTTATACATTGCAATGTTAATCATCGGTTATAGTGTAAATGAAACTAACCAACATGCTGCTCTAATTGATATATTAAAGGAAAACTCTTTTTTTAACCATCAAAAGATATGACTGATGAGTGATGAGGGTTTCTGTCCTCTCCTGCGACCCCTCAGTCAATAGAAGGTCTGCTTACTGCACCTTTTCATCTTGACATTGACACTTCAGATCTCTGCGTTTGTTGTTGGAATCCTCTGTTGAATACAATGGCGCAAATGCACATTAAAGTTTCATAGCAATGAAAAGGAAATTATGATTTCCGACCTCTAAGTCAAAAGGCAAAGAAGTAGAGCACTTCACCCTTTCATTTTATCTTTGAGTGTGCAGGTCACAAAGAAAGTCCCATTAGTGACATCTTCATACTAGCCTCAGGTACACTTGTGATAATGGTTAGAAGTGATTAATACCACATAAGTCACAAATGCATCTTGAAGTGAATAGGCTGCATAAATGAACCCTGACTAAGGCTGGATTGATGTGTAAACAGGTACGCGGATGTAGCAGCACAGATAAATAGGAGACAATGATACTTAACAAACAACCATTAATTTAGCTAACACGGGTATAATTTATATAGCGCCAACATATTCCGCAGCGCTTTACAGTTTTAACAGTTTCAAACACAACAGTCAAAAGTAACAACGTTAACGATACAATAATTAACCTCTTTCTCACCTCTGACGGGATAGTTCGTCCGAGGTCAGATACCGCGCTTTGATGCAGGGCTCTGTCGGTGAGCCCGCATCAAAGCTGGGACATGTCAGCTGTTTTGAACCGCTGACATGTGCCCGCAATGTCGGCGGGTGAAATGGCGATTCACCCGCCTCTATTAACTAGTTAAATGCCGCTGTCAAATGCTGAAAGGCGGCCGGAAATGAGCGCATCGCCGACCCCCGTCACATAACCGGGGGTCAGCGATGCTTCTGCATTGTAACCATAGAGGTCCTTGAGACCACTATGGTTACTGATGCCGGCCTGCTGTGAGCGCCACCCTGTGGTCGGCGCTCATAGCACACCTGCATTTCTAATCGCTGATCTAATCGCTGCTATGTAGCAGAGCGCCGATCGCGTTGTGCCAGCTTCTAGCCTCCTATGGAAGTTAAAAAAAAAGTTTAAAAAAAAATGTGAAAAAAATAAAAAAAATATAAAAGTTTAAATCACCTCCCTTTTGCCCCATTAAAAATAAATCAATAAAAAAAAAATCTAACCTACACATATTTGGTATCGCCGCGTTCAGAATTGCCCGATCTATCAATAAAAAAGGAGTAACCTGATCGCTAAACGGCATAGCGAGAAAAAAATTAGAAACACCAGAATTACGTTTTTTTGGTCGCCACGACATTGCATTAAAATGCAATAACGGGCGATCAAAAGAACGTATCTGCACCAAAATGCTATAATTAAAAACGCCAGCTCACCACGCAAAAAATGAGCCCTCACCCGACCCCAGATCATGAAAAATGGAGACGCTACTGGTATCGGAAAATGGCGCCTTTTTGTTTTTTTTCTAGCAAAGTTTGGAATTTTTTTTCACCACATAGATAAAAGAGAACCTAGGCATGTTTAGTGTCTATGAACTCGTACAAGTGTGGGATTGCACTTTTTTTGCAATTTGACCGCACTTGGAACGACATGATAAACCCAATGATGTCGTTCAAAAGTACAACTTGTTTCGCAAAAAATAAGCCCTCACATGGCCATATTAACGGAAAAATAAAAAAGTTATGGCTCTGGGAAGAAGGGGAGCAAAAAACGAACACGGAAAAATGAAAAATCCCAAGGTCATGAAGGGGTTAAAGCAAAATAAGACGACCCTGCTCGTAAGAGCTTATAATCTACAATGAGGTGGGGGAGATACAAAGTACAGGTGTGTATTGACAATGATGTATTTACAATGATGGGCCATCTTCAGGGGATGGGGGATAAATGGAAGTAGTGAATGAGCTACACACACACACACAAACCTAAAATGACTTTGATTAGGAAACGTGATAGGCCACGTGACCGAACGTGTTGAGCAACACGGACTTTCAAAGACCCATCCACCTTTCATCTTCAATGCCCTTGCTGATGGAAGGAGGTTTGCACTCAAAATCTCACGATACATGACCCCATTCATTCTTTCATGTACACGGATCAGTCGGCCTGGTCCCTTTGCAGAGAAACAGCCCTAAAGCATGATGTTGCCACCCCCATTCTTCACAGTAGGTATAGCGTTCTTTGGATGCAGCTCAGTATTCTGTCTCCTCCAAACATGACGAGTTTTGTTTCTACCAAACAGTTCTACTTTGGTTTCATCAGACCATAGGACATTCTCCCAAAACTATTCTGGATAATCCAAATGCTCTCTAGCAAACTTCAGACGGGCCCGGACATAGTAACATAGTTAGTAAGGCCGAAAAAAGACATTTGTCCATCCAGTTCAGCCTATATTCCATCATAATAAATCCCCAGATCTACGTCCTTCTACAGAACCTAATTGTATGATACAATATTGTTCTGCTCCAGGAAGACATCCAGGCCTCTCTTGAACCCCTCGACTGAGTTCGCCATCACCACCTCCTCAGGCAAGCAATTCCAGATTCTCACTGCCCTAACAGTAAAGAATCCTCTTCTATGTTGGTGGAAAAACCTTCTCTCCTCCAGACGCAAAGAATGCCCCCCTTGTGCCCGTCACCTTCCTTGGTATAAACAGATCCTCAGCGAGATATTTGTATTGTCCCCTTATATACTTATACATGGTTATTAGATCGCCCCTCAGTCGTCTTTTTTCTAGACTAAATAATCCTAATTTCGCTAATCTATCTGGGTATTGTAGTTCTCCCATCCCCTTTATTAATTTTGTTGCCCTCCTTTGTACTCTCTCTAGTTCCATTATATCCTTCCTGAGCACCGGTGCCCAAAACTGGACACAGTACTCCATGTGCGGTCTAACTAGGGATTTGTACAGAGGCAGTATAATGCTCTCATCATGTGTATCCAGACCTCTTTTAATGCACCCCATGATCCTGTTTGCCTTGGCAGCTGCTGCCTGGCACTGGCTGCTCCAGGTAAGTTTATCATTAACTAGGATCCCCAAGTCCTTCTCCCTGTCAGATTTACCCAGTGGTTTCCCATTCAGTGTGTAATGGTGACATTGATTCCTTCTTCCCATGTGTATAACCTTACATTTATCATTGTTAAACCTCATCTGCCACCTTTCAGCCCAAGTTTCCAACTTATCCAGATCCATCTGTAGCAGAATACTATCTTCTCTTGTATTAACTGCTTTACATAGTTTTGTATCATCTGCAAATATCGATATTTTACTGTGTAAACCTTCTACCAGATCATTAATGAATATGTTGAAGAGAACAGGTCCCAATACTGACCCCTGCGGTACCCCACTGGTCACAGCGACCCAGTTAGAGACTATACCATTTATAACCACCCTCTGCTTTCTATCACTAAGCCAGTTACTAACCCATTTACACACAATTTCCCCGAGACCAAGCATTCTCATTTTGTGTACCAACCTCTTGTGCGGCACGGTATCAAACGCTTTGGAAAAATCGAGATATACCACGTCCAATGACTCACCGTGGTCCAGCCTATAGCTTACCTCTTCATAAAAACTGATTAGATTGGTTTGACAGGAGTGATTTCTCATAAACCCATGCTGATATGGAGTTAAACAGTTATTCTCATTGAGATAATCCAGAATAACATCCCTCAGAAACCCTTCAAATATTTTACCAACAATAGAGGTTAGACTTACTGGCCTATAATTTCCAGGTTCACTTTTAGAGCCCTTTTTGAATATTGGCACCACATTTGCTATGCGCCAATCCTGCGGAACAGACCCTGTCGCTATAGAGTCCCTAAAAATAAGAAATAATGGTTTATCTATTACATTACTTAGTTCTCTTAGTACTCGTGGGTGTATGCCATCCGGACCCGGAGATTTGTCTATTTTAATCTTATTTAGCCGGTTTCGCACCTCTTCTTGGGTTAGATTGGTGACCCTTAATATAGGGTTTTCATTGTTTCTTGGGATTTCACCTAGCATTTCATTTTCCACCGTGAATACCGTGGAGAAGAAGGTGTTTAATATGTTAGCTTTTTCCTCGTCATCTACAACCATTCTTTCCTCACTAGTTTTTAAGGGGCCTACATTTTCAGTTTTTATTCTTTTACTATTGATATAGTTGAAGAACAGTTTGGGATTAGTTTTACTCTCCTTAGCAATGTGCTTCTCTGTTTCCTTTTTGGCAGCTTTAATTAGTTTTTTAGATAAAGTATTTTTCTCCCTATAGTTTTTTAGAGCTTCAATGGTGCCATCCTGCTTTAGTAGTGCAAATGCTTTCTTTTTACTGTTAATTGCCTGTCTTACTTCTTTGTTTAGCCACATTGGGTTTTTCCTATTTCTAGTCCTTTTATTCCCACAAGGTATAAACCGCTTACACTGCCTATTTAGGATGTTCTTAAACATTTCCCATTTATTATCTGTATTCTTATTTCTGAGGATATTGTCCCAGTCTACCAGATTAAGGGCATCTCTAAGCTGGTCAAACTTTGCCTTCCTAAAGTTCAGTGTTTTTGTGACTCCCTGACAAGTCCCCCTAGTGAAAGACAGGTGAAACTGTACAATATTGTGGTCGCTATTTCCTAGATGCCCAACCACCTGCAGATTTGTTATTCTGTCAGGTCTATTAGATAGTATTAGGTCTAAAAGTGCTGCTCCTCTGGTTGGATTCTGCACCAATTGTGAAAGATAATTTTTCTTGGTTATTAGCAGAAACCTGTTGCCTTTATGGGTTTCACAGGTTTCTGTTTCCCAGTTAATATCCGGGTAGTTAAAGTCCCCCATAACCAGGACCTCATTATGGGTTGCAGCTTCATCTATCTGCTTTAGAAGTAGACTTTCCATGGTTTCTGTTATATTTGGGGGTTTGTAACAGACCCCAATGAGAATTTTGTTACCATTTTTCCCTCCATGAATTTTGACCCATATGGACTCGACATCCTCATTTCCTTCGCTAATATCCTCCCTTAAAGTGGACTTTAGGCAAGACTTTACATAGAGACAAACCCCTCCTCCTCTCCGATTTTTACGATCCTTTCTAAACAGATTGTAACCCTGTAAGTTAACTGCCCAGTCATAGCTTTCATCTAACCATGTCTCGGTTATTCCCACTATGTCAAAGTTACCTGTAGATATTTCTGCTTCTAGTTCTTCCATCTTGTTTGTCAGGCTTCTGGCGTTTGCGAGCATGCAGTTTAGAGGATTTTGTTTTGTTCCAATCTCCTCGCTGTGGATTATTTTAGAAATGTTCTTACCTCCCTTCTGAGTATGTTTTCCTGGATCTTCTTTGTACTGGCTTAAGCAGGGGGACACGTCTGGCACTGTAGGATCTGAGTCCATGGTGGCGTAGTGTGTTACTGATGGTAGCCTTTGTTACGGAGGTCCCAGCTCTATGCAGGTCATTCACTAGGTCCCCCCATGTGGTTCTGGGATTTTTGCTCACAGCTCTTGTGATTATTTTGACTCCACAGGGTGAGATCTTGCGTGGAGCCCCAGATCGAGGGAGCTTATCAGTGGTCTTGTATGTCTTCCATTTTATTATTATTGCTCCCACAGTTGATTTCATCACACTAAGCTGATTGCCTATTGCAAATTCAGGCTTCCCAGCCTGGTGCAGGGCTACAATTTTGTTTCTAGTGTCCTTCAACAGCTTTTTGGTCTTCACCATAGTGGAGTTTGGACTGTAAATATTTGAGGGTGTGCACAGGTGTCTTTTTATACTGATAACAAGTTCAAACAGGTGCCATTTCTACAGGTAATGAGTGGAGGACAGAGTAACCTCTTAAAGAATAAGTTACAGGTCTGTGAGAGCCAGAAATCTTGCATCTTTTTAGGTGACCAAATACTTATTTTCCACCATAATTTGAAAAACAAGCCTTGCCAAATCAGACAAGGTGATTTTCTGGATTTGTTTTCACATTTTGTCTCTCATAGTTGTGGTCTACCTAGGATGTCAATTACAGGCCTCTCTCATTTTTTTAAGTGGGAGAACTTGCACAATTGGTTGCTGATTAAATACTTTTTTTCCCCCCACTGTGTATATATATATATATATATATATATATATATATATATATATATATATATATATATATATATATATATATATATATATATATAAAGAGGAAAAGCACCAGAAAAAATACCTTAAAGAGCGCACGCTTCCCTGACCAGCATTCCAATGGCCTTTCAGACAGTAAGCAAAAAGGGAAACAGCACAAAAAGATGTAAAAAGAGGACTTTGATGCCCTGTGGTGTGGCAACGTTTCAGATAAAGCAAATCCCTGGCTTGAGAAAGGACTTGTTTTATCTGAAACGTTGCCACGCCGCAGGGCATTAAAGTCCTCTTTTTTATATCTTTTTGTGCTGTTTCCCTTTTTGTTTACTATATATATATATATATATATATATATATATATATATACCGTATATACTCGAGTATAAGCCGACCCGAGAATAAGCCGACCCCCCTAATTTTGCCACAAAAAACTGGGAAAACTTATTGACTCGAGTATAAGCCTAGGGTAGGAAATGCAGCAGCTACTGGTAAATAAAAAAAAAAAAAATAGATGCTCCATACCATTCATTATTGCCCCATAGATGCTCCATATACAACTGTGCTATATACAATGCTCTGCACCGTTCATTATGGCCCCATAGATGCTCCTTATAAAGCTGTGCCCCATATATATATTGCTCTGCACCTTTGATTATGGCCCCATAGATGCCCCTTATAAAGCTGTGCCTTATATATATTGCTCTGCACTGTTCATTATGGCCCCATAGATTCTCCTTATAAAGCTGTGCCATATATATATATGCTCTGCACCTTTGATTATGGCCCCATAGATGCTCCTTATAAAGCTGTGCCTTATATATATTGCTCTGCACCGTTCATTATGGCCCCATAGATTCTCCTTATAAAGCTGTGCCATATATATATATATGCTCTGCACCTTTGATTATGGCCCCATAGATGCTCCTTATAAAGCTGTGCCTTATATATATTGCTCTGCACTGTTCATTATGGCCCCATAGATTCTCCTTATAAAGCTGTGCCATATATATATATGCTCTGCACCTTTGATTATGGCCCCATAGATGCTCCTTATCAAGATGTGCCATATAGAATGCTGCTGCTGGTGCTGCAATAAAAAAAAAATCACATACTCACCTCTCTTCTCCTCGTGCGGCTCCGTCTCCAGCACTGACGCTCAGCAGAGGGCGCGCACTGACTACGTCACCACGCCCTCTAACCTGAGCGTCACTGCTAGAGGACGCTGGAGACGGAGCCGTACCGGAACGAGGAGCAGGTAAATATAGCGCAGCGCTGCGCTCCCCGTATACTTACCTGCTCCTGTTGCAGTCCCTGCAGTCCCTGGCTTCCCCGGCGCTGCATCTTCTTCCTGTAATTGAGCGGTCACAGTTACCGATCATTTACAGCAATGAATACGCGGCTCCACCCCTATGGGAGGTGGAGCCGCCTATTCATTTCTGTAATGAGCGGTGCCATGTGACCGCTCAGTACAGGGAGAATCTGCAGCGCCGGGGAAGCAAGGGACTGTAGGGACCGGGCCAGGAGCAGGTAAGTATAATTACACAGCCCCCACTCCCCCTCACCTGCCGACCTCCCGGTATATGACTCAAGTATAAGCCGAGAGGGGGACTTTCAGCCCAAAAAAATGGGCTGAAAATCTCGGCTTATACTCGAGTATATACGGTATATCTATATATATAATTGTCTAAGGGTTTTTCTGTCTGTCTGTCCTGGAAATCCCGCGTCTCTGATTGGTCGAGGCCGCCAGGCCTCGACCAATCAGCGACGGGCACAGCATGGCGACGATGATGTCATAAAGGTTGCCTCGATCAATCAGCGACGGGCACAGTCTGCCATGAATTCGCCTCGACCAATCAGCGACGGGCACAGTATTGACGTAGATGTCATAATGGTTGCCTCGACCAATCAGCGATGGGCACAGTCTGCCCCGAATTCTGGAATCATCATTGTCCATATACTACGGGGACATGCATATTCTAGAATACCCGATGCGTTAGAATCGGGCCACAATCTAGTATATATATATATATATATATATATATCTATAATATAACGCTGGGAGCGTCACTCTGTCCGAAGCCTTTATAGAGTGCGCAGGCGCAAGCGCCGGCGCAGTCTGGCCCCCACAGAGTGACGCTCCCAGGAGATCGTGGTATGCGTAAGCACTGAACGCATACCGCGATCTCCACCGGAGAGTCAGGGACCGTGGACGCGCCAGGAGGGAGGGTAAGTATATTCACCTGTCCTCCGTTCCAGCGCTGCGTGCGGCTCCGTCTCCCGGCTCCTCTGCTGTGACAGAGTCCAGTCACAGGCAGAGGAGCCGGAGTGTGTGTTCAAGAAAATGGCGCCGGAAAGCGCGGACTGTGCAAGCGCCGATTCCTGCTGCCGGAATCGGCGCCTGCGCAGTCCGCGCTTTCCGGCACCATTTTCTTGAACACACACTCCGGCTCCACTGCAGGTGTGTCTTCAAGAAAATGGCGCCAGAGAGCGCGGACTGCACAGGTGCCGATTCCTGCTGCCGGAATCGGTGCCTGCGCAGTCCGCGCTTTCCGGCGCCATTTTCTTGAAGACACACCTGCAGTGGAGCCGGACGATAGGTGAGTATGGTATTTTTTTTTTTTATATGGCAGCAGCATATGGGGGCATACACACTGGAGCGTCTTATGGGGGGCATATAATACAATAGTGGCGCAGGATGGGAGCAGCACATGACAGAACGGGCGCAGGATGGCAGCAGCACATGACAGAACGGGCGCAGGATGGCAGCAGCACATGACAGAACGGGCGCAGGATGGCAGCAGCACATGACAGAACGGGCGCAGGATGGCAGCAGCACATGACAGAATGGGCGCAGGATGGCAGCAGCGCATGACATAACGGGCACAGGATGGGAGCAGCACATGACAGAACGGGCACAGGATGGCAGCAGCGCATGACAGAACGGGCGCAGGATGGCAGCAGCACATGACAGAACGGGCGCAGGATGGCAGCAGCGCATGACATAACGGGCGCAGGATGGGAGCAGCACATGACAGAACGGGCGCAGGATGGCAGCAGCACATGATGGAGACCATATACCAATATAAATGCTTGCCACCCGGGCGTAGAACGGGTTCAATAGCTAGTATATTCAGGTCCTTCTCAAAAAATTAGCATATAGTGTTAAATTTTATTATTTACCATAATGTAATGATTACAATTAAACTATCATATATTATAGATTCATTATCCACCAACTGAAATTTGTCAGGTCTTTTATTGTTTAAATACTGATGATTTTGGCATACAACTCCTGATAACCCAAAAAACCTGTCTCAATAAATTAGCATATTTCACCCATCCAATCAAATAAAAGTGTTTTTTAATAACAAACAAAAAAACCATCAAATAATAATGTTCAGTTATGCACTCAATACTTGGTCGGGAATCCTTTGGCAGAAATGACTGCTTCAATGCGGCGTGGCATGGAGGCAATCAGCCTGTGACACTGCTGAGATGTTATGGAGGCCCAGGATGCTTCAATAGCGGCCTTAAGCTCATCCAGAGTGTTGGGTCTTGCGTCTCTCAACTTTCTCTTCACAATATCCCACAGATTCTCTATGGGGTTCAGGTCAGGAGAGTTGGCAGGCCAATTGAGCACAGTAATACCATGGTCAGTAAACCATTTACCAGTGGTTTTGGCACTGTGAGCAGGTGCCAGGTCGTGCTGAAAAATGAAATCTTCATCTCCATAAAGCATTTCAGCTGATGGAAGCATGAAGTGCTCCAAAATCTCCTGATAGCTAGCTGCATTGACCCTGCCCTTGATGAAACACAGTGGACCAACACCAGCAGCTGACATGGCACCCCACACCATCACTGACTGTGGGTACTTGACACTGGACTTCAGGCATTTTGGCATTTCCTTCTCCCCAGTCTTCCTCCAGACTCTGGCACCTTGATTTCCGAATGACATGCAAAATTTGCTTTCATCAGAAAAAAGTACTTGGGACCACTTAGCAACAGTCCAGTGCTGCTTCTCTGTAGCCCAGGTCAGGCGCCTCTGCCGCAGTTTATGGTTCAAAAGTGGCTTTACCTGGGGAATGCGGCACCTGTAGCCCATTTCCTGCACACGCCTGTGCATGGTGGCTCTGGATGTTTCCACACCAGACTCAGTCCACTGCTTCCTCAGGTTCCCCAAGGTCTGGAATCGGTCCTTCTCCACAATCTTCCTCAGGGTCCGGTCTCCTCTTCTCGTTGTACAGCGTTTTCTGCCACATTGTTTCCTTCCTTCCAACAGACTTACCATTGAGGTGCCTTGATACAGCACTCTGGGAACAGCCTATTTGTTGAGAAATTTCTTTCTGGGTCTTACCCTCTTGCTTGAGGGTGTCAATGATGGCCTTCTTGACATCTGTCAGGTCGCTAGTCTTACCCATGATGGGGGTTTTGAGTAATGAACCAGGCAGGGAGTTTATAAAAGCCTCAGGTATCTTTTGCATGTGTTTAGAGTTAATTAGTTGATTCAGAAGATTAGGGTAATAGGTCGTTTAGAGAACCTTTTCTTGATATGCTAATTTATTGAGACAGGTTTTTTGGGTTATCAGGAGTTGTATGCCAAAATCATCAGTATTTAAACAATAAAAGACCTGACAAATTTCAGTTGGTGGATAATGAATCTATAATATATGAAAGTTTAATTGTAATCATTACATTATGGTAAAAAATGAAATTTAACACTATATGCTAATTTTTTGAGAAGGACCTGTATATATATACACACACACTGTTCAAAAAAATAAAGGGAGCATTTAAACCACAGAACATAACTCCAAGTAAATCAAACTTCTGTGAAATCAAACTGTCCACTTAGGAAGCAACACTGTTTGACAATCAATTTCACATGCTGTTGTGCAAATGGAATAGACAACAGATGGGAATTATTGGCAATTATCAAGACACACTCAATAAAGGAGTGGTTCTGCAGGTGGGGACCACAGACCACATCTCCGTACCAATGCTTTCCGGATGATGTTTTGGTCACTTTTGAATCTTGGTTGTGCTTTCACACTCGTGATAGCATGAGACATGCTCTACAACCCACACAAGTGGCTCAGGTAGTGCAGCTCATCCAGGATGGCACACCAATGTAAGCTGTGGCAAGAAGGTTTGCTGTGTCTGTCAGCGTAGTTTCCAGAGGCTAGAGGAGCTACCAGGAGACAGGCCAGTACACCAGGAGAAGTGGAGGGGGCCGTAGGAGGGCAACAACACAGCAGCAGGAGAGCTACCTCAGCCTCTGTGCATGGAGGAACAGGAGGAGCACTGCCAGAGCCCTGTAAAATGACCTCCAGCAGGCCACAAATGTGCATGTGTCTGCACAAACGGTTAGAAACTGACTCCATGAGGTTGGTCTGAGTGTCCGACATCCACAGATGGGGGTTGTGCCCACAGCATGGCATTTGCTACAGAAGACCAGTAATGGCAAATTCGCCACTGGCGCCCTGTGCTCTTCACAGATGAAAGCAGGTTCACACTGAGCACATGTGACAGACATGACAGAGTCTAGAGACGCCGTGGAGAGTGATCTGCTGCCTGCAACGTCCTTCAGCATGACCGATTTGGCAGTGGGTCAGTAATAGTGTGGGGTGGCATTTCTTTGGAGGGCCACACAGCCCTTCATGTGCTCACCAGAGGTAGCCTGACTGCCATTAGGTACCGAGATGAGATCCTCAGACCCCTTGTGAGACCATATGCTGGTGTGGTTGGCCCTGGGTTTCTCCTAATGCAGGGCTATGCCAGACCTCATGTGGCTGGAGTGTCAGCAGTTCCTGCAAGATGAAGGCATTGAAGCTATGGACTGGCCCGCCCATTCCCTAGACCTGAATCCGATTGAACACAGCTGGTACATCATGTCTCGCACCATCCTCCAACATCACATTGCACCACAGACTGTCCAGGAGTTGGTGGGTGCTTTAGTCCAGGTCTGGGAGGAGATTCCTCAGGACACCATCCGCCGCCTCATCAGGAGCATGCCCAGGCGTTGTAGGGAGAACATACAGGCCCGTGGAGGCCGCACACACTACTGAGCATAATTTCCTTGTCTTAGGCATTTCCACTGAAGTTGGATCAGCCTGTAACTTGATTTTCCACTTTGATTTTGAGCATCATTACAACTCCAGACCTCCATGGGATATTAGTTGTGATTTTCGTTGATCATTTTTAGTTTTTATTGTTCTCAACGCATTCCACTATGTAATGAATAAAGATTTACAACTGAAATATTTAATTCAGTGATATCTATGATGTTGGATGTTAGTGTTCCCTTTATTTTTTTGAGCAGTGTATATATACACCAATCAGCGACAGTCGCAATCCGACCGTGAATTGGTACGGGATTTGAACCATGCTTCATTGATTGGTCGCGCCTGGCCGACCGCGACCAATTAGCGATATTGGCACGGGATTTAAACACCGCTTCGCTGATTGGTCACGCCCGGCCGGCCTCAACTAATGAGCGACAGGCTTAGTCCTGCCGCGAATTGGCGAGGGATTTGAACCACGCTTCTCTGATTGGTCGCGGTCGGCCAGGCGCGACCAATCAGTGATATTGGCATGGGATTTAAACCCCGCTTCGCTGATTGGTCGGGTCGGGCCTGGCCGGCCATGACAAATCAGCGATATTGGCGCAGGGTTTAAACACCGCTTTAGTTCAGTTGTATTAAGTTCTATGAGCCATAAAATTTAATGATAATGTGTATATTTTACCCGGAAAATCCTGTGTATTCATCGCATTATTCTTAACCCTACGTCAGGAGCAATATTCGCCCTAACTCGTAATGGAACAATGTGCCTGTCAAGCGCAGGCTAGAAAAATGCCTAGAATATCTAATTTTCTCAATTTCAGTGATCTAAAAGTGATCATAGACCTTCATAGGGATGTAATAAAAGAGACTACACATTATCAGGTGCAAAACAAACCCATTTACTCAACATAAAAGTAATAACTTTGATATACACAAATTTCAAAACTCTCACCAAATAGCCATTCATTTGTAAGAAATTCTGCCTTATTTATATGAAATATCCACAAACCTTTCTCTATCCATTCATAAAACAAGCTTAATAAACAATAGTAATGACTAAAAACATTAAATACCAACCTTATAAAGTGTGATGTGTTCGGGACAAATGAGCCTGAGAAGCCAGCACAGCTATATCTTCCTTCCTGAAGCTCTGCAGACCAACTGTCCAACAGCAGCTAGAGCCAGGAGACTATCTAGAGGGAGGGGGTTTCCTGAAAATCTGGTGAGAAGGGAGAAATAAAAGTAGAAGAGCTGCGCCTGTCAGATCCATTGTTCCTGACGGAGGGTTAAATCTTCATAAATAAACTACATACATATTCTAGAATACCCGATGCGTTAGAATCGGGCCTCCATCTAGTATATATATATATATATATATATATATATATATATATATATATATATAATCTATATCTATATATATATATAATCTACATCTATATATATGTATATAATCTATATCTATCTATCTATCTATCTATATATATATATATATATATATATATATACATACAGCTCTGGCAAAAATTAAGAGACCACTGCAAAATGTTCAGTTCGTCTGATTTTTCACTTTATAGGTATATTTTTGAGTAAAATGTAAATTGTTCTTTTATTCTATAAACTACTGACAACATGTATCCGAAGTTCCAAGCAATAAATTTTGTATTTATTTTCTGAAAATGAGAAATGGTCAAAATAACAAAAAAATGCATTGCTTGCCGACTTCAAATAAAGCAAAAAAAAAACAACAACATGTTCATAATCATTTAGAAACAACAATACTAATGTTTTAACTCAGGAAGAGTTCAGAAATCCCCAGATCAATACATGGTCATCTAATGTTTAGATGGAGAGCTGGAGAGGGGTACAAGCCACAGTGTCTTGCACCCACTGTGAAATTTGGTGGAGGATCGGTGATGATCTGGGGATGCTTTAGCAAGGCTGGAATTGGGTAGGTTGTTCTTTGCGAAGGATGTATGAATCAAGCCGTTACAGAGCTAAATATATACTGTATATTGTAGTGCAGTGTCTTTCAAGACAGTGCAGTAAAGAGGCATTGACGCGAGTTAGTCCAACTTAAACATATTTATTTTGGCAACTTACAAAAATAACTCAAACTACAGTTGTTCTCAAACGTTTACATACCCGTGCAGAAAATTTGCTTTCTTGGCCTTTTTCAGAGAATATGAATGATAACACCAAAACCTTTTCTACACTCATGGTTAGTGGTTGGGTAAATCCATTTATTGTCAAACTACTGTGTTTTCGCTTTTTAAATCATAATGACAACCCAAAACATCCAAATGATCCTTATCAAAAGTTCACATACCCTGGTGATTTTGGCCTGATAACATGCACAGAAGTTGACACAAATGATGAAGTGAGTGGGGGGAGGAGGACTGCAAATGATGAAGCAAGGGGGAGGGGGACTGCACATGAAGTGAGTGAGGGAGGGGGAATGCAAATGATGAAGTGAGTGGGGGAGAGGGGCTGCACATGATGAAGTGAAGGGGAGGGTGATTCGCCCACCAGGGCCGTGGGGTACTCACTACCGGGCCCGGTACTTAAAGGGGATGTCACGGTGGCAGCGATCCGGTCCGTGGCCCTGTGCGCCCAAGTAAAAGGGAATGTCCTTAAAGGGGTTTGGAATAATGTTTGTGTTCATGACACCACCTGTGGTATTCGGTCAGTGGGGACCGACGCTGCTTAACCCCTTCATGACCTTGGGATTTTTCATTTTTCCGTGTTCGTTTTTCACTCCCCTCCTTCCCAGAGCCATAACTTTTTTATTTTTCCATCAATTTGGCCATGTGAGGGCTTATTTTTTGCGGGACGAGTTGTACTTTTGAAAGACATCATTGGTTTTAGCATGTCGTGTACTAGAAAACGGGAAAAAAATTCCAAGTGCGGTGAAATTGCAAATAAAGTGCAATCCCACACTTGTTTTTTGTTTGGCTTTTTTGCTAGGTTCACTAAATGCTAAAACTGACCTGCCATTATGATTCTCCAGGTCATTACGAGTTCATAGACACCTAACATGACTAGGTTATTTTTTATCTAAGTGGTGAAAAACTTTGCTAAAAAAACAAATAAATAAATAAATTGCGCCATTTTCCGATACTCGTAGCGTCTCCATTTTTCGTGATCTGGGGTCGGTTGAGGGCTTATTTTTTGCGTGCTGAGATGACGTTTTTAATTATAGCATTTTGGTGCAGATACGTTCCTTTGATCGCCCGTTATTGCATTTTAATGCAATGTCGCGGCGACCTAAAAAACGTAATTCTGGCGTTTCGAATTTTTTTCTCGCTACGCCGTTTAGCGATCAGGTTAATGCTTTTTTTTAATTGATAGATCGGGCGATTCTGAGCGCGGCGATACCAAACATGTATAGATTTGATTTTTTTTTTATTGATTTATTTTGATTGGGGCGAAAGGGGGGTGATTTAAACTTTTATATTTTTTTTTTTTTCACTTTTTTTTCACTTTTTTTTTTTTTACTTTTGCCATGCTTCAATAGCCTCCATGGGAGGCTAGAAGCAGGCACAACTCGATCGCCTCTGCTACATAGCAGCGATCTGCTGATCGCTGCTATGTAGCAGAAATGGAGGTGTGCTGTGAGCGCCGACCACAGGGTGGCGCTCACAGCCACCGGTGATCAGTAACCATAGAGGTCTCTAGGCCTCTATGGTTACCATCCTGACGCATCGCTGACCCCCGATCATGTGACGGGGGTCGGCGCTGACGTCATTTCCTGCCGCCCGGCCGGAATCGGTAGTTAAATGCCGCTGTCTGCGTTTGACAGCGGCATTTAACTAGTTAATAGGTGCAGGCAGATCGCGATTCTGCCCGCGCCTATTACGGGCACATGTCAGCTGTTCAAAACAGCTGACATGTCCTGGCTTTGATGCGGGCTCACCGCGGAGCCCTGCATCAAAGCAGGGGATCTGACCTCGGACGTACTATCCCGTCCGAGGTCAGAAAGGGGTTAAAGGGGTCCTCTGGGGTGATGTTATGGCAGCTAAGAGGGTATAATTCCCCACAGGTGAAGTTGGGTCCCCAGGGCTCCCGGTATGTAGATGAAAATGGTGAGTGGTGCAGTAAAGAATGGAGGACACAGGTTTGCAGTCTCTTTACCTGGTTTACTGGAGACTTCAGGCATCCACAGTCCAGGGCACCAGATCATAGGTACAGGCAGGGTCTGGCCGGCTTGGAAGCAAGTTCAGAGTCCCCTTTACCAGGTGGAGTTAGAAGCCTTCCTACCAGCACTTTGGTGTAGTCCCTTGCTGCCTGTGGCTTCTATCAAGGTCCTCACAGTTCTCTCTTCAAAAGACTGACCGTCACATCCAAACATAGACTAAGTGTGAACAGGTGCTGAACCTAGAGTCGCCAACTCATATATAGTCAGAAAGAGAATTTTAGTCCAAGAAGAGGTTTCACAGGTACCCATTCAGATGGAGACGTTTATTCTCAGCGAGGAAAGGCAAGTTTAGGACCTGTATAAGAGAGATTCCGTAAAGTGGCTACCAGGTACACATAAAATTGGCCATTTTTATGCGCTAAACGCTCTCATTTTTCATATTTCTAGTGCAGTAATGCAGTTAAATTTTCGTGTTTCATGTTTGCATGTTTTAGCGCTGCAGTGTGCTGCCTTATTTATTTGACTATATATGAGTTGGTGACTCTAGGTTCAGCACCTGTTCACACTTAGTCTATGTTTGGATGTGACAGTCAGTCTTTTGAAATGTATTCTTTAGCCTTTTGACTGAGCACTCTTCCTCCTAGTCACAGGTGTTTTACTTACAGCAGGTCCATTACACCTCCATAGAGAGAGAGAATTTTAGTCCAAGAAGAGGTTTCACAGGTACCCATTCAGATGGAGACATTTATTCTCAGCGAGGAAAGGCAAGTTTAGGACCTGGTATAAGAGAGATGCCGTAAAGTGGCTACCAGGTACACATAAAATTGGCCATTTTTATGCGCTAAACGCTCTCATTTTTCATATTTCTAGTGCAGTAATGCAGTTCAATTTTCGTGTTTCATGTTTGCATGTTTTAGCGCTGCAGTATGCTGCCTTATTTATTTGTTTATTTCACAGTTCTCTCTGACCTCATAAAAGTGGGACACTAACCCGTATGACAGGTGGCTCCAGCCTTTTTATAGGATCTCTATCACGACCCGGGCTCTATGTGCCACTGTGCCTCCTGGGGATTAGGACGGACAGGTTACGTGTAGTCCACCTATATTGCCAGTTTCTGCTGTGCCTCTTAGAGTCCAACACAACCTCGGTTTTCCAGCTACCGGAATCTGCGCTCTGCAGGGAGGTAGCCCAATCGCAGCTGTCCTCCTCAGGTGTCACTCTCCTGTGCTTCGCTCTCCTGTACGCTCTCTACAATCTGTTCTTTTCTTCTGTATTCTCTCTATCCACGAGCTGCAGCCCCTAACACATCTCTCTGCCTCAGACTGCTTTCAGTCTGCTGTCTGGCACAAACTAACTAACTTCCCCTCCAAGCCAGAATATATATTTAGGGGAGCCACCCATAAACTGGATGAGAGCTCCACCTTCTGGCCTAAAGTGTGACCATGTTGTATGCTTGTGTTACCTGATTGAAGAGATCTTCGTTTGCTTCAAAACGTGACATCACTCTCCCCGTTAGGAAAGCAATGCCACTGTAACAACCAGGACCCTGGGGTGTTACAAGGGGGAGAAGGGAGACTGCAAGTGATGAAGTGGTGAGGGAAGGGGAATGCACATGATGAAGTGAGTGGGGGAGGGGGACTGCAAATGCGGAAGTGAGTGGGATGAGAGAACTGCAAATTATGAAGTGGGGAGGGCAATGCACATGATGAAGTGAGTGGGGGAAGGGGACAGCAAACAATGTAGTGAGGGAGGGGAGTGGGACTGCAAATGATGAAGTGAGTGGGGGAGGGGGACTGCACATGATGAAGTGAGGGGGGACTACAAATGAGGAAGTAAGGAGAGGGAGATGGGGCAACCATCACTGCATTTGAGGGGCAGATGTAGCATGATTAGTACATGAGCATCAACTCTACTAATGAATAAGGGACATGGATATCAGTGTCTCTTGCTGCATAAGGCATGAAGTAACATAGTAACATAGTTAGTAAGGCTGAAAAAAGACATTTGTCCATCCAGTTCAGCCTATATTCCATCATAATAAATCCCCAGATCTACGTCCTTCTACAGAACCTAATAATTGTATGATACAATTTTGTTCTGCTCCAGGAAGACATCCAGGCCTCTCTTGAACCCCTCGACTGAGTTCGCCATCACCACCTCCTCAGGCAAGCAATTCCAGATTCTCACTGCCCTAACAGTAAAGAATCCTCTTCTATGTTGGTGGAAAAACCTTCTCTCCTCCAGACGCAAAGAATGCCCCCTTGTGCCCGTCACCTTCCTTGGTATAAACAGATCCTCAGCGAGATATTTGTATTGTCCCCTTATATACTTATACATGGTTATTAGATCGCCCCTCAGTCGTCTTTTTTCTAGACTAAATAATCCTAATTTCGCTAATCTATCTGGGTATTGTAGTTCTCCCATCCCCTTTATTAATTTTGTTGCCCTCCTTTGTACTCTCTCTAGTTCCATTATATCCTTCCTGAGCACCGGTGCCCAAAACTGGACACAGTACTCCATGTGCGGTCTAACTAGGGATTTGTACAGAGGCAGTATAATGCTCTCATCATGTGTATCCAGACCTCTTTTAATGCACCCCATGATCCTGTTTGCCTTGGCAGCTGCTGCCTGGTACTGGCTGCTCCAGGTAAGTTTATCATTAACTAGGATCCCCAAGTCCTTCTCCCTGTCAGATTTACCCAGTGGTTTCCCGTTCAGTGTGTAATGGTGATATTGATTCCTTCTTCCCATGTGTATAACCTTACATTTATCATTGTTAAACCTCATCTGCCACCTTTGAGCCCAAGTTTCCAACTTATCCAGATCCATCTGTAGCAGAATACTATCTTCTCTTGTATTAACTGCTTTACATAGTTTTGTATCATCTGCAAATATCGATATTTTACTGTGTAAACCTTCTACCAGATCATTAATGAATATGTTGAAGAGAACAGGTCCCAATACCGACCCCTGCGGTACCCCACTGGTCACAGCGACCCAGTTAGAGACTAAACCATTTATAACCACCCTCTGCTTTCTATCACTAAGCCAGTTACTAACCCATTTACACACATTTTCCCCCAGACCAAGCATTCTCATTTTGTGTACCAACCTCTTGTGCGGCACGGTATCAAACGCTTTGGAAAAATCGAGATATACCACATCCAATGACTCACCGTGGTCCAGCCTATAGCTTACCTCTTCATAAAAACTGATTAGATTGGTTTGACAGGAGCGATTTCTCATAAACCCATGCTGATATGGAGTTAAACAGTTATTCTCATTGAGATAATCCAGAATAACATCCCTCAGAAACCCTTCAAATATTTTACCAACAATAGAGGTTAGACTTACTGGCCTATAATTTCCAGGTTCACTTTTAGAGCCCTTTTTGAATATTGGCACCACATTTGCTATGCGCCAGTCCTGCGGAACAGACCCTGTCGCTATAGAGTCCCTAAAAATAAGAAATAATGGTTTATCTATTACATTACTTAGTTCTCTTAGTCCTCGTGGGTGTATGCCATCCGGACCCAGAGATTTATCTATTTTAATCTTATTTAGCCGGTTTCGCACCTCTTCTTGGGTTAGATTGGTGACCCTTAATATAGGGTTTTCATTGTTTCTTGGGATTTCACCTAGCATTTCATTTTCCACCGTGAATACCGTGGAGAAGAAGGTGTTTAATATGTTAGCTTTTTCCTCGTCATCTACAACCATTCTTTCCTCACTATTTTTTTAAGGGGCCTACATTTTGAGTTTTTATTCTTTTACTATTGATATAGTTGAAGAACAGTTTGGGATTAGTTTTACTCTCCTTTGCAATGTGCTTCTGTTTCCTTTTTGGCAGCTTTAATTAGTTTTTTAGATAAAGTATTTTTCTCCCTATAGTTTTTTAGAGCTTCAATGGTGCCATCCTGCTTTAGTAGTGCAAATGCTTTCTTTTTACTGTTAATTGCCTGTCTTACTTCTTTGTTTAGCCACATTGGGTTTTTCCTATTTCTGGTCCTTTTATTCCCACAAGGTATAAACCGCTTACACTGCCTATTTAGGATGTTCTTAAACATTTTCCATTTATTATCTGTATTCTTATTTCTGAGGATATTGTCCCAGTCTACCAGATTAAGGGCATCTCTAAGCTGGTCAAACTTTGCCTTCCTAAAGTTCAGTGTTTTTGTGACTCCCTGACAAGTCCCCCTAGTGAAAGACAGGTGAAACTGTACAATATTGTGGTCGCTATTTCCTAGATGCCCAACCACCTGCAGATTTGTTATTCTGTCAGGTCTATTAGATAGTATTAGGTCTAAAAGTGCTGCTCCTCTGGTTGGATTCTGCACCAATTGTGAAAGATAATTTTTCTTGGTTATTAGCAGAAACCTGTTGCCTTTATGGGTTTCACAGGTTTCTGTTTCCCAGTTAATATCCGGGTAGTTAAAGTCCCCCATAACCAGGACCTCACTATGGGTTGCAGCTTCATCTATCTGCTTTAGAAGTAGACTTTCCATGGTTTCTGTTATATTTGGGGGTTTGTAACAGACCCCAATGAGAATTTTGTTACCATTTTTCCCTCCATGAATTTCGACCCATATGGACTCGACATCCTCATTTCCTTCGATAATATCCTCCCTTAAAGTGGACTTTAGACAAGACTTTACATAGAGACAAACCCCTCCTCCTCTCCGATTTTTACGATCCTTTCTAAACAGACTGTAACCCTGTAAGTTAACTGCCCAGTCATAGCTTTCATCTAACCATGTCTCGGTTATTCCCACTATGTCAAAGTTACCTGTAGATATTTCTGCTTCTAGTTCTTCCATCTTGTTTGTCAGGCTTCTGGCGTTTGCGAGCATGCAGTTTAGAGGATTTTGTTTTGTTCCTATCTCCTCGCTGTGGATTGTTTTAGAAATGTTCATACCTCCCATCTGAGTATGTTTTCCTGGGTCTTATTTGTTCAAGTCTAATGTTTTTCTTCCCGTCCCCTCTTCTTCTAGTTTAACGCCCTCCTGATGAGTGTAGAGAGTCTTCTGGCGAATGTGTGTTTCCCAGGTTTGATGAGGTGTAGTCCGTCTCTGGCGAGGAGTCCATCGTACCAGTAATTCACACCGTGGTCCAGGAATCCGAATCCTTGTTGTCTGCACCATCGTCTTAGCCAGTTGTTTGCATCAAGGATCCTGTTCCATCTCCTGGTGCCATGCCCGTCTACTGGAAGGATAGAAGAAAAAACTACCTGTGCATCCAGTTCCTTTACTTTTTTCCCCAACTCTTCAAAGTCTTTGCAGATTGTCGGTAGGTCCTTCCTTGCCGTGTCATTGGTGCCAACATGTATCAGAAGAAATGGGTGGACGTCCTTGGAGCTGAAGAGCTTTGGTATCCTATCGGTCACATCCTTGATCATCCCACCTGGAAGGCAGCATACTTCTCTTGCAGTTATGTCCGGTCTGCAGATGGCTGCTTCTGTGCCTCTCAGTAGTGAGTCTCCCACCACCACTACTCTTCGTTGCTTCTTGGCTGTACTTTTTGCTGTCACTTGTTGCTGTGTGCCCTTTTCTTTTTTGCTTGCTGGTATTGCTTCATCCTTAGGTGTGCCATCTTCATCCTCTACAAAGATTTGATATCGGTTCTTCAGTTGTGTGGTTGGTGATTTCTCCATGGTCTTCTTGCTTCTTTTGGTCACATGCTTCCACTCATCTGCTTTTGGAGGTTCTCTGACACTTTTTTCACCTTCTGTGACCAGTAGAGATGCTTCTGTTCTGTCTAGAAAGTCTTCATTCTCTTTGAGTTTCAAAGTTGCTATTCTTTCTTCCAGACCCCGCACCTTTTCTTCTAAAAGGGCCACTAGTCTACACTTCTGACAGGTGAAATTTGATTCTTCTTCTGGTCGATCTGTGAACATGTAGCACATGCTGCAGCTCACCATGTAGGTTGTCACATCTGCCATGTTGCTCCTAGATCCTGCTGACTTGCTGTGTGTTTTCCTTCTTGTGTAATCTACTCAATATTATACACAGGAGCTCTGTATATAGTGTACAGGTAATGCAGGGATCACCAGTGACATCATACGCAGGAGCTCTGTATATTATGTCGAGTGTACAGGTAATACAGTGATTACCAATGATATTATACACTGGAGCTCTGTATAAAGTATACAGTGTCAGCATACTGGTAACACACTGACTTACCAGTGAAGTCTCTAGTTGAAGTCCTTCATCTTTCTTTTCTTCTTCATGCAGAGGGGACCACAATCATTTCTTCCAGCCAAGACTGCTCTCTGTATAAAATAACACAGTTGCCTCAGCAACTATAAATAGCCACTTTAACCACCTAATAAATATATAAATTAATTAGCCTCTGTACTCTTTCTCTCAATACCAGTCACTGCATCCTCAACGGCCCCCACTATGTACATCCTGCTCCCCGATTCAGTATATTTACATACCCCTTCTGCCTCAATTCATTATGCTTAGTGTTGAGCATTCCGATACCGCAAGTATCAGGTATCGGCCGATATTTGCAGTATCGGAATTCCAATACCAAGTTCCGATACTTTAGCAATATCGGATACCGGAATCGGAAGTTCCCATAATGCAAAGAGCCAGTTTCATTTAATTCAGCCAATGTTGAATGATTAGAAGTGTGGGCACACCCTGTTCTGCATGGTAGGCATGTAACTACTGGCATGGCTATGATTGGCTGCTGAAATTATGTCATGATGCACTATAAAAGTCACCGCTGCCATTTTGGGTTCACTCTGCTGTGAATTCAGTTAGGGACAGGACGCTCTGTTCTGACTGAGGGCCAGTTTAGAGATAGCGATTTGCTTCACTGTGCTTTACCCAGGCTAATTTAGCAACCGCTGTGTGAGAACCTTGTTTTTGCCTTGCAGCGCTGTTCACAGCTGTCTGCAAGGTCTCGTGTGAGTGCAGCTCACTCTGTAGTCTGTTCTGCCGCCACAGCCGGTTGTAGTCATCTCAGGGTGCGTCACTGCCTCATACTGTTCCATTGTGCATTTTTCAATTAGTGCTGCCTGCTGCACATTTTTTCAAATTTATCCTATTAGTGGGTTTCCATCCGTATCCTGCTAGATTGTGGAAAAACACTATATAGGAGTACATAGAGGAGCTTTTTTTGGCCTTGCAGCGTTGTTCATGGCTGTCTGCACGGTCTCTGTGTGAGTGCAGCTCACTCTGTAGTCTGTTCTGCGAAAAAACCCAAAAAGTTAATAAAGTTCACCAAACGCTCCACTTTACAGTTGTGTAGGCCACATTAGCTCATATTAAAGTCTAGTCCACACTTTAGAAAATTAGTGTTTCTTATACCTGTTAGGAGCTGTTCAGGAATAAGCACACTAAGTCCTTATTACTTTTCTGCCTATCTTTATCAGTCTACCAAGATGAAGAAGGCAGGGAGTAAGGCACATGGTCGCGGAGACACCATCACGTGTTTCTCAACGCAAGCAATAAATAGCCAGGCACTGCTCCTAATATCCAGTTTCCTACTCCACACTGATGAGGGGCAAATACCCCGAAACAGCTGTCTGTGGATGGATACCATGTTTTGGCACAGGTGGTCTTCCTTTTGGATGCTGCCCTTCCCGTGGTTATTCCTTCCCGGTGAAAGACCTGGCTATTTATTGCTTGCGTTGAGAAACACGTGATGGTGTCTCCGCGGCTTTTCTACATGCATTTGCATATTTCCCATAAGGGATGGGGGCAGTGTTCTGGATCGCTGCGTTGAGAAACATGTGATGGTATCTCCGCAGTGTTGGATGTTTTGATCTCCCCGAGGTCATTCATCCTTATGTTTATTATCTTGCAAAAGCCAAAATGGGTGCTCCCAAGATTTGCAGTGCCTGGTCCTTTTTTGACACAGTTGCAGATGACATTTGCTTAGTCAAATGCAAGCTGTGTCATCAGAAAGTCAAAAGAGGGAAAAGTGTCAGCAACCTCAATACCACAAATATGTGGAAACATGTGCGGACCAAGCACATGGTAGAGTTACAAAAACACACTGAAGACCTAGGCCAACCAACAGCAGCACCTACCACCTCTTCAGCTCGTGTTGTAGCCTCTTCCTCCAGCTCACACACAGCTGGTTCGGCTTCCTCACAGGATCGCCATGGAAGAACCTCTGGCACTGTTTGTCCAGAGACCCAGTGTAATTCCACCCACAGCACCACGTTCCCAGTCATCCTCACACTCCCAGCCCAGTCTACAGCCATCGGTAGCACAGGCATGGGCAAAAAGGCGGCCATTCTCGGCAAACCACCCCCGAGCACAGGCTCTGAATGCTGGCATTGCAAAACTACTGTCCCTTGAAATGCTGTCATTCAGGCTGGTGGAGACTGACACCTTCCGTAACTTAATGGCATTGGCAGTCCCACAATACAACGTGCCCAGCCGCTTTTATTTCAGCAGGCAAGCCGTCCCTGCCCTGAAAAAGCATGTGGAGGGAAACATTAAACATGCGCTACTAAACACCGTCAGTAGCAAGGTCCACCTCACCACCGATGCGTGGACCAGTCACCATGGACAGGGACGATACCTTTCCCTCACTGCCCATTGGCTCAATGTTGTGGAGCCGGGTACAGATCTTGCGAGTGGCGCTGTACGTGTTCTCCAAGGATTGCAGGAATCCAGTCTGTACACATTGCCTCCTCCTCATACTCCAGTTCCTTTGAATCATCGCTGCAGGAGCTGTCACGGTCTACCTCCACCTTGACCCGTGAATGCTTACCTGTTACGACCGATATGAGCACAGCTGTGGCCAAACGTCAACAGGCCATACTGAAATTAATTTCTTTGGGGAATCGAAGCCACACAGCGCAGGAGCTCTGGAATGCCATCAAGCAGGAGAGCGACGTGTGGTTTATGCCAGCGAGTCTCCAGCCAGGCATGGTAGTATATGACAATAACTGAAATCTGGTGGCAGCTCTGGGCCTAGGCAACCTCACTCACATACCATGTCTGGCACATGTGCTCAACTTGGTCGTGCAGAGTTTTTTTAGGGACTATCTGGATCTTGATGCACTGCTGCACAAGGTCCGCCTAGAGTGCGCTCACTTGCGGCGTTCCAGCATGGCAAGATTGCACCTTGCAGCTCTGCAGCGCCGATTCTGCCATCCAGAACATCACATCATATGTGACCTACCCACCAGGTGGAATTCAACGTTACATATGTTGGAGCAGTCGTGTGAGCAGCAGCCAGCAGTAATGGAGTACCAGCTGCATCAGGCGCAAAGAAGTCGCACTGCGCGCCGGTCAGATTTCACAACCACTGAGTGGGCCACTATGAAGGACATCTGCCAGGTTTTGCATGCCTTCGATGATTCCACGCGGATGGCGAGTGCAGATGATGCACTAGTCAGCATGACTATCCCCCTTATCTACCTGCTTGAAAGAACGCTGCAAGCGCTAAGAGATGAGGTTGTAGAAGAGGTGGAGGATGAGGAGTCACAAATGCCATCTGCTTCTGGACAGTCTGCGCAATGTGGTTCCTCACAAAGGCCTAGGCAAGGGACACTTTGTGAGGAGGAAGACATCTGGCCAGAGGAGAGAGTTACACAATGCTACAGTAGTCAGTATGTAGAGCGAGGGTGGGGTGATGCAGAGCAGGCAGAGATCACGCCTCAAGCAGGGGACAGCATTTCTTGGCCAGTTGGCAGTCTGCAGCACATGGTTGATTACATGCTGCAGTGCCTGAGAAACGACCGCCGCATTGCCCACATTCTCAACACGGCTGATTATTAAGTGTACACCCTCCTAGATCCACGCTACTGGGACAACTTACAAAGCCTCATAACACCGTTGAACCGGGAGCGGGAGTACCAAGACACACTGGTGCATTCCATCATCTTCTCCAGTCCAACTGAGAGCAGTGCTGCTAGTGCTTTACAAAGCAGCTCAGTGCGTCGAGGCAGTGGAGGAAGCTCTACACAGACAGGGAGCAGAAGCAGTGCCTCAGCACAAGGCAAGACCAGTATGGCCCAACTGTGGCAAACTTTTGTGTGCCCGCCGCAAATATCTACACCATCACAGACGGCTCCAGTCAGCAGGAGGCAACGTTTCCGTCAGATGGTGACAGACTACATGCTTTGCCCTCTCAGTGTACTCCCACGCGGCTCATCCCCCTTCAAGTTTTTGGTCTCAAAGCTGGATACATGGCCAGAGATTAGCCAGTGTGCATTGGAGGTGCTGGCTTGCCCTGCTGCTAGTGTATTATCGGAACGCGTCTTTAGTGCCGGAGGTGGTGTACTAACAGACCGTCGCATGCGACTATCATCCGATAACGTTGACCGGCTTACTTTTCTGAAAATGAACAAGGCCTGGATCTCACAGGAATTTGCCACTCCTCTTCCAGATTAAATACTTGGTTGGCAACAGTATCTAGGTCTCCTGTTGTGTTCATGTTTCTCCCACCTGAACTGTAATCCCTGGGCTCCAACACCGCCAGTTGCTGCTCAGAAGTGCCGTCTGCACAGTCAACACATGACCCAGTGTTATTGGGTTTCAATAACGTCAGCTGATCCCCTGCTGTGTATCCGGCAATTGCTCCTGCTGCCTCCACACTCACACTACTTCAGAAATTAAAGGGAACCTGTCCTCCCCAGGCGTTTGTAACTGAAAGAGCCACCTTGTGCAGCACAAATGCTGCACCAGGAAAAGGTGGCTCTTTTATTTATGCTCCTTGCACATGCTGAACTTAACACTTATAAAATATGTGTCCCCTCATACCGTGAAACCGTCCCAGAGGTGGGACTTTCCTTCGTAATGAGACGCAGCACAGCCGGCATTCATACCCCCTTGGTGCTGGGCGCCACCCCCTCAGCGTTGTTTGAATCTGTCCCGGAGCCTGCGCTGTTATATTAAACCTTGGGCATGCGCAGTTAGCGCTGCCCATCTTCTGACATCATTTGATATCAGGCTGACTGCGCCTGTGCGGTCGCGCTGCCTGAGATCCCGCCCCGCAGTGTCTTCTGATTTATTCATACTGCGGTGTTGGGATTCATGGACATGCGCAGTGCATATCTTTGCCTCAGGCTCTCACTCATCTCCCTCCGCCTTCTTCAGACTGAAGAAGGCAGAAGGAGATGAGTGAGAGGCGAAGATATGCACTGCGCATGCCCATGAATCCCAGCCCCACAGTGTGAATAAATCAGAAGACATTGCGGAACGGGATCTCGGGCAGCGCGCCCGCACAGGTGCAGTCAGCCTGACAACAAATGATGTCAGAAGATGGGCAGTGCTAACTGCGCATGCCCAAGGTATAACATAACAGCGCAGGCGCCGGGACAAATTCAAACAATGCTCAGGAGGCGGCGCATGGTGCCAAGGGGGTATAAATAACAGCTGTGCCCTGTCTGATTTGGAAGGAAAGTCCTGTTATGATCTGGTGATTAAGGAGCGACATGTGTCTAGCTCTGAGCAGGTGGCAACTATACTGACCGCAGTCCCTAAGCTCAACACAACACTAGAAATAGCCGTGGAATGCTCCTAACGCTGCCTAGGCATCTCGTCACAGCCTAAGAGCTAACTACCCCTAAAGATAGAAGCAGGAAAACTATCTTGCCTCAGAGAAAATCCCCAAAGGATAGATTAGCCCCCCACAAATAATGACTGTGAGAGGAGTAGGAAATGACATACGTAGTATGAAACAAGATTTAGCACAGGAGGCCACTTCTAGCTAGACAGAAATAGTACAGGACAGAACGCTGTGCGGTCAGTAATAAAAACTAGAAAAAGTCCACCGCAGAGAAATGCAAAAATCTCCACACCTGACTAAAGGTGTGGAGGGCAAACTCTGCTGCCCAGAGCTTCCAGCTTAACTGAATAGATCCATACTGAAAAGCTGGACAACTTAACAAAAACAAAGAAAGTGCTGAACAACAAGTCCACAACAAGAGAACCGCAAAAGGACAAGCAAGGACTTAGCTTTGATGAACTGGTCAGAGTGTCAGGAAAGTCCTAAGAGCAATGACTCCAGGCAGGAACAATTGACAACTGGTAATGAATGAGGGATAAGGCCAGACTAATATAGCCGAGCCAGAAAGACAATCAGTGAAAACAGCTGCTGAAGCTAAATCCAAGAAGCAGCCATACCACTCAAAACCACAGGAGGGAGCCAAAGAGCAGAACTCACAAAAATGCTACTTACAACCACCGGAGGAGCCCAAGAGCGGAAATCACAACAAAGTCCCACCTCCAGGACTTTCACAGTATGAGGGGACACATTTTATCAGTGTTTAGTTCAGTGTGTGCAAGGAGCATAACTGAAAGAGCCACCTTTTCCTTGAACAGAAGAAGGCGGAAGGAGATGAGTGAGAGGCGAAGATATGCACTGCGCAAGGCCATGAATCTCAGCCCCGCAGTGTGAATAAATCAGAAGACACGGCCGGGCTGGGATTCATGGGCATGCACAGTGCATGTCTTCGCCTCTCACTCATCTCCTTCCGCCTTCTTCAGACTGTGCGGCGTCACGGCCATGGCATGTGATTAGGGATCAGCTCACGCCGCACAGTCTGAAGAAGGCGGAAGGGGATGACTGAGAGGGGAAGATATGCACTGCGCAAGGCCATGAATCCCATCCCCGCAGTGTTAATAAATCAGAAGACACTGTGAGGGGGGATCTCGGGCAGCGCGGCCGCACAGGTGCAGTCAGCCTGACATCAAATGATGTCAGAAGACGGGCAGCGCTAACTGCGCATGGCCAAGGGATAACAACAGCGCAGGCTCCAGGACAGAAACAAACAACACTCAGGAGGCTGCGCCCGGCGCCAAGGGGGTAGGAATGACGGTTGTGCTTAATGACACGTCATTAAGAAGGAAAGTCCCGCCTCCGGGATGGTTTCACGGTATGAGGGGCCACATTTTATAAGTGTTTCATTCAGCGTGTGCAAGGAGCATAATTAAAAGAGCCACCTTTTCCTTGTGCAGCATTACTGCTGCACAAGGTGTCTCTTCTAGTTGCAAACGCCTGGGGGGGATTAATGGTTCCCTTTCAACTTGCTCCCATTAGGCCTCAGCCTACACTCTGTCTGTCATGTAATCCCTAGGCTCCAACACCGCCAGTTGCTGCTCAGAAGTGTCTTTGGCACGGGTACTCCCTCCTGCCCAGCCTGGTTCCACACGCCAGCTGTTTCCGGGTAGTGTCAAGGTCACTTTGCCTCCAATACGTTGTCCTATCGTGTTGCGGTCGGGTTAGCCGACTCTATGGTGAACTGGCAATCAAGGCTGGTTCCGTAGTGCCAATAGGACAAGCTCCCCCTGTAGGACTGTGGGTTTTCGGTAACTACGGCCGGCTTGCGGCCTAGCAATTTTTTTCCTGTGGACCTTCTGCTGCCTATCTAAGTTCCAGCACCTTAGCTGGTTCTTAGGAAGACAATCTTGAATAGGTCCCCCTGGTTCCAGTACCATCAGCTGGTTCCGGGCAGAGTCTTTGGCTTAGGTGCCTCCTTCTGGGTATCCGAGTTCCACCGTCAGGTGGTCCTTGGTAGTGCTTTCTGGCACGGGTACCTCCTGCTTAGTAACTGGGTTCCAGTAACGTCAGCTGGTCCTCGGTAGTTCCATTGGCTCTTGCACCTTCGGCTACCCATCAGGGTTCCAGTACCATCAGCTGGTTCTCGGCAGTATCTTTGGCTCTTGTACCATCTGCTCCCCATCCTGGTTCCAGTACCGTCAGCTGGTTCCGGGCAGAGCCTTTGGCTTAGGTGCCTCCTTCTGGGTGTCCGAGTTCCTCCAACGTCAGGTGGTCCTTGGTAGTGCTTTCTGGCACGGGTACTTCCTGCTTAGTAACCGGGTTCCAGTAACGTCAGCTGGTCCTCGGTAGTTCAATTGGCTCTTGTACCTTCAGGTAGCCATCTGGGTTCCAGTACCATCAGCTGGTTTTCGGCAGTTCCTCAGCCTTCTTGTACCTTCTGCTACATTTCCAAGTTCAAGACCCTAAAGACGACGACCCTGAAGACCATCCCGAAGAAGACGACGACCCCGGAGACGACGACCCTGGAGATGACGACAACGACCCTAGAGACGATGACCCTGAAGACCACCCCGAAGAAGACGATGACCCTGGAGACGTCGACCCTGGAGTCGACGACCCTGGAGACGACGACCTTGGAGACGACGACCCTGGAGACCGAAAAGCAGAAGAACAAGAAGCTGCAGAACAAAGAGCAGAAGAACATTAAGCAGAAGACTAAAAATCAGAGTAAAAGATATTATCTAAATTATAAGCAGAAGAAGACTAAGCAGTGTATGGGGGTGAGTCCGTTCCTCCTCGTGGTGCCCCTGGAAAAAAGCCTGCTGCAGCAGGCCAAACTGAACGTGGACAAATCCTGTTGTAACTCTTTTGTGACAGGCAGAACGGAAGGTGTAATCTTCAAACTTTTATAGATAACAACTAGAGGAATGCCTGTCACAAATAAGAATATGATGAAGAAGAAGAAGATGAAGAAGATGAAGTAGAAGAAGAATAATAGTTGAATAAAAAGAATATGAAGAATGTAAAAAAAAAGAATAACAGGAAAAAGGTGAAGAAGAAGAAGATGAATAAGGTCAAGAAGAAGTTGAAAAAGATGCTGCTGCTGAGAATGATGAAGAAGAAAGTGTGGGAGAAGTAAAAAAGAAGGTGAAGAGCATGGAATTAGTGAAACATAAATATCTGACAAAATTTAAAAAATCTTAACATAATCAATATCTTTGTAACTCCGAACGTCTTAAACAAAAAAATGTAATTCCTGCTATTCCATTTGATTGGGCTAAACCTCTATGCATTTAATGTCTCCTTCACCTCCCCCATTACATCCTACATTATTCTTAGTTGTTTTCCTTCATGTAGAATTAACCTACAAGGAAAGAAAAGGTTTATTTTAATTCTGATATTTTTGTCCCATTGACTTGCATTGGTATCGGGTATCGGTATCGGCAATATCCGATATTTTTTTAATATGGGCTGATCCGATACCGATATTTCCGAATATCGGAAGGTATCGCTAAACATTAATTATGCTATGTCTTCTCTCTCTCCCACCCCCACCTTTTAATTCATTATCAACTTCTCTCCACAACATTCAATACATCATTTATTCTCCCCAACCCTCAATGTATCATTATTTGCTGCCCCACCCCAAATCATCATCATTTGTTGTCCCCCACACTCAATTCATCATTTCACTTGCTCTCCCCACCCTCCCACCTTCGATTCATCATTTGAAGTTCCCCGTCACCCACCCTCAATTCATTATTTGCAGTTCCCCGTCCCTCACCCGGAATTCAGAATTTGCTGTCCCCCATCTCTCAGCCTCAATTCATCATTTCCATTAATGTTTAAAAGAGAGCTTTCCTTTGTCTAGATGCCTTATGCAGCAAGAGGCACTGATATTCATGTCATTTAACCCCTTAAGCCCCAGGGAGTTTTGCACGTTAATGACCGGGCCAATTTTTCAATTTTTACAATTCTAACCACTGTCCCTTTATGAGGTTATAACTCTGGAACGCTTCAACGGATCTTGGCGATTCTGACACTGTTTTCTCGGAACATATTGTACTTCATTGATAGTGGTAAAATTTCTTAGATATAACATGCGTTTATTTGTGAAAAAAAAAAACGGAAATTTGGCGAAAATTTTGAAAATTTTCCAACTTTGAATTTTTATGCCCTTAAATCACATAGATATGTCACACAAAATAATAAATAAGTAACATTTCCCACATGTCTACTTTACATCAGCACAATTTTGGAACCAAAATTTTTTTTGTTAGGGAGTTATAAGGGTTAAAAGTTGACCAGCAATTTCTCATTTTTACAACACCAATATTTTTTAGGGACCACATCACATTTGAAGTCATTTTGAGGGGTCTATATGATAGAAAATAACCAAGTGTGACACCATTCTAAAAACTGCACCCCTCAAGGTGCTCAAAACCACATTCAAGAAGTTTACTAACCCTTCAGGTGTTTTACAGGAATTTTTGGAATGTTTAAAAAATGAACATTTAACTTTTTTTCACAAAAAATTTATTTCAGCTCCAATTTGTTTTATTTTACCAAGGGTAACAGGAAAAAATGGACCCCAAAAGTTGTTGTACAATTTGTTTTGAGTACGCTGATACCCCATATGTGGGGGTAAACCACTGTTTGGGTGCATGGAAGAGCTCGGAAGGGAAGGAGCGCCATTTGACTTTTCAATGCAAAATTGACTGGAATTGAGATGGGACGCCATGTTGCATTTGGAGAGCCCCTGATGTGCCTAAACATTGAAACCCCCCCAAAAATGACATCATTTTGGAAAGTAAACCCCCTAAGGAACTTATCTAGATGTGTGGTGAGCACTTTAACCCACAAAGTGCTTCACAGAAGTTTATAATGCAGAGCCGTAAAAATAAAAAATCATATTTTTTCACAAATATGATCTTTTCGCCCCCAATTTTTTATTTTCCCAAGGGTAAGAGAAGAAATTGGACTGCAAAAGTTGTTGTGCCATTTGTTCTGAGTACGCCAATACCTCATATGTGGGGGTAAACCACTGTTTGGGCGCATGGCAGAGCTCGGAAGGGAAGGAGCGCCGTTTGACTTTTCAATGCAAAATTGACTGGAATTGAGAGGGGACACCATGTCATGTTTGGAGAGCCTCTGATGTGCCTAAACATTGAAACCCCCCACAAATGACATCATTTTGGAAAGTAGACCCCTAAGGAACTTATCTAAATGTGTTTTAACAGCTTTGAACCCACAAGTGTTTCACTACAGTTTATAATGCAGAGCTGTGAAAATAAAAATTATTTTTTTTTTCACAAAAATTATTTTTTAGCCCCCAGTTTTATATTTTCCCAAGGGTAACAGGAGAAATTCGACCCCAAAAGTTGTTATCCAATTTGTCCTGAGTACGCTGATACCACATATGTGGGGGGGAACCACCGTTTGGGCCATGGCAGAGCTCAGAAGAGAAGGAGCACAATTTGGAATGCAGACTTAGATGGATTGGTCTGCAGGCATCACGTTGCATTTGCAGAGCCCCTGATGCACCTAAACAGTAGAAATCCCCAAGTGACCCCATATTGGAAACTAGACCCCCCCAAGGAACGTATCTAGATGTGTTGTGAGAACTTTGAACCCCCAAGTGTTTCACTACAGTTTATAACGCAGTCGTGAAAATAAAAATTAATTTTTTTCCACAAAAATGTTTTTTTTAGCCCCACAAATTTTTATTTTTCCAAGGGTAATAAGAGAAACTGGACCCCAATAGTTGTTGTCCAATTTGTCCTGAGTATGCTGATACCCCATATGTTGGGGTAAACCTCTGTTTTGGTGCACGGGAGAGCTGGAAGGAAAGGAGCACTGTTTTACTTTTTCAACGAAGAATTGGCTGGAATTGAGATCGGACACCATGTCGCGTTTGGAGAGCCTTGATGTGCCTAAACAGTGGAAACCCCCAATTCTTACTGAAACCCTATCCCAAACACACCCCTAACCCTAATCCCAACCATAACCCTAACCCTGACACACCCCTAACCCTAATCCCAACCGTAAATGTAATCCAAACCCTAACTTTAGCCCCAACCCTAACTTTAGCCCCAACCCTAACCCTAACTTTAGCCCCAACCCTAACTGTAGCCCTTACCTTAACTTTAGCCCCAACCCTAACCCTAACTTTAGCCCCAGCCCTAACCCTATCTTTAGCCCCAGCCCTAACTTTAGCCCCAACCCTAACTGTAGCCCTAACCCTAACTGTAGCCCTATCCCTAGCCCCACCCCTAAACCCAATGCTAACCCTAGCCCTAACCCTAGCCCTAACCCTAGCCCTAACCCTAACCCTAGCCCCAACCCTAACCCTAGCCCTAGCCCTAACCCTAACCCTAGCCCTAATGGGAAAATGGAAATAAATACATTTTTTATTATTTATTTTTTTAGTGGATTTTTATGATTGGCTGCCGTCACACACTAAAAGACGCTTTTTATTGCAAAAAATATTTTATGCGTTACCACATTTTGAAACCTATGATTTTTCCATATTTTGGTCCACATAGTCATGTGAGGTCTTGTTTTTTGCGGGACAAGTTGACGTTTTTATTGGTAACATTTCTGGGCACGTGACATTTTTTGATCGCTTTTCATTCCGATTTTTGTGAGGCAGAATGACCAAAACCAGCTATTCATGAATTTCTTTTGGGGGGACATTTATACCGTTCCAAGTTTGGTAAAATGGATAAAGCAGTTTTATTCTTCGGGTCAGTACGATTACAGCGATACCTCATTTAGAAATTTTTCATGTTTTGCCGCTTTTATACAATAAAAACTATTTTATAGAAAAAATAATTATTTTTGCATCGCTTTATTCTGAGGAGTATAACTTTTTTATTTTTTTGCTGATGATGCTTTATGGCAGCTTGTTGTTTTGCGGGACAAGATGGCGTTTTCAGCAGTACCATGGTTATTTATATCCGTCTTTTTGATCACGTGTTATTCCACTTTTTGTTCAGCGGTATGATAATAAAGCGTTGTTTTTTTTGTCTCGTTTTTTTTTTCTTTTTACGGTGTTCACTGAAGGGGTTAACTAGTGGGCCAGTTTTATAGGTTGGGTCGTTACGGACGCAACGATGCTAAATATGTGTACTTTTATTGTTTTTTTAATTTAGATAAAGAAATGTATTTATGGGAACAATATTTTTTTTTTTATTTTGTCCCAGGGGGGACAACACTGTATATCGCTGATCTGACACTTTGCAGAGCACTTTGTCAGATCAGCGATCTGACGTGCACTGCTCCTAGCATACCAGCGCCTGGTAGGAGGAGACGCTCGGTACAAGGTGAGCATATCGCCTTGTACCGATCGTCTCAGGGAAGCCCGCAGGTAGCCCCCTCCCTGCGCGATGCTTCCCTGTACCGCTAGAACACTGCGATCATGTTTGATCGCAGTGTGCCGGGGCTTAATGTGCCGGGGGCGGTCCGTGACCGCTCCTGGCACATAGTGCCGGATGTCAGCTGCAATAGTCAGCTGACACCCGGACATGATCGGCCGCACTCCCCCCGTGAGCGCGGCCGATCGCATATGACGTACTATCCCGCCACTGGGAATTAAGTCCCAGGTCACCTTGACGGGATAGTACGTCATATGGGATTAAGGGGTTAATCATTATTTATCAGCCCCTCCATTGCGGTGTTGGTTGCCCTGTCTCCCCCCCCACTTCATCATTTGCAGCCCCCCTCCCTCACTTCATCCATTGCAGTCTCCCTCCATCATTTGCAGTCTCCCTCCATCATTTGCAGTCTCCCTCCACCCTTCGCTCACCAATTTAATTCATTTTAATTTCCTCAGTCCGCCTCCCTGCCACCTCCATCATTTGCAGTTCCCCTCCACTCATTTAGTTCATTTTATAAAGAAAAAAAAAACGTTTTTCATGCTTACCTCACTGACGATCCCCTGCAGTCACATCTCTGCTTCTGGTTTTCTCATAAATGACAGTGCGTATGCGATGACGACAACATTGGTTATGCGATGTCACCTGACCGGAAGTCCAGAGGGCGGAGAGAGCTGTAGCTGCGCAGCTGTCCAGTTTAGATGGCTTTGGAGCACTGAGAAAAGCTCCCACCGCCAAGGTGTTTGCCGAGCACAGTACTTCATTGCACGTTGGCGCCCTGTGAGCAGAATCATAAGAGGCGGGCCCAGGTTAGGTCCGGGTCCCACCTCTATACTGCTGCTAGCCCGGTCCCATACAGCAGTAAGGGCAACAATGCCCTGATGGCAGTCCTGCCCTGATTAATTAAGACTTAAGTGGTATACGCCAATCTTAATGAAGGGACGGGATGGGGTAAAAACACTTGATTTACCAAGATGCATACTCCATTTAATGAATCAAACACATTTTATAATTGGCATGCACTTTGACAGAAATATTACTCCTATATACAGTAATGCCCATTACTGTGCTTAAGTGCGAGCCACAGCAACCTGTAGTCAGCCGCAGTGACTCTTCTGTATTCTTCTGCCACAACTAGTAGTTTGTCCAAATTACCTGGGACAATTATCTGGGACAATATCCTCAGAAATAAGAATACAGATAATAAATGGGAAATGTTTAAGAACATCCTAAATAGGCAGTGTAAGCGGTTTATCCCTTGTGGGAATAAAAGGACTAGAAATAGGAAAAACCCAATGTGGCTAAACAAAGAAGTAAGACAGGCAATTAACAGTAAAAAGAAAGCATTTGCACTACTAAAGCAGGATGGCACCATTGAAGCTCTAAAAAACTATAGGGAGAAAAATACTTTATCTAAAAAACTAATTAAAGCTGCCAAAAAGGAAACAGAGAAGCACATTGCTAAGGAGAGTAAAACTAATCCCAAACTGTTCTTCAACTATATCAATAGTAAAAGAATAAAAACTGAAAATGTAGGCCCCTTAAAAACTAGTGAGGAAAGAATGGTTGTAGATGACGAGGAAAAAGCTAACATATTAAACACCTTCTTCTCCACGGTATTCACGGTGGAAAATGAAATGCTAGGTGAAATCCCAAGAAACAATGAAAACCCTATATTACGGGTCACCAATCTAACCCAAGAAGAGGTGCGAAACCGGCTAAATAAGATTAAAATAGATAAATCTCCGGGTCCGGATGGCATACACCCACGAGTACTAAGAGAACTAAGTAATGTAATAGATAAACCATTATTTCTTATTTTTAGTGACTCTATAGCGACAGGGTCTGTTCCGCAGGACTGGCGCATAGCAAATGTGGTGCCAATATTCAAAAAGGGCTCTAAAAGTGAACCTGGAAATTATAGGCCAGTAAGTCTAACCTCTATTGTTGGTAAAATATTTGAAGGGTTTCTGAGGGATGTTATTCTGGATTATCTCAATGAGAATAACTGTTTAACTCCATATCAGCATGGGTTTATGAGAAATCGCTCCTGTCAAACCAATCTAATCAGTTTTTATGAAGAGGTAAGCTATAGGCTGGACCACGGTGAGTCATTGGACGTGGTATATCTCGATTTTTCCAAAGCGTTTGATACCGTGCCACACAAGAGGTTGGTACACAAAATGAGAATGCTTGGCCTGGGGGAAAATGTGTGTAAATGGGTTAGTAACTGGCTTAGTGATAGAAAGCAGAGGGTGGTTATAAATGGTATAGTCTCTAACTGGGTCGCTGTGACCAGTGGGGTACCGCAGGGGTCGGTATTGGGACCTGTTCTCTTCAACATATTCATTAATGATCTGGTAGAAGGTTTACACAGTAAAATATCGATATTTGCAGATGATACAAAACTATGTAAAGCAGTTAATACAAGAGAAGATAGTATTCTGCTACAGATGGATCTGGATAAGTTGGAAACTTGGGCTCAAAGGTGGCAGATGAGGTTTAACAATGATAAATGTAAGGTTATACACATGGGAAGAGGGAATCAATATCACCATTACACACTGAACGGGAAACCACTGGGTAAATCTGACAGGGAGAAGGACTTGGGGATCCTAGTTAATGATAAACTTACCTGGAGCAGCCAGTGCCAGGCAGCAGCTGCCAAGGCAAACAGGATCATGGGGTGCATTAAAAGAGGTCTGGATACACATGATGAGAGCATTATACTGCCTCTGTACAAATCCCTAGTTAGACCGCACATGGAGTACTGTGTCCAGTTTTGGGCACCGGTGCTCAGGAAGGATATAATGGAACTAGAGAGAGTACAAAGGAGGGCAACAAAATTAATAAAGGGGATGGGAGAACTACAATACCCAGATAGATTAGCGAAATTAGGATTATTTAGTCTAGAAAAAAGACGACTGAGGGGCGATCTAATAACCATGTATAAGTATATAAGGGGACAATACAAATATCTCGCTGAGGATCTGTTTATACCAAGGAAGGTGACGGGCACAAGGGGGCATTCTTTGCGTCTGGAGGAGAGAAGGTTTTTCCACCAACATAGAAGAGGATTCTTTACTGTTAGGGCAGTGAGAATCTGGAATTGCTTGCCTGAGGAGGTGGTGATGGCGAACTCAGTCGAGGGGTTCAAGAGAGGCCTGGATGTCTTCCTGGAGCAGAACAATATTGTATCATACAATTATTAGGTTCTGTAGAAGGACATAGATCTGGGTATTTATTATGATGGAATATAGGCTGAACTGGATGGACAAATGTCTTTTTTCGGCCTTACTAACTATGTTACTATGTTACTATGTTACCTGACATTGACAAAAAAATCTATAATCCTGTGAGTGCTGAAGCAAAAGGAGCAAAAGGGACAAATGAAGCCTAATGTCCCACAGCATACACGTGTATTACTTAGGAGGTGTGACCATTTACACCCCACCAAGTGTACACATAGTCCATAGTGTTGCTAGTTCTCACACCTACAACCTTGTAATGGGTAGAACTTTGGCAGGACAAAGAAAGGGCAGTAACAAAGGACTCACTTCTATCCAATGTGGCCTATTAATATGAGCAACCATTGACAGTCAATATACAGTACCTCCAGCTGCATTTTATATAACTCTGTTACCTCTTAATGACATTTCTAATACAGCTCAAAGTAGATGAGTAGTACTGTAGATGGCAGGCAATAAAGTCTTTATACAGTAAAACTTATATGAAATACCACCTCACCCGACTAATATAAAAGGATTTATTTATGTATATTTGTGGTTGAATTCTTGTTATTTAGAAGTTTGTGGTCTAAACTTCACCTTTGCACCCAAGACTTTCATTGCGGTGCACTCATTTTTGCAACATTGTCTTGAATGAATTTGCTAGGAAAATTACTTTTTGTGTGTGCAAAATAACAAGCCTTTTTTTTGCAATCATTGTCCCACATTTGTTGGAGTCTTTTGTAGTATGGTATCTCATAAAAAATGTTGGATTCTGAAAGGTTTTCTGACAAATTTGTCGGAGTGTACATATATACAATATATTACACATACACAGATCAGCATAGATAAGTACCCTTCGACAGGTTTGTCAGAAAACCTTTACTCTCCTTTTCACAATCAACATTTTTTATGGGACACCATACTACAAACTACTAATATTATAATATATAAAGTATTTATCTATATACACAGTAATTTTTTTGGAAATTGTTGTTGTGTTGAGTGAGATATTAATTAGGAATATAAAAGATACTGTGCAAACATTTTAGGCAGGTGTGCAATAATGCTCTCAAGAAGAAGTTAAGGCCTGTCCTGTACCTGCGGGTTTTCCCGCAGCGGATTTGATAAATCTGCAGGGCAAACCCGCTGCGGTTATCCCTGCAGATTTATCGCGGTTTGTCCTGCGGGTTCCGCTGCGGGATTTTACCCCTACTATTGATGCTGCATATGCAGCAATATGCAGCATCAATAGTAATGTTAAAAATAATAAAATAATGATATACTCACCCTCTGACGTCCCGATCTCCTCGGCGCTGCAGGCGGCGGTCTGGTTCCAAAGATGCTGTGCGACCAGGACCTTCGTGACGTCACGGTCATGTGACCGCGATGTCACCGCAGGTCCTGGTCGCATAGCAAACCTGAGACCGGACGGCCGCGTGCAGCGCTGAGACTTCAGAGGTGAGTATATCATTATTTTTTATTTTAATTCTTTTTTTCTTTTACTCAAATATGGTTCCCGGGGCCTGGAGGAGAGTCTCCTCTCCTCCACCCCGGGTATAACCCGCACATTATCCGCTTACTTCCCGCATGATGGGCACAGCCCCATGCGGGAAGTAAGCGGATCAATGCATTTCTATGGGTGCAGAATCGCTGCGATTCTGCACAAAGAAGTGACATGCTGCGGGTTTTTAACCGCTGCGTTTCTGCGCGGTTTTTCCCGCAGCATATGCACAGCGGTTTGCGGTTTCCATTGGTTTACATGTAAATGTAAACGCAATGGAAACTGCAGCGGACCCGCAGCGGCATAATCGCTGCGGTTCGGCGGTAAAAACCGCAACGTGTGAACATGGCCTAAGGGTATGTGCACACGTTGCAGATTTGCTTGTGGAATTTTCTGCATCTCTTAGCAGAAAAGGCAGTTAAAAATATGCAAGGATTTGATGCATTTTTGACATGGATTTTCATGCGTTTTTTCCACGCTGATTTGTATGCATTTTTGAAAGCTAAATAAAGATCTATTATTGAACAACAACAAAAAAAAGAATTGTGATGTCATTTTTTTGTCCAACCTCTTCATTGACATACTCTATTGAAGAATAATGTTCACACACACTGAAAGGTAGATGATAGATAGATAGATAGATAGATAGATAGATAATAGATAGGTAGAAAGATATATATATATAGATAATAGATATATAGATAGATCTATAGATAGAGCTATCTATAGATCTATTATCTATCTATCTATCTATAGCTATATCAATCCATCTAGCTATAGATATATCTATACATCTATCTATAGATATATCTGTCTAGCTATAGATATATCTATCTATAGATAGATAGATAGATAGATAGATAGATAGATAGATAATACCAAGCCAGATGTTTAGTAATAAACATAATAAAATGGTAAAGAGTTAAATAAAGACACACACACACACAAAATCTGAGTTAGGGCAGGGTCACACTTGCAAGGAACTCGCACGAGTCTCGCACCTAATACCCGGTACTGCCATCGGTACTCGGGACTGGAGCGTTCAGCTACATAGAAATACATGCAGCCGCATGCTCCGGTCCTGAGTGCCGGCGGCAGTGCCAGGTATTGATGCGAGAGACTCGTGCGAGTTTCTCACAAGTGTCACCCTGGCTTTAAATGCAATATCAGTTTAATTTATTAAAAAAATTAAAAAAAGAATGACATGGGCTCCCGCACAATTTTCTGCACCAGAGAGGGAATGCCAGTGACTAGAGACTCATGTTTATTGCCTGGGAAGGGGTTAATACCGATGGATCTTCTCAGGCTATGAATATCAGCCCGCAGCTGTACATTGAGCCTTTACTGGCTATTAAAATAGGGGGCCCCCCCAAAAAAAGATGTGGGGTCCCCATATAATTAATAGCCGGAAAAGGCTATGCAGACAGCTGCCGGCTGATATTTATAGCCTAGGAAGGGACCATGGATATTGCCCCCCATTACAAATACCAGCTCACAGCCGCCCCAGACATGGCACATTTGTAAGACGCGCCAATTCCGGCACTTAGCCTCTCTTTTCCCACTACCCTGTAGCAGTGGCATATGGGGTAATAGGGGGTATTGTAACCTTTGAATTCTAAGGTGACATCAAGCCAGCTTAGTTATGGAGAGGTGTCAAGACACCTATCCATTACTAATCCTATAGTTGTTAATGGGCTAAATAAACACACCCTCATGCAGAATAAAGTATTTTAATGAAATAAAACACCACACAGTTTTGCCATCTTTATTGTTATTGGTAATCCATGTGACGCCTTCGATCACCTGCAAAAAAAAAAAAATAATAAACCAACACAGATACTCCCTGGTTTGACGCAGTACATATAATAACGAGTGTCCCATGACGATCTCCCCTATAGAGCTGTCACATCAGGAGACTGCTCTATAGGTCTCCAGTGACACACTGACAGGAGACAATGGCTCCTGCAGTGTTATCACTGAGAGTTCAATGAGCTCATTGCTCTCACTTTACGGCACTGCTGCGTGAGAATTTTTCCATGCAGCGGTGCCGCAAGTGACAGTATGAACTGTGCTGAACTCACGTCGGTGGAAGGATACAGTGCGGAAGGATACCTTCTGTCATTGCATCACTGGAGCCCCTAGAGAGCGGTCACATCTGCCGATATGACAGTTGTCCACGGGAGATCGTTGTGGGACACTCGTTATTAAATGGATTACGGCAGAACAGGGAGTATACTGTTGGTTTATTTATTTATTTTTTTTACAGGTGATCTAGGGTGTCAGGGATTAGCTGTGTGGTGAGTATATACTCTATCTTGTATGATGCACTGTATGTGTATATGTGTTTTTCTTTTTACACAGTAGCCAGATGATGGAACTACTGCTGTCCCATCATCCGGCCACCTGTCACTGTAGCTTGCATAGCCGAATGGGACTAGTAGTCACATTGCACAAAGCCTACCTACACAAGACCCCCACACACACACAGATACACACAAACACCTGCACACAGACACACACATCTTCTTTGCACACACACAGTCTCTGCTCACACGCAGTCTCCGCTCACACGCAGTCTCCGCTCACACACTCTTCCTCCTCCCTATCTGCAGGGTTTCTCGCACCCAATGTCACAGCAAAACTGCAGATCTTTTTAAACTTGCAGTTTTGCCGTGGATTTGACTGACTCAATGGAAGTCAATGGGTACAGAAACGCTGCAGATCCGCAAAAAGAGTTGACATGCTACGGAAAACAGAACACTGCGAATCCACACGTTTTTTTCACAGCATGTGCACAACAATTGTCATTTTCCCCATGACTAACATTGCTTGTGCAATACACTGCAGATTTGATGCAATTCCGTGCATCCAAAAACGCTGCGGAAACGCATCAAAGTCCGCAATGTGTGCACATAGCCTTAGGGTACATTCCCACAACCAGTGGTTGTTCAGGCTTTCACACAGTTAAATTTCCCCATAAATTCCTCACTTCTGTTTTTCCTCGCGATTTTTTGTATGCATTTTTGATGCGTTTTGACGCATCCGCATTTTTGTCTCTCTTTGGTATGTTAGATTAGATGTAAAAAGATATAGAAAGATAGCTAGCTAGATAGATATCCATAAGATATATGACTAGTACTTTGAATGTGTAGTTTACTGTATATGTATTAACCTATTAAATAAATGAAAAAAATAACGTGGGGTCTCCCCTATTTTTGATAACCAGCCAAGGTAAAGCAGACAACTGAAGGCTTATATTATCAGGCTGGGAAGGTCCCTGGTTATTGGGCCCTCCCAAGTCTAAAAATACAAGCCTGCAGCCACCCCAGAAACGGCGCATCACAGGAGGTGATTGCTGAGCTCTTTCCAATTGCCCTGTTGCAGTGGAAATTGGGGTGTCATTCTTGTGAATCGTGGATCCACTGCACCACAGAGCAGGGAGTGCCTGCAGGGACATAACTAAGCGACCACCTGATGATGGGGTTAGACTTGGGACCAGGTGGATGCCAGGTGCTCCTCCAGGACAGATCCTGATACTGCAGCAGCTGACCCCATGGGTCAGGACAGTACAAACAGACTTGGTGTCCAATGCAGGACAAATGGTTCTGATGTAGATGCTTGTTCAGATGGGACAAACTCAGGAACTGGAACTGGCAGCATGGGTTTCAGGCACAGATAACATGGTTCAGATTCAGGAATCGGGTACTGACCGAGCGGTTTCGGGTTCAGCTACAACCAGAGCATTTTCGGGCTTAGGTACCACCAGAACTGCTTTGGATGCAGTTACTGCCGGAGAGGTTTCGGGTACCGCACAGACAGGATGGGACCAGAAAAGCAGAATTGGTACTGATACAGATTAAACTGGCAGACCGACTAACTACAATTGTTGCTCAGTCACCTCTCAACAGATGGAAGTGCCTTAAGTGGAATCTAAAACCACATTTGACCTATCTAAGCTATTAATATGGCCATAAAGGTCATAGAATGCTGAAACAGTCCCCCCTGGGTGTCTCAAATAAATTGTGTTGTTGCTGAGAAATCATCTTTTATCACTTTATATACAGTAAGTGATCTCTTCTAAGCTCCTGGGCGGATGGTGCCTGGAGATAACTTTGTCCCCATAGCTTATTTTAAATATAAGGGGGGAGTTACCAGTGTGATGCGTAATGGTCGCTCTCTGCTCTCCTGATAACTGACATATCTTGCAGGTTTCTCTCAGCTTCCATCTCACAGGCAGGCAGGGCTGCAATATTGTTGCAATACAGCAGGGCTCAGAAAGAAACAAAAATGTGTTTGCAAGAAGACAAATTTAATTTTTCCTATTCTGGGTTGGTTACTCTTCTCACACTGGGAATGCCTCCATCATGTATAATAAGCTTTGGGGGAAGAGTTATCTCCAGGCTCCATCCACCCCAGAGCCTGCAAGAGGTAACTTATGTAAAGTGATAAAAGATGATTTCTCAGCAACAGCACATCTGACATGAGACACACAGGTAGGACAATTTACAGCAGTCTATAAACTGTATGGCCATATTAATAGCTTAAATAGGTCAAATGTGGTGACTGATTCCCTTTAACTACTAAGTGCCTCTCAGCTATAGGCTTGGGACACAATTGGAGAATACACAGTGTCTCTTCAAAATACAGGAAGTGCACGTGCACTAAGCATGCTGCCAGAGGACCTGTGAGGTGCGAACTGACCCTGATGTACAGGAGCTATGGTAGAAGTGTGATGGAAATATATATATATTTTATATAGATCTCACTTGCATATAAATTCATATATACTCACAGCAAATATATACACTATAATCAATTGCTTAAAATGGCTGACATAAACTGATATAAGCCAGACAGAATCTATGGGGCTTTCCAGGCAAAAGCGGAACAGCACCAGATGTACTAAGTAATGATCTGATGTCTCAACTTTGTCCTAGATGCAGAAAAAGGAGACCGCTATGCTTTAGTTGGTTAATCAGCATTCATATGTGCATTAATCACAACATTCCATATATATTTAGATAACCAATAACAGAGGAGCTTGACAATATGGTAATTAACTAACCACCCCTAACCACCTCTTTCTATATGCAATTATAAAACCATGTATGTACAATAAACCGTCAGTATTGGTGGAATGTTTTTCTGTCACCATGGTGTACAGTCTTATTCTTGATGAGCGCTCAAAATACTCAGTCTTATTGGGAATGGCCGTAGCACACACAGGGATAGATTTATCCGAACCAATTTTCCATAACAGAAGCAGTAGAGCAGCCGGGTCGGTGAGTATCTCACCATCTCTGGAGAGAAGCCAACAGAGGTGCTACAGTACCATGCAATTATGCCCCCTCGTATTCAAGCCTGCCAGGAATCTTGCCAGAAGAAGTGGAGTATGGATATTCTCCTTCAGTGCCTATGACCTCTCTTCGGGACCGAACCCCTTCCAGTCCGCAAGAAAATAGGTACTTCCTCTAACCTTTTGCATCGTCAAGATGTTATCAACCTCAAAGACATCTTCTGCGCTGACTGGCGCAGGAGTGGTACCAGTATCCTCAAAGTAGGAACTTAAGATGACAGGCTTGAGGAGAGATACACGGAAGTAGATGGACATGTGTAATGAAGATTTGAGCTTCAATTTGTAAAATACTGCGTTGATCTTCTTTTAGGACTTCAAATGGACCAATGAAGCGGGGATCCAACTTGCAAGATGACATCTTCAGACGGATATGTTTCAACGAGGGCCACACCTTATCTCCAGGCTGGAAGGTCGGTGGATCCAGACATCTCTTGTTGGCATGCCTTTTCATTCGTTCAGTGGACCTCTCCAAAGTGACTTTGGTATCCCTTCAGACCCTGGAAAATTCTTCAGTGAGAGCATCGGCTGCAGGAACACCATAAGCCGTCGACACTGTGTTAGGGCTAGCGGAAGGCATCGAGTAAATATAGCCGTTTATAATAATTGGTGCGTTCGCAGCCCGGGGTCCACCATGCAGGAGGACCCTGCTGCTAGGGAATGGTGGCACTGTTTGGCGGTATAGACTAGCTCTGTTACTTCACAGAGTTGCCGTGAGAGGAAAGCACTGCACCCTGTTAGCCTCACAGGAGCACAAGCTTACTGCCGAACTGATAGCAGTCAGTGGTTAGGCACACACGCAATCTCCTCACTGGAGGTGCCGGTATTTTAAGGGCTTATTTCAGCCGGGTCCCTGAATACATTCATACATAACCACACTGGCGCAAAACATATACTTGGATTGATACTAGTGCATGGCCGTGCGACCATGCGAACCTTTTATAGCTGCAGCAAGTACAGGACCTTCCTAGAAGGACCAATGAGAGGCTACCACAGAGCCTGAGCAACTTCAGGACCTTCCAGGAGAACCAATAGGTTTTGCTGCAGTATCTAAGCATGTGACCCTTGATCTCCAATGAGAGCTCTTACCCTGGGCATGCTCAGAAGAGGAGAAGCAGGACTTAGTCCCAAAAGCGTCTGCTCACCGTTGCCCAGCACTGGCTTCAATGGCAGAAGCTGGAAAAGCAGCAGTAACCATTTGCACAGAGTCAGACTGAGTGAGACCCTGGGACCAACATCTCCGCTGAGAAGGCTCCACTGCGGGAGACTGCAGCGCTGACGACCCGAGATTCCCCCTGTGCAGAGGCGGGAACTCTACCCCTAACACACTGGAAGGGGAATACCAGGCTGGTGACCATAAACAATGAAGAATGGTGACTTCACGGAGGTCTCGCTTACTGTCACGGTTTCATACCTGACTGTCAGCTAGGAACTCTGAGTAACAGCTGAGCTGCCCTATTGAATATGGATTTTGATGGACTGTTGGTTGTGTAAGTTACAGTCCAGTCATCCAGTTGGATTCTGGGGAGTGGTGGGCTGTCAACATTTTGATTGACAGCCCTGATGCCCTATCTGGTTTAGTCTGCCGGAATTTCCTCAGGTGCCTCCCATCTTTAATCATTTGCAAGGTATTTAGCTTGCTATCTGTTAGTAGTTAGTGCCAGTTGTACTTTTGCCTTAGCTGGATGTGTTTGCTTAGCTCTGTATCTCTTTCCTCTAACCCAGTTACCAGACATTGGATTTGTCGTGACTTCTCTTGTGGATTCCCCCTTCTGCTTTTGACGCTCTCTGACTTTAGGTTTCTGACACTGGAATTAACCTCTGACTGTCCTTTTGTTTTTCTCTCCGGTTTTGCCATACCCTCCTGGCATTTGAACCCGGAACTTTTTCCTGACTGCGATTTTCACTTACCGCACTGCACTCCGAGTCCTCCTGGTATCTGACCCTGGACCTCCTGACCACCTTGTCTCATGGCTTGCCTGTGAGTAGTGACTCAGCGTCAGATTACAACTAGCATTGCATTTTTCTTGTTGTGTTTTCTCACCAGTATGAAGCCTGTTCACACACTTTGCGACCATATGGCAAATTTTACTCAGATGATGCAGGATCTGGCAAAGGAATGCCAGAGTCTGGGATCATCACACTTCCTGTTGCAGGGTCAGATAACTAGTTTGATGAAAACTAAATCTAGCCCTTCAATGCTATTGGAGACTGCGATGTCTGTACCCTATGACGTTCAGCTGGTCTCCGATGAACCAGTAGTAGCCCTTCCTGATACATTTTCAGGGGAGAGAAACCAGTTCAGAGAGTGTTCAGGGAAAGTTGTAGTCTGTTCTTTGCCCCAGTCTTTAGGCGATGAGTCCCAGGGGGTGGGAATAGTTATATCTCTGTTATGAGGGGGCCCCCCGACTTGGGCACTTTACTTGTCCTCACAAGCCCCTTAACGGTCTTCAGTTGACGCCTTTTTTGATGCCTTAGGGTTATCTTTGATGAACCGACAGAATCCAGGTTGCTGAGGCTAGAAATATGAATCGGACACAGGGGAGCTGCACCCCTGAGGACTACTGTACTGATTTCTGACAGTGGTCTACTGAGGTCCTTAGTTTTCTTGCCGTGAAGAAAAACAAAGACATGATCTTGGACTCTGTTGCTGCTGTCATCTTGCAGGACATTTTTTAAAGGACTGTTCAGCTCGTCCTCAAGCAAGTAAGCCATAGGGAGCATGTCTAAGTCTGGATGATAGTTGTGGAGGTCAACCAGACTTCCAGGTACCCCTTTTCTCCACAGATAAAATACTGCTCAAAATTGTTTTGTCTTTCAAGAACCAGGCATTGCCAGTGTTGGCTTTCGTTGACTGTGGGTCTGCAGCTAAATTTATTGATTCTGAACTAGTTTGGAAATTAGGATTTGGGTCAGTTAGTCTGACAAAATCCACTCAAATTTTTGAGATTGACAAAAGACCGCTAAGTCACAAATGTCATCAGAAATATCTAAGCTCTATGCAAGTATGTATTGCAAATCTGGAGGGTCTACCAGGGTACCTGAAACTTTTGACATAAGTCCAGACAATATATAATCCAACCTCAAAATTTGATATGCTCAAACAAAAATCCCAAATACAGGTTTTAGAAGGATAGTGAGGCATACACATGGATATTCATAAAATAAAATATTTTATTGTAATTTTTTTTTAAAAGGGTTACATTTAAAAGTTTAACAATAAGGATAAGGGTAAGTTCACACAGGGCGTTTTTGCTGCGTTTTTTGCTGCTTTTTTATGCTAATTTTCAGCTGCTTTTTACAATACCAACAAAGCCTATGAGATTTCAGAAATCTCATGCACACACGTTGTTTTTTTGTGTGATCACTATTTTGTGCTTTGCTGCATTTTTTGGACATAGAACATGTCACTTCTTTCAGTGTTTTCCACCCAATGACTTGAATGGATGATGAAAAAACGCTGCAAATATGCAGGTTGACTTTTCTTGCAGCGTATTTGCTGCAGAAAAGTCAAGGACAGCCGGATGTGACGTCACACTCGGCTCTGCTACATCTAGATGGCAAGCTGCATGATGCGTCCATGCAGCCTGTTATACAGCAGAGTGGACCAGAACCCCATTCACTTGAATGGGGGGTCCGCCAATACAGTGTTTGACATACTGTCATATGCATGACAGCGTGGCAAACACTGGTTCTGATCAGCGGGGAAATAATCTCCGCCAGTCAGAGGGCCACAGTTCCCACGCTGTCAGAAGACAGCGGGGACCGCTCAGCTGTGATCTGAGGTGTAAACTTCACCTCCGGTCACTGGTGTCAGCTGATGGGACTACTGCTCCCATCATCTGACACCTACAGCCGCTAATTACAGTGAGAGCAGGAGTGGTGGATGGGATTATTCATCTGCTGCTCCTGCGCTATAAATAAATAATAAAAAAATGCGGTGTGGGTTCCCACCTATTTTTGATACCCAGCCAGACAAAACGCACAGCTGGGTGCTGCAACCCCCAGCTGTCAGCTTCAGCAAGGCTAGTTATCAAGAATAGAGGGGTCCTCACGCTTTTTTTGTAATTATTTAAATAAATAATAATAAAAAAAGCTTGGGGTCCCCGCCATTTTTGACAACTAGCCTTGCTAATGCTCACAGCTGAGGGCTGGTACTCTCAGGCTGGTAAGGGGCCATTGATATAGCCCCCCCAGCCTAAAAATAGCAGACCAGAGCTGCCCAGAAAAGATGCGTCTATTAGATGCGCCAATTCTGGCACTTTGCCAGGTCTTCCCACTTGCCCTGTAGTGGTGGCAAGCAGGGAAATTAGGTGTTAATTTCACCTTCCTATTGTGAGGTGACATTAAGTCGGCTTAGTAATGGAGAGGTGTTAATAAGACACCTGTCTATTACTAATCCTATAGTAATTAAAGTGTTAAATAAGCACACACATGCAGAAAAAAGTCTTTTAATGAAATAAAACACCACACAGTTTTACCATTTTATTATTCTTCCATTCCAAGCAAAGCCATCAATCTTCTGAAATAAAAATAAAATAATAAACCAAAAGTGTACTCCCTTATCTGTCGCAGTTCAATATAACGAGTGTCCCACGCAGTATCTGGGGGAGAGCTGCTAATGCGATCGCTCCCGGCTGTAAGCTACTGGGGAATGAATGAGACGCAGCAGGCGCAGGCTCAGGAACTAACGGTGATGTCACCGAGCCTGCGCTCCCTCACAGCCTGACCTGAGGTAACCTCTGGACCGTGGGAAAATGCCAGTGAAGAGGTTACTGCAGGTAATCTATCGATCTATTCTACCTATTCTATCAATCTATCTATTCTATCAATCTATTCTATCATTCTATCTATTCATTCTATCTACATGAAGTTGTTGTTTTTTCTCTGTGTGCACTCAACTTTATTGGCATGCAAAAAGAGAGAAAAAACGCATGAAAAAACGCACTAAAAGCATGACAAAAATTGCACCAAAAAATGCACCTAAACCTGCGTTTTTGGCGCAGCTTCTTTCCTGCCAAGATGATCAGGTTTTGCTGCAGAAAAAAAACGCAGCAAAAACGCCCTGTGTGAACTTACCTTAGGTCTCCTTTTTACTTGCGAGACATACATCCGTGTCTCACAGGTTAAAACCCTCCTCTGGCGCCAGCACTCCAGAACGGAGCATGCGGCCGTACAGCAACACATGGAGCTGCATGCTTTGCTTCCAAGTGCCGGCGCCAGAGGAGGGTTTTAACCTGCGAGACATGGACGTATGTCTCGCAAGTGAAAAGGAGCCCATAGAATGAGGTAGCAAGGTACACAATAGCTAGGGACTTGGCAGCACTGAAAGAACTTAGCTACAGTGTAATCAAAGTGACAGGTGTGCCTGAGCAGTCTCAGTGTATGTTCAATATAGACTGAAGACAAATTGCAATGTGCTGTGCTGTTGAGTGGAGTTATAAAGGAAAGTGCCTGTAAACCAACCACGCACTGCAAGCAATCAATTGAATAAAGATGTACTTACGGTACATCAGTGTGTACCCGGATTTATGTACCGCAGCTACAACCCCGATGGCGCTGTTTCATCAAAACTGGTTTCTTCCAAACGGGGCATGTGTGTTACTGATGTGATGTGCGAGTTTAAATAGTGTCTCTCACAGTTGTTATGTATGTCGGCGATTCAGCTGTTTGTTGCGCTTGCGCAGTTCGCTGAGCCACTTCTCTGTAAACAGTGACTCCCGGATCCTTGCGCTTGGAATGCAGGCTTGGAATGCTTACGTCACCGGATGCGCGGGGCCAGAAGTCACCAGGCGGTCCCAATGTGGGCATGCGTCAAGCTAAATCCTGAGGATATATGTATATCTCCATCGAGGTAAGGAGAAATTACAAAGAAAGGGGTGTGTGCAAAAGAGAATGACGCGGTGACACATCTGTATGGTGACGTTAAAGGAGCAAGAATTTTACAGGCGAACTCGTAATGAAATATTGACTAATGAAGGAAAGATTAACAATGAAAAATGTGGAAGAATTAAACTACAATTTTAAGAATCAAAGAAATGTGTCATCAGGTACCGAGTAAGTGGATAAATATAAGTGTTCTGCATTAATAAAAAATTTAATAAAATAGAAGTGAAGTGTTATGTAAATTTATATTTATATGTTAGCCAAGAAAGGTGAAATGAACCTAACCTGCTATGATGAGAAAATGTGTGTGTTATATTAAAATGGGAATGCACAATATCCATATACAAAGGAGGTGCAAGTGGCAAAGAAATCCAATGGGAATACTGAATAAAAGTGTAGTGGGTGAACCCTCTATAATTGGTAAATAATATGGAGAGCAAATCAGCCTAGATGGGTGAACATAAAAGAAATAAATAAGTAGATAAATAATAAATAGTGAGGTATTTAACATGTGAACTAAAGTAAATATTTTAAAATTAACTTTAAAGGGAAGGTGCCATCAAAAAATTTTTTTTCCAGCGATTGAAAAAATGTAAAGAGTTAATGTTTACATTTTCTTAAACAATATTATCATTTGTTTATAATTTAGTAAACTATGAAAAATAATTTTAAAATGTTTGGCATTTCCACTTTTAAACACTAGGGGGAGCAGCTGCTGAAATTTGACAAAAAACACACACACATTTGACAAATAGCTCACATTACAGCACTGCAGTAATTATGGGCGGAGTCTGCTGACGTGTGTGATGTCTCCTCTCCTCCCATTCTGGGTGTTTGCCTAAAGGATAAGAGAGGATGATATTCAGGAACCCAGTGAGCAGCCATTTTGTTGGTGACTGCAGAGTTATACTGACAAGTAGACAGTCACCGAGGATGGCAGGCAGCAAGAATTCTGGGAGATATATGGTGGAGGGAGCAGGGTGACAGCAGCACAGAGTATTTCAGGAGAGCAGTGTGCTGGTCTATGGGGGCACCATGTTCAGTGCGCGGAGCAGCCAGGGATTGTACATAGACGCTGTCTATACATATGGATGGACCGTCTGCTCCACTGAAATCCAGGAAACATTTCTGTGGATTGATGGCCTGTTCTGATCCAGACTTTGCATGCAAAGACCCCATTCCCCTCCTCAGATCCTGTCTTCTCCTTCGTGTACTGGCAATGTGTGAAAGCGAGGCGACAGGCGAAGTACGGGGTGACGCTGGGAAGGAAATGTAGCCATATAGTAACGATAACCATGAGACGCCTCTCTTCAGCTGCCTCACCAGCCCTCCTCTGACTGCACCTACTGGAGGTCATGCTGCCCCCTCTATTACCCCAGACCCGCGTGCAGCTGCTCAACCAGAACAACCCTAGAATGGGTCCCCTTTTATGAAGATAATACTGCCATAGTGTTCTCACATAATACCGCCATATAGATCTCATATAATACCGCCATATAGATCACTCATAATACCGCCATATAGAGCACACAATACCGCCTTATAGAGCACACATAATACTGTCCTATAGTTCTCACATAATACCATCATATAGATTGCAAATAACGACACCATAGTGTTCTCACATAATACCGACATATAGATCTCACATAATACTGCCATACAGAGCACACATAATACCGCCATATAGAGCACACAATACCGCCATATACTTCACACATAATACCGCCATATAGATCACACATAACGGAGGATAGGAGTGCATAGGAGAGGATTAGATACACAGCTCAACAGTCAGTATCACACAGGACAGTATTAGATACACAGCTCAGTCAGTATCATACAGGATAGGATTAGATACATGGCTCAGCCGTCAGTATCACAAAGGATAGCATTAGATACACAGCTCAGCAGTCAATATCACACAGGGGAGGATTAGATACACATCTCAGCACAGTAACACACAGGACAGGATTAGATACATGGCTCAGCACAGTATCACACAGGGTAGGATTAGACACACAGCTCAGTTAGTATCACACAGGATAGGATTAGATGCATGGCTCAGCAGACAGTATCACACAGGAGAGGATTGGATACACAGCTCAGCAGACAGTATCACACAGGAGAGGATTAGATACATGGCTCAGCAGACAGTATCACACAGGATAGGATTAGATACAGGGCTCAGCAGACAGTATCACACAGGAGAGGATTAGATACATGGCTCAGCAGACAGTATCACACAGGAGAGGATTAGATACACGGCTCAGCACAGTAACACACATGGGAGGAGATAACTGCTCAGAGTCAGCACCACAAAGGATAGGATTAGAGTGCCCCTCCCCACTGATACTTAGTTCACTGCTTGGCTGCTGAGTCCTTTCTCCCTCCTGTCCTTGGTCTCCTCCTTCTCCTCCTCCTATAACCGCAGGGCTCCTGCGATTATACTGGGAAACTGGAGCTCACAGATGCACTGTGAGCTCCAGGAAGATGGCGCTGATCTCCTGCCTCTGCTGTGATGTGGAGGGCTCAGGGGGCGTGGCCACATCAGAGCAGGGAGCAGCACAATGAAAACTATACGGTCGGACGCCGACTGCTGAGTCCTATGCCCAGGGCTGCCGTATTTGCAGAGTGTGTCGTGCAGCTACTCTTAAGGTACCGTCACACATAACGATATCGTTAACGATATCGTTGCTTTCTGTGACGTAGCAACGATATCGTTAACTAAATCGTTATGCGTGACAGTGACCAACGATCAGGCCCCTGCTGGGAGATTGTTGGTCGCTGGGGAAAAGTCCAGGACTTTATTTCGTCGCTGGATCACCCGCTGACATCGCTGAATCGGCATGTGTGATGCCGATTTAGCGATGTCTTCACTGGTAACCAGGGTAAACATCGAGTTACTAAGCGCAGGGCCGCGCTTAGTAACCCGATGTTTACCCTGGTTACCATTGTAAAAGTAAAAAAAAAAAAACAGTACATACTTACATTCCTGTCATGTTCCTCAGCATCAGCTTCCCTGCGTCCCCCAGTGTCAGCGCCGGCCGGACGTAAAGCAAAGCACAGCAGTGACGTCACCGCTCTGCTTTCCGGCCAGCACTTACACAGTGCAGGGAAGCTGAGGCCGGGGGACGCGACAGGAATGTAAGTATGTAGTGTGTTTTTTTTACTTTTACAATGGTAACCAGGGTAAACATCGGGTTACTAAGCGCGGCCCTGCGCTTAGTAACCCGATGTTTACCCTGGTTACCCGTGGACTTCGGGATCGTTGGTCACTGGAGAGCTGTCTGTGTGACAGCTCTCCAGCAACTAAACAGCGACGCTGCAGTGATCGGCATCGTTGTCTAGATCGCTGCAGCGTCGCTTAATGTGACGGTACCTTTAAACTCCTGCAAAGGAAAATGGCGGCGCCCAATGGCTGAAAAAAAAAATAATAAAAAAAATGTTAAAGTTAAAAAAACTAAATTTTTATTAAAAATAATTGTTTATATAAACAAACAATAAACATTTTTAATACAAAAAATAAAATGCGGCACCTTCCCTTTAAGTTAACTTCTCAAAGACCACGGGCAAGAATACCTTTCTCCCAGGACGCCAGTGGAGACCACAAGGTATGTATAATCATATATAGTAACCTTGTTTCCAGTCCAGTAAATATCCATTGGAAACCTAATTTCTTAATAGTCCAATAGTAGAATAGATTTAGGCATTTTCAGAATCCAATTTTCAACTGATAGTATTGCACATGGAACCTTGTGATTCTGAGATTACATCCGTTACATCTATTCTCAATGCTTCCATTACAGGTACAGGTGCCGTCCAATTATCTTCACGGTGCAGATGGTAGGTGGATAAAAGGAAGGAGATGAGCATAAATAATATATGGCAGGAGAGCTCTAGGGAGACAAACTAGAAGTTAAAATCTAATAAAAAAAGACAAAACACACATAATAGAAACATCAACATGATATGGAAAACAAGGGGGATGGCGTAAAGTAAATTTTTGATTACAAAAAACCACTTTAACCTGAGGTTTCCTTAAGACCTTGTGGTGTCATGGTTCCCAACTGGTAGATCCACATACTCTTTGAAGAACCAAGGTACCCCAATAGCCAGACAATACAAATGGTAGCACTCAAATAGTAATTTAAAATGCATTTATTAATATGGCAAACAGTAATACCATATTAAAAAAATGCCTACATTTAGGACACACATAAATCAATCATAATATGTATCATAAAAGATAGTGGACATAGACAAAGTAATATAAAATAACACACCACAAAATATTTTTAATAAAGAAGATTTTTATATAAAAGAAGCCCACTATGCTTGAAGTGCAAAAAAAGAGAAAATAACAGCAGATTTGAGCAGATTTCTACATGATTTGCATGAATTGCACGGGAAAAAACCACTAGAATCCAATTTTGTTGATTTCTGTACAGACGTAGACGTTGCTGAACAATGACTATGCACGAAAATATCTTTTAAGTTTCTTGACCACATCGGGACAATGGATAGATGACTGGGTAAAAAAATAATTAAGCATAGGGTAAATGAGTACTATGCCCCAATGTTTGTGTATTGCTGCAAAATATTTAGAATTGAGAGTCCTCAGTGGTTGATACCTTTTAATGGCTAACTGAAAAGATGGTAACAAATTGCAAGCTTTCGAGACTACACATGTCTCTTCATCGATCTTTGCCTGATGAAGGGACCTGCGTAGTCTTGAAAGCTTGCAATTTGTTACCATCTTTTCAGTTAGCCATTAAAAGGTATCAACCACTGAGGACTCTCAATTCTAAATATTTTTCTATCTACTGGCTAACACGGTACCAAGATATATTCCTTTTCTGTATTGTTGCAGTTACTTCAGGCCATTGTTTGTTGCAGTTGGTGATATATCTTATTTGGTTTTGATTTTGCTGTTTTACCATTTTTTCTCTTTTACCATATAGAAGTTCTTCTCTGGTAACACCAGAAGCCTTATTGTAACCTCTTTTAATCTGTCTGTTACTGTAACGGCGGTCTTTGAATCATCTGACAAGATCCATCGATTGATTGTGATAGTACAATTCCACTGTGCAGATTTTTTTTATTCTTCAAAAACAGGCCTGTTGGAATGGTATTTATTGTTGATTTACAGTGGGAGGATATGGCATGTAGGAGTGTAAAAGGCATTTTTAACATTGGATGTTCTATTGAAAAATGTTGTCATGCCTTTTGAGTTAACAAATGAACCACAAGTGTTTCAAAACTTTATGAATGATATCTTTTCTGATTGCATTTGTAGATTTGTTGTTATTTACCTTGATATTTTAATTTTCTTGTCTGATTTGGATTCTCACAAGGGACATGTTGTATGACAAAAATTGAGGGAAGATTCTTTGTTTGCAAAAATTGAGAAATTTATTTTTTCTGTTCAGGATGTTTCATTTCTGGTATATATTTTGTTGGCTAATGGTTTAAAAATTGATCCTGTGAAGGTCCAAACCATAATAGATTGGATTCAACCTAGTGACCTGATATTAGCCAACTTAAGACATTTTTTTCAGATTGTTAAACCTCTTACTGACCTCACACGTAAGGGGCAGGACCTCAAAGCTTAGTTACCGGATGCTATTGGGTCTTTTGAAAAAGTGAAATAATATTTTATATCTGCTCCTGTTCTAATCAAACCCAATCTTCCGGAACCATTCATTGTAGAGGTGGGTGTTAGAGATGGTCAGAACTCTGACTAACTTGCAGCCGTGTCCTTTATTTCTCAAATACATTTTTGCTGCTAAATTAGCTTTTGAAGAATGGAGGCATTTTTTTGGATGGGGCAGTTCATCAAACCACTGTGGTCACTGATCATAAAAATTTAGCTTACAGTGAATCAGCTAAATGGTTAACTCCTAGACAAGCCAGATGATCCTTATTTTTTTCAAGACTAGAGTTCTCTATCACAGTCAGTCTAGGGTCTAAGAATGTGAAGTCTGACAGTCTTGATTCAGTTTCACTTCCAGAATCTCCATCCTCCATTCTTCCTACGGGCATTGTGGTTTCTGTGGATTTGGAAGCGGAGATCTGTAAAACTCAGTAGTTGACCCGGTCCACCACTTCAGGGTTTAAGCTATTTGTAGCTGTGAATTTAAGATTACGCCTGTTACAGAAGTTTCATAATTCCGTCTTGAGTGGTCACCATGAGGTCACAGCTATGCAGAAAGCTATTTCCAGGCTCTTTTGGTGGCCGTCTATGAGTTAAGGTACCTTCACCCTGAACGATATCGCTAGCGATCCGTGACGTTGCAGCGTCCTGGCTAGCGATATCGTTGAGTTTGACAGGCAGCAGCGATCAGGATCCTGCTGTGCCATCATTGGTCAGAGCAGAAAGTCCAGAACTTTATTTCGTCGCTGGACTCCCGCAGACATCGCTGAATCGGCGTGTGGGACGCTGATTCACCGATGTCTTCACTGGTAACCAGGGTAAACATTGGGTTACTAAGCGCAGGGCCGCGCTTAGTAACCCGATATTTACCCTGTTTACCAGTGTAAACGTAAAAAAAAAACTACATACTTACATTCCGGTGTCTGTCCCCCGGCGCTGTGCTTCTCTGCACTGTGTAAGCGCCGGCCGGAAAGCAGAGCACAGCGGTGACGTCACCGCTGTGCTTTCCAGCTGGTGCTCACAGTCAGTGCAGAGAAGCACAGCGCCGGGGGACAGACACCGGAATGTAAGTATGTAGTGTTTGGTTTTTTTTACGTTTACGCTGGTAACCAGGGTAAACATCGGGTTACTAAGCGCGGCCCTGCGCTTAGTAACCCGATGTTTTTCCCTGGTTACCAGGGGACTTCGCATAGTTGGTTGCTGGAGAGCTGTCTGTGTGACAGCTCTCCAGCAACCACACAGCGATGCTGCAGCGATCGGGATCGTTGTCTAGATCGCTGCAGCGTCGCTAAATGTGACGGTACCTTAAGGATATTAATATTCTGTATCTGCCTGTGAAGTATGCGGATGTGCTAAAGTTTGTCATAACCAGTTGATCAGGGAATTGATTCCCAATTCCAGAAAGACTGTAGAGTCATCTGTCCATGGATTTCAACACTGATTTGCCTCTGTCAGATGAGAAGACCTTTATTTGGGTGGTAGTTGACTTTTTCAGTAAACCAGTTCATTTTGTTTTTTTGTTAGGGTTCCCTAATGCTGAAAGACTCTCCAGGTTGGTTATTTGTCATATAGTGAGGGTGCATGGAATTCATCTTAACAGTGTGTCTCATAGGGGAGTGCAATTTGTCTCCAAGTTCTGGAGAGCTTTTTGTAAGAAACTGGAGATTGACTTGTCTTTTTCTTCTACTTACCACCCTGAAACCAACTGTCAGACAGAGAGGACAAATCAATCTTTGGAGCAAATTTTGAGGTGTATTGTTGTGGTTCAACAAGAGGACTGGTTCTCATTACTACTTCTTGCAGTTTTCATCCCCATTTTGGTGAGTTTTCCAAAATAAGTTCTGAGTGTCCAGGGGTGGAGGTTGCTATACAGAAGCTTAGGGATGTTTGGAAAGAGGTTGAAAGGAATATTTTGGTTGCTCAGTCGGCGGTTCCAGTTTTTAAGGTGGGAAATAGGGTCTGGCTATAATCCAGAAACATTAAACTTAAAGCAAATCTGTCATCAGGATTTTGCTAAGTAAACTACAGACACTGTCAGGTTGGCACTGTTATACTGATTAAAATGATACCTTAGTTGATGAAATCCGTCTTCTGGTTGTTTTTTAATCTGTATTTGCATTTTTCAATGACTTAGATTCTCACGCTTTGGGCTGGCCTGTGGGCGGGTCTTTTTCTTGTGCTCTGCTTACATATGCATCCTTATGGGCTTATGACAGGTCACTGATCCTTCAGTGACCTGCCTCCTATTTTACATAATACATATAATATTGTGAGCTTAGAAAAAAATGCATCCAGTAATTTCCTCCATTACTCCGCATCCCTAACATCTTCCATAGATTCCTGTTGAAGGAGTTTGTTCCCACTTCACCTTGTCCCCGCCTCCTCCGGTTGCTGTCGATGACAGTCTAGAACAAGAGCTGCAAACACTTATGGATTGTTTGACGGTGTAAAGGGCTGGCTGATGGAACCATTGTGCCGTGACCCAAGGAAAGCCTGAAGGGGCGTAACCAAGTCCGACCTCAGATACACGGGGGCTGGCGATACTGTGTTCCGAGTAGAGATGAAGGAGGTGGGACTAAGTGCTAGACCAGGACTAACCTATGGTAGATGGCAGCTGATCCCAAGGGACTGGAGGCAGGGATGGTGGACTGGGCAAGTATTGACTGACAAGGCAGGTATAGTGACTGACATGACAGGCACCCAGGCAGGTGCAGTGACTGACATGACAGGCACCCAGACAGGTGCTGGCAGACTCAACAGATATCCTGGTAGGCAAGTGTAGATGGGCACTGCTCAGAGGCGTAGCTAGGGGTTCAGCTCAGGGGGGGGCGAGATATCTGAGTGGGCCCCTAACCCCTGACTACAACTACGGTGTGGCACTGTAATTGCGTGTATAAGAACCTCAGCCGATGATCTCCCTGTAGCTAAAAAAAACTCCACAAAGACCATCACTACCAGTCCTACGGAACATAGATCACTGCACAGTTACAGATGGTGACTTACCACTGACGTTCTTTCTGATGGAGTTGTCACTTTTCCCGTCTTTTCCAACTGACCCAGACCGACATGACAACTTCTTCCAGCAACGACTCGGCTACAGAGAATACAACAAAGACACATTTCACTTCTCATATTCCAGCCCCATCACCATCTACTGAGCCGCTGCTGCCGTATGTGTCCTTATTACTGCACCCGATACCCCAATACTGAGCCTCTGCTGCCGTATGTGTCCCTATTACTGCCCCTGATACCCCAATACTGAGCCACTGCTGCCGTATGTGTCCCTATTACTGCACCTGATACCCCAATACTGAGCCGCTGCTGCCGTATGTGTCCCTATTACTGCACCTGATACCCCAATACTGAGCCGCTGCTGCCGTATGTGTCCCTATTACTGCCCCTAATACCCCAATACTGAGCCGCTGCTGACGTATGTTTCCCTATTACTGCCCCTAATACCCCAATACTGAGCCGCTGCTGCCGTATGTGTCCCTATTACTGCACCTGATGCCCCAATACTGAGCCTCTGCTGCCGTATGTGTCCCTATTACTGCACCTGATACCCCAATACTGAGCCACTGCTGCCGTATGTGTCCCTATTACTGCACCTGATGCCCCAATACTGAGCCTCTGCCGTATGTGTCCCTATTACTGCACCTGATACCCCAATACTGAGCGGCTGCTCCATATAGGTCCCTATTACTGCACCTGCTGTGTGGTACAAAAGCATTGTTCCTCATACTGCTTAACATAGTAATGCCACCATTGTGCTCTTACATACTAAAATGTCTATGTGCCTTCACAGTAGCCCCAAACCCTTTACAGCCCCCACAGTGGTCCCAACACTGTATATACGCCCCTACACTGTATGATGGCCCGACAGCAGCTTCCAAACTGTATAACGGCCCTTGCATTATCTATCACACTGTATAATGACCCCCGCAGTAGCTCCCATGCTGTATAATGGAACTTGCAATAGCTCCCACTCTTTAGAATCTGGTCACTGTCTGTCCCTGTCTGTGGGCTGCTACTTTTACAGGCCTGATATACTTAACAAAGAGCTAAATAGAAGAAAATAGAAACAGCCAGTGGGTGCGTATAGAGGCCAGTGTATTGGTATAGCTTCCAGAATTTATCCAGGTAAGGCTACTTTCACACTTGCATCGGTACGGGGCCATCGCCATGCGTCAGCCCGATGTACCGCTGGACAGTGTGTTAAATGTAGCACAACGTGGGCAGCGGATGCAGTTTTACAACGCATCCGCTGCCCATTGCGATTAGCGGGAAGGAGGGGGCAGAGTTTTGGCCATGCATGCGCGGTCGAAAATGGCGGTCACAACGCACAAAAAAGTTACATTGAACTTTTTTTGTGCGTCGCGTCCGCCAAAAACACTACGCATCCGTTGCACGACGGATGCGATGTGTGGCCATACGTCGCAATGCGTTGCTAATGCAAGTCAATAGAGAAAAAACGCATCCTGCGGGCAACTTTGCAGGATGTTTTTTCTCCAAAACGACGCATTGCAATGTACGCCTAATAACGTAAGTGTGAAAGTAGCCTAACCCTAAAAAAATACTGTTGTCTGGACAAGATCCCAAAGAGGGAAAAGGAAAGGAGCCAACCAGAAGAAAGAGGGGGAGGTAGAATATTACTTCTAAAGAAGAAAGTACACCCCCTGGCTCGTCTACTCCCCTCTTTTTCCCTTCTCCCCCTTTGGGGTCTTGTTGTCTAGACTGAGTATATGTTCAGGGGCCCGCACCCATATGTGATTTTCTATACACACTTACTTATGATGCTTTTTTCTTCTGTCTGGCTATTTATCACACTGTATAAACTCACTGAAACTTTTATTTTAATAAAAGGTTTTATAATGGGGGTTTTGTGTTTACAACCTTGGATTTACTGATATGAGATCATACAGACACTGGACTGATAGATCCTGACCCCGGCTATAGGACTGCATTATATATATATATATATATATATATATATATATACACACATATATATATATATATATATATATACACATATATATATATATACACATATCTATCTCCTATAGCCGGGGTCAGGATCTATCAGTCCAGTGTCTGTATGATCTCATATCAGTAAATCCAAGGTATATATACTGACAAGACTGGTCAGTGATGTGCACTGATAGACGTGACCCCGACTGCAGGACCCCACAGATGAGGATATGTTTCTTTCCTATATATAAAAAGGAGACGTGTATCCTCATCTGTGGGGTCCTGCAGCCGGGGTCACGTCTATCAGTGCACATCACTGACCAGTCTTGTCTGAGGAACCATTAGATTCAGCTGCTCTACAGTGTCTCAGAGAGTGCAGATACAGTATGTGGCTGGGTCTTCTGGAGAGAAGCAGCGTCCTGTCACCTCCTCCCTGCACAGTGCAGACACCTCAGGCCACTACGGACAGAAGTGTGAGCGGTTACTTACAGCACTGTGTCCCCTGTCCTGCTCCTCTCTGGAGGGAAGCCCCAGCGCCATGGTCCTGACTTCTCTGCCACAGACACGTTCACTGAGCGTGCAATGTGGGCATGTCTGCTGGACACAGGTACAGTGTCAGCACTGGGGGGAGGGGGCAGAGCTTCACTGCCTGTCTCCAGCCCCTGCCCGAGGTAGAGCAGGGAGATCGTATCTCCTGCTCTATCACCAAGCTAATTAAGTGTAGCTCCAGGTGGGCCCCTGTGAGCTGGGCCCAGGGTGGCCGCACCCCCTGCCCCCCTGGTAGCTATGCTACTGGCACTGCTGTTGGACAGGCAGGCAGGTGAGCGTGGCTGATAGACAAGCAGGCTGGCACGGCTGATAGACAGGCAGTCTGGCATGGCTAAAAGACAGGCAAGATGGCACGGCTGACACAGGAATTGTATACTGGGTACAAGTACAGGGACTTCAAAACTAGTAACATACAAACAACATTGCTCAGGCACCTCCATGCTGGAGGAGGTGCCTTAAATAGTATGTGTCTTCCAGCTATCGGCTGTGGATACTTTAAGAGGATGCGCTTGGCTCCTTAAGATAGGAGAAGCGTGCACATGACTGCCCTAAGCACAGTTCCCAGGGATCTGCGCGCAACATGGGCAGACACCGACCCAGAAGGAGGAGACAGTGCAGAACCAGGGTTGTTGTGTTGAGTAAGCCAGCGTCTCTGCCGGGGAGGGAGGCAGAAAGCAGAGATGCTGGTGCTACAGTACCCCCCTTTACGCCCCCTCTTTTTGAAGCCTCCAAGAAATTTCTACAGGAGGAGAGGCGCATGGATGTTCTCCATGGGCTCCCAGGGTCTCTCCTCAGGACCAAACCCGTTCTAATCCACAAGAAAAAAGTTTTTTCCTCTTACCTTCATGGTGGCCAGAATGGCCTCTACCTCAAAAACATCTTCAGCGCTGACTGGAGCAGGAGTGCCACCAGGGTCTTTGAAAAAAGAAATGAGGATGACAAGTTTTAGAAGAGACACATGAAAGAAATTAGGGATCCATAAGGAGGCCGGGAGTTTGAGTTTGTGGGCTACTATATTTGTGTCAACTCGTCGAAGGGGTTGATGTATCGAGGGCCCAATTAATATGATGGGTGGATTTATGTATTTAACCCATTCAATCTACTGCACTGAATCCTGCATGTATCCAGCCACTGCTAGCCATCTTAGCAAGCATATGTAACGGTATATAGCTATTTCAACTTACTCTGCTTGTCCCCTTATGCTGTGATGTCAAGTTAGTTTTTTCAAAGTGGTTTATGATCCATGTAGGCCTGGACACATGTTTATCTGTTCACTACATTTATTGTGTCCTGCTGTCTCAACTTAGTTTGATTGTTTGTAACGAGGTAAAATTGTGAGAGATCTTATAGCTAGCCTCCTATATATTGAGACATAGTCTGTGGAAACATTTATGCAGGGGAGCATTTATGTATATTTAATCTAAGTACATTTTATCAAAGTACTGGCAGTTATACCATGGCAGTTAGACGGTACAGGAGACAGGTAAGACAATTAAACAAACCTATTTCCAGTACATTTGGATTGCAACAAATATTCACCATATTCATTTGTATAATGTATATCCTGGCTGCTGCATTCACTCACATCCATTGTCCTTGCATTAACTCTTTACACTTTATCCATATTGGCTCCTCAGTCCTCCCCTCTTCTATGTATAGCACTCACGCTCTTTTCACATTTCTAAATTGCACAGATCCATTCAGTCCCACCATCCAACACAAGAGATGCTCTCACAAATCACTTAACCATCTGCTCACTCTTTCTATCCCCCTTCTCCTAGTCGCAGGAGATATCTCTCCCAAACCTGGCCCCTCATGTTATAGTAAGTAAAACCCCTAAACTGCTACACTCAGAAACCCCTCAAATCTCATTAATATTCCCTGCATGCGTTCGGTCTCTTTTAATTGTGCCCTTTAGAATTCTTGTTCAGTGTGTAATAAACTCTCCTTCATCCATGACTTCTTCCTTTCTGATTCTCTTAAAGGGAACCTGTCACCCCGTTTTTTCAGTAGGAGATAAAAATACCGTTAAATAGGGCCTGAGCTGTGCTTTACAATAGGGTATTTTTTGTCCCCTGATTCCCTACCTATGCTGCCGAAATACCTTACAAAAGTGTCCTTTTTCGCCTGTCAATCAAGCTGGTCAGGTCAGATGGGCGTGGTCACAGCGCTGTTTCTCCCCCACATCTTGCTTATGTTCCCGTTGGTGGTGTAGTGCTTCTTGCATGCGCAAGTGCCGAATGCACTGCGCAGCTGTAGAAAAAGAGCGCGCTCGCCGCTATTCAGCGGTTTCTCGGTGGGCGCGGCCATCTTCCTGAGGCCGCGCGTGCGCAGATGGAGTCTCCTGCTTCCCGGGGCTTCAGGAAAATGGCCGCGGGATGCCGCGCGTGCGCAGATGGACATCGCGGCGGCCATTTTCCTGAAGCCGAGTTCGAATCTCGGTTTCAGGAAAATGGCCGCCGCGATGTCCATCTGCGCACGCGCGGCATCCCGCGGCCATTTTCCTGAAGCCCCGGGAAGCAGGAGACTCCATCTGCGCACGCGCGGCCTCAGGAAGATGGCCGCGCCCAACGAGAAACCGCTGAATAGCGGCGAGCGCGCTCTTTTTCTACAGCTGCGCAGTGCATTCGGCACTTGCGCATGCGAGAAGCACTACGCCACCAACGGGAACATAAGCAAGATGTGGGGGAGAAACAGCGCTGTGACCACGCCCATCTGACCTGACCAGCCTGATTGACAGGCAAAAAAGGACACTTTTGTAAGGTATTTCGGCAGCATAGGTAGGGAATCAGGGGACAAAAAATACCCTATTGTAAAGCACAGCTCAGGCCCTATTTAACGGTATTTTTATCTCCTACTGAAAAAACGGGGTGACAGGTTCCCTTTAACCTTCAAGCTCTTACTGAAACCTGGATCCAGCAGAGTCAGACACCACCGCTGCTGCTCTCTCATATGGTGGACTACAGAGCAGGTGGAGGCGTTGGTCTGCTCCTATCACTCAAATGTACCTTTCAGGTTATCCCTCAAGTACCCTCACTTGTCTTCCCTTCTTTTGAGGTCCATGCTGTCATACTCTACATCCCCTTCTCCATACAAGTGGTGGTGGTGTATTGTCCTCCGGGCCCCTCCAATCATTTCCTGGATCACTTAGTCACCTGGCTTCCACACTTTCTCTCCTGTGACATCCCCACACTCATCATGGGTGATTTCAACATCCCCATTGCTTTTCCCCTCTCCCCATCTGCTACTCACCTTTTATCTCTAACCTCCTCCTTCGGCCTTTCGCAGCTTACTAAGTCTCCAATGCATGAACATGGAAACTCCCTCGACTTGGTCTTCTCCGACTTTGCTCAGTGGATGATTTCACAAACTCCTCTCTCCTGCTCTCTGACCACAACCTTCTTTCATTCCCTATCAAGAACTGCCATCCCGCACAGGTCACTCCCACTTTCCACGCATATAGAAATATACAGGCCATTAACACCCAGAAGCTAATGAAGAACTTGCAGTTATCATTGGCCCCATCTTCTCCCTCTCATGTCCTCATTCTGCACTGAAGCATTACAATGAAACGCTGCAAAGTGCCCTGGATGAAACTGCACCTCCTATACATAGCGCAGCCATGCCATGCCATGTTGTTCTATCTCAGGATCCGGCTGCTGCAGTTTTACCCACTTGTCCCTTGGGCGACCAAGGATCTCAGTGGGTTTGGGTTCTTCTAATTCTTGGGTGGCCACCACGGCTGTCACAAATTGCTTGAAGTTCAGAGTTTCATAACCTTCCAACTCTTAGTCTGCGCTGTATATATGGTTCACGTCCACATGGAGGCACTGGTGCACTATTCCTGATCACCTCTTTCTCTATTTGCTACAATTGACTGTTTATTCTGTATAGTGATAAGTAGATTTGTAGCTTTCTTACAGAGAATGGTGATGAAATAGTAATGTGGACATGAATGCAATATATTTTGTTTGTGCCTATTACATCAGTGTATAGAAAACAAATTCCCATGAAAAGAAATGGAGCAGAAACACCAATATTACTTACCAGAAATGTGTTTTTCGTAACCCATTGACGGCACCACGAGAGAGGGGATCCGCCTTTCAAGGACAGGAATCTTTCAAGATATAAAGGGCGGCTCCTCTCTCCACATCAGTTGGTTTACAGAGCATGAGAGGAAACTCCCAGGTTAGTGTACACACATAAATCATATAACTATACTCCTATTCATCCTTAACCAACAACACAAAACAAAACCAAGATGTACCGATCAAAAGAGTGATTTAACAATGACACATTTCCGGTAAGTAATATCCATGTTTTTCATTCACCCATGATGGCACCGCTAGAGAACTTCAGAGACTTATTATTTTAGGGAGGGACCACAGCTTGTAGAACCCGTCTACAAGTCAGAGGAAGCAGACAGATCCAGCCTATAGTGAATATAGAAGGTGGAAGGAAAGGACCATGTAGCCACCTTACAAATCTGGTCGATGGACACATCTGCTTTCTCCGCCCAGTATGCCACCACAGCTCTTATAGAAGGGGCCTTCAGACCTTCAGGAATGGCCCTGCCTGCACTGACATAAGGTAGCTTGATAGCCTCTCTTACCCATCTTTCTAAGGTTCATTTAGATACCTTAAGGTCTTTCCTAGATTCCTGGAAGGCTACAAACAGGATCCACCGTTTCGTCCAAGATTCTTTCACCTCGAAATACTGCAGCAAGCACCTTCTACCATCTAGGGTGTGTAATTTCTCCTCCTTATGACTGTGGGGTTGAACAAAAAGATGGTAATACTATTTCCTGTGACCTGTGAAATTTTGTAACCACCTTGGGGAGATATGCCGGGTCCAATCTTAAAACTACTCTATCTTCCAGGACCTGAGTGTGATGGTATGTGCACACGTTGCACATTTCCTGCGGATCCGCAGCGTTTCTTTCCGTGGAGAAACGCTGCAGATCCGCAAGTGATTTACAGTACAATGTAAATCAATGGGGAAAAAAAATGCTGTGCTAATGGTGCGGAAAATTCCGCACGGAAAACACAGTGGATTGAAAGAAGGAGCATGTCAATTCTTTGTGCGGATCTGCAGCGTTTCTGCACCCATCCCATAATAGAAATCCTCAGGGGTAAAAACGCATGAAATCCGCACAGAATCCGCAACAAAAATGCACAAAATCCGCATAAAAAACGCACAGAGTTTGACCTACGTTTTCTGCCAAGAGATGCAGAATCCGCACAGAAAATTCCACAGGCAAATCCGCAACGTGTGCACATACCCTAAGGGGGTCTGCTGATAAAGCCTGGATATCACTCATATAAGGCTGATATAAGGGCTACCAGCAAGGATGTTTTTAGTGAGAGTATTCTTTCCGAGGCGGAATGTAAAGGCTCAAAGGGGCTCTCTGCCAATGCAGTCAACACTAAATTTGGATCCCATGGAGGGGTTCTACAGGTAGGGACCGATCTGGCTCAAGTACAGGCTTTGATGAACCTGGTGATCCATCTATTACCTGTTAGATCACAACTGTATAGTGCCCCTAGGGACGAGACCTGCACCTTAAGTGTGCTAACTGAAAGGCCAAGCTCTAGCTTCCTCTGAAGGAACTCCAGGATAGACGTTAAAGGGACTTCTTCCCCCAGCCTCGCCCCTGAAAATGATCACAACTTTCTCCAGGTCCTCCTGTAGATCCTAGTGGTTACCGGCTTTCTACTACTACTTAGCCGAGAAACCCTTTTCCTCTAAAATTGACCTCTCAAATTCCAAGCTGTTAAATGCAGCCCAGACATCTGAGTATGGAGAAAAGGCCCTTGGGATAGAAGATCCTGGTCCTCCAGAAGGACCCACAGATCTGATATTGACATTTTTCTCAGCCATAAGAACCAAGGTCTCTTTGGCCAAAAGTAAGCTATTAGGATAACTCTTGCCCAGTCTTTTCTGATCTTCCTCAAGACTAACAGGATGAGGCACACCAGGGGAAAGGCATAGAGTAGTCTGGAGGTCCATTCTATCCTGAAGACGTCCACCATATGAGGGATCTCTCGCTGGTTCAGCGAGCATAATTTTTTGTGGCAAAAAGATCTACTTGAGGAAGACCCTATATGTAAACATTCTGATTGAATATTGTCCTCTTTAGAGACCATTCTCCCTGGCTTAGTAGATTGCGGCTTAGCAAGTCTGCCATGATATTTTCTGCTCCCTTGATATGCACGGCCGATAATGAGAGGAGATGTTCTTCTGCCAGCATAAATACCCATTTTGCAACTGACATTAGTGGATGGGAACAAGTACCTCAGTGATTTATATAGGCTACAGTAGTCCAGTTGTCGGAGAGCACACTCAAATGTGGCCCCACAGTAAAGTCAGCAGCCCGTCTAATGCCCTTTCCACTACAAGTAGCTCCCAGTTGTTTGAGGAGGTTAACCTTTCCTCTTGCAACCAGGTCCCCTGTATCCTGTGGTCATCTAGGTGGGCTACCCACCCCCATATTTCGTTTATTCAGGGAACTCCCTTGAGTGCAGAGTCTATCCCTAGCCACCATCAGAGAGAATGGATCACTGCCTCCGGAAGGATCAGCTTGCCTTCCAACCTTCCCTGCAAGATCACTTTGTTCTCCAAGACGCACCACTAAAGGTCTCGTGTATGGAACTGTGCCCATTTGAGTGTTGGTATACAGGCGGTCAGAGAGCCCAGCAAGAACATAACTTTCCTGAGGGACATCTTTGGACTCACTACCATCGATGAGATGAGGCTTTTGATATTCTTCTCTTTCTCCTTCGGGAAGCGGCATTCCTGTCTCACCGAATCTATTACTAGACCAAGGAAGACCTGGGCTGTTACCGGTTGTAGCCTGGATTTTTTTAGATTTAGATGCCATCCCAGTGTCTCTAAGTTGTGTCTGACCATACTGACCCATTCCTGACATTATAGAAGAGAGTCCCACATGATTAGAAAATCGTCCAGATAAGGTATTACCAGTATGTCCTTTTCCTTGAGATGAGCCGTCACTTCTGACATTACCTTCGTAAATATCTGGGAAGCTATTGCTAGCCCAAAGTGGAGAGCCTTGTATTGGAAGTGCTTGATTTCTGACCGTATCTGCACCGCTACCATGAGGAACATCACAAAGTGTGAGGACCCCTGTGCAAGAATATATGGGCACCTTGCAACCAAAAGCTCATCATAATGCACAATTCCACCTGCTTTCGTGGTAGAGATGGGCCCCTTTACCTCTTGAGCTCCTGCGACTGCACAAAGTTGCTCCAATGATAAGTCCGCCCTTGCAAGCATACCTAGAAAAACTGATTCTTATATACTTTTTTAATTACAAAGAGTGGTCACACCAGATATTAAACTGTTTTAGATTTCTCTTTCATTCATTCACTTTTCATTTCATGTTTATCTATTAGGGTGTGGTTCCACGGTCAGGATTTGGTAAGTTTTTGCTGCGGATTGGACACTGCGTACAGCATAGTGGAGAGGATTTCATGAAATTATGCAGGTAGGGACGCCTCCGGCCTCCATGCGTATACGCACATGCGGCGTGTCTTTCTTGACCGCAAAATAAATAGCACCATTCAATGTATAGGATGCGGTGATTCCGGATGTGTTCAATGAACACATGTGGAATCACCACACGTACAAAAGCCAGCAGCGCTTTTAACGGAGCGGGCATCCACTGCGTTCAAAGTGCTGCCAAGCCGGAACGTGGAGACTTACCCTAATACTTCTATATTCATGACAGCATTCTTACTTTGCAGCTTCTCTCTGGCCTAAAACTTTAGCACAGTAATGTATAATATAATATAATATATATAGTGGAAAGAGAAGCTTAATGGTTAATTCTGTGACAATGTTAGTAGATTATAGTTACATTTTTACTGAAAATGTAGGTACAACATGATGTGAAATCACAAATATAAGGCTATGTGTCCACGGGGCGTATTGGCAGCGCTTTAGACACAGCGGATACCTGGCTCCACTCAAAGCGCTGCCACCTTTTGTATGTGCAGTGATTCCGCATGTGTTCATTGAACACATGCGGAATCACCGCATCCTATATAGAGACTGTGTTATTTATCTTGTGGAGACTGATCGTCTCCGCAAGATAGACATGCTGCGGTTTATAAAAACGCGCCTCATGTGCATATACGCAGGTTTGCCGGAGGCGTCCCTGCACACATAGTGGAGACGGGATTTCATAAAATCCTCTCCACTATGGTGTAACATCTGGACAGTGCGTATTGGATGCAGCGGCTGTACGCAGCGTCCAAACCGCAGCAAATACAGAAGGAATACGCCCCTTGAAACATACCCTAAATGCCACATCCAGTCACCAGAGAAACCTCCATGTCAGGCAGCAGCACCCATCTCCTCAGTGCAGGCTGTGGGTGGAAAGTTTCCACAGGCTTCCCCACACCTCATGAAATATTCAGCATCTCCTCCTCTCCGGTTACTGAGAGACAGTGGTGGCTGAGCTAGTCTCCTGCACTCGTCACTGTGTCCTACAGTGAACAGGACACTACATGACTGCAGCCATAAACACCCCGGCATACGCAGCAGGGAAAACAGCTGCTAGGGTGTGAGATGACAGGGGAAGTTTAGAGCCCTTTACTGCCGCCTTCCTCTTAGGCTACTTTCACACTAGCGTCGTTCGACGCACGTCACAATGCATCGTTTTGGAGAAAAACGCATCCTGCAAAGTTGCCCGCAGGATGCGTTTTTTCTCCATAGACTTTCATTAGCGACGCATTGCGACGTATTGCCACACGTCACATCCGTCGTGTGATGGATGCATCGTGTTTTTGCAGTCCGTCGGGACAGAAAACGTTGCATGCAACTTTTTTTGTCCGTCGGTTCCGCTTTTTCTGACCGCGCATGCCCAGCCGGAACTCCGCCCCCTCCTCCCGGACCTTACAATGGGGCAACGGATGTGTTGAAAAACTGCATCCGCTGCCCCCGTTGTGATTTTCACAGTATGCGTCGGTACGTCGGCCCGATGCACTGCGACGGGCCCGTACCGACGCTAGTGTGAAAGTAGCCTTACCTGGCTCTGTGCAGGGAAAGTTTGCCACTGAGGAGATGACTAGCAGACGGGAAGATGTGACTAAAATAGGCATGAAGAGGGGAGGCTGCAGCCTGAGCCACACAAAATCCCCTTCATAGCAGCAGCAGCAGCTCCCTCACTGCTGGGGAAGAGGAGAGATGGACAGGGGCAGTGGACGGAGGGAGGATGTGCCGAGATCAGTGACAGCCCGGGAGTCGGAAGACTGAGGTGGGTGGGCGGGCCGAGACCCCTCTGACTAAAAAAAAAAGAAACAAAAAAACCTTGCTTAGGTGCCGCTCCCCCAGCATCCTACCACCCTAGGCATGTGCCCTCAAGTGAATAATGGCAAATAAGGCCCTGCTGACCATAGAATCCGCATAACTCGTTCCCTCCATGCACACCTCCTGGTGTTAAAACAATTCCTAACGTCATTCAATGGTCACACCTATTTGTTGGGTTCAGAGGTTTCTAGTCAATAGATTTTGTTATTCACTGATTCCTCCAGATTCTTCGGGTTTGGTTCGATTTTTGGTGATAAGTGGTGTCAGGGGGGCGCACCAGGGGGGCGCACCAGGGGGCGCAGGTAAGGGTAAAAAAGTAGCACTCATCGTGTAGCACCACAGTGCAAAATAAGGAGCACCACCAGGAGGTGGCAGAGTAGTCAGACAGGCCAGTCAGCAACAAACAGGAAGACGAAGTACCAGAGGTCACAGCAATGCATGAGGTCAGAGACAAGGGGTAAGTGGCAGAGAGTCAAAGCCAGACGGGAAACGTAGTAACAGAGATGGAAAGCAGGAGGCAGGGTTCAAAATACAAGCCGAGTCATACACTCTAGGATACCACCAAACACACACTAAGTCAGGGACAGGGAACGGGTTAGACACAAATATGAGTAATCAGAGGCAGAAGGATCACTAGGATATATGGGTCAGCTGCTCAAGCCAGGGACTAGAACTATCACTGACACATGCTGCCAGGACTGGCACCAATAAATAGCCACCCATGAACCAAAGAGAGGCAGGAAAGGTTAACCCCACCATAACCAGGCCGGTGAAGGAAAAGCAAGAAGCAAACCCCGACCTGGATCATGACAATCGGTTAATAGAATTGAGCAGGACTTCCATGTCTCCTCCAACATGGCAGCTTTACGGTAAGGCGTGGCACCATTGGAAAGATTTTGTGGGTAACAGAAACGTAGGCGGTGATGTGGTACTACGTTTAGAGGTTACACTTCAGTACTTATTACATCTTTGTGGTAGGGGCTTATCTGCCTCTGTAGCCCAGAGGCGCTTGGCAGGCATTTCCTTACATTTCAAAATGTTAGGTTGGAATGATGTTACACAGCACTTTACGATACGTCAAGCCATTAAAGGCTCACTCAAGTATAGAGTTTTGACTGACACCAGATGCTGTTATGATAGGCAATTCAGTACCACAATGGACATAGCGGTCAGAGCACATACAGTGATCTGACAATAACCCAAAATCATAGAACGAGCTCTGAGACGTGGGAACTCTGCAGACCGCAATCCCTAATCCTCTCCAAACAACACTAGAGGCAGCCGTGGATTGCGCCTAACTCTGCCTGTGCAACTCGGCACAGCCTGAGAAACTAACTAGCCTGAAGATAGAAAATAAGCCTACCTTGCCTCAGAGAAATACCCCAAAGGAAAAGGCAGCCCCCCACATATAATGACTGTGAGTAAGATGAAAAGACAAACGTAGGGATGAAATAGATTCAGCAAAGTGAGGCCCGACTTTCTTAACAGAGCGAGGATAGGAAAGATAACTTTGCGGTCTACACAAAACCCTAAAGAAAACCACGCAAAGGGGGCAAAAAGACCCTCCGTACCGAACTAACGGCACGGAGGTACACCCTTTGCGTCCCAGAGCTTCCAGCAAAACAAATAGACAAGCTGGACAGAAAAAATAGCAAACAAATAGCAAAGAAGAACTTAGCTATGCAGAGCAGCAGGCCACAGGAATGATCCAGGGAAAAACAAGTCCAACACTGGAACATTGACAGGAAGCCAGGATCAAAGCATTAGGTGGAGTTAAGTAGAGCAGTACCTAACGACCTCACCACATCACCTGAGGTAGGAAACTCAGAAGCCGCAATACCACTTTCCTCCACCAACAGAAGCTCACAGAGAGAATCAGCCGAAGTACCACTTGTGACCACAGGAGGGAGCTCTGCCACAGAATTCACAACAAGATGCCCCATTTCATATGCATTACTACTGAAATTAATAGCAGCTTGTACTATTTGTTTGTGCCCCTGGGAAGCTGCCCTGTTTTCTACTTTTAACCTTTCCTTTTTTGTTGCCCTTCACATCAGCGAACTAGTTCCTCTGTTTAAAACGAAACTTGGGTGCTTATAACTTGACAACATTTGTATATCAGAATCTTCATTGCGTATTCGTTTACATAGGTCAAAAACGGATCAGTTTGGTTTAGGAATATGGATCCTTCTATTTCCCACTTCATGTCCTACTTATCCCGTTAAGTCTACACTTAATTATATGTCATTGCGACAGCAAGGGCTTTCCTTTTTAGCACATGAGGACCTAAGCCCACTTACTAAATTTCACTTTCACTCTGTACTACAAGGTTGTCTCCTGGCCACGGGTTATGATCCAAAACATTTTGGTACTCATTCATTTTGAATCGAGCTGCTACTGAAGCTGCTAGAGCGGATCTTTCTGATGCTGATATTCAGCGAATTGGTGGCTGGAAGTCTGCCTGTTTTGCCAGATATGTTCATCCTGATTTGTTGCAATGTTAGGCTACAAGAATATTCGGTGTTTGAGATGTGTTCTGTCCTCACTAGCTGAGGCAGGCTCATAAGTAGCTATACAGTCAGCTAAACCGCTATACTGGGGTCCAATAAGGAGACTGTGGTTGAGTCTGTGCTTTATTAAACGTAGTGGTATAATGATGCGGTGAAACTGTGAACAATGATATACATAGAATCAGTGCATGGCATAGAACAGATACATAATACACATGATATACATTATGCATAACATTTAGAAAGCTAGTGACTAAACTGGGAGTACAACTGGTTAAACTAAGCTAATATAGAGCAGGAATATCTATAGGAAGCATAAAGACATACCGGCAATGCAATCGCAAGGGGGATGAAGTGAAGTGTCTTTCCTTGAAGGCAAACTGAAGAAAGTGAAAGGAAAAATGGAGGGAAATGGAGGCTGAGCTACCATAATGCATTGCAAAGGAGGAGGAGAATCAGACATGGATAATACAAAAACAAGATTGAACTGCCAACATAACTCTGACCGCTAGAGGGAGCCAAAGCATCACAGATGAATAAAGGCATGCATATATCAATACTGTATAATGAGGAAACTGCAATTATGCAAGCAAATAATCAGGGTAACAATATTAGATGGCGGAGACAGAACAAGATGATAGCAGGTTTTACCAGAAGTGATCAATATAAGTAGGCAGTCTCCATTCCCTATGAATTTGTTAATTCATGCAAGCGGTAATGATGTTTGTAATCTAAAGCTGGCTGAACTGCTTACGATGAGATCCGATTTGGATCATTTTTCTTCGTTTTTTACTGAATTAAGAATTTTGTGGTCTGAAATCATCCCAAGGGTGGTGTGGCAGGGTTCCAAGCATGCGGAATCCATCGAGAGGACCCGTAGAACAATCAATACCAGAATGGCGCACTTCTTTCGGTACCGTACGGGTGTGGTGGTCAGACACCGACAACAGGAGTGTGATAATAGGCGTCTTATGTTACTAGATGGGGTCCACCTTACAGATATCGGGTTAGACATATTTTTGACTGGTCTCCAGGATGGCCTGGAGCATGCCCTTTTTTGATGGATGGGGGGTCGGAACCCAGTCTAAAGTCTGGGCTCCTTGTTAGCGTATATGATGGCAAACATTTGTCACCTTGTGGATTTGCATACCCGTTTGGTGTTTCACACACCACTTGGATCCATGTGTCAAGTTTGTTGTTCTTTTTGAAAAAGAAAAAAGAGAGTAAGGCTGTGTGCACACATTGCATTTTTTTCGCGTTTTTTTTCATGTTTTTCGTTATAAAAACGCTATAAAAATGCATAAAAAATGCATACATATGCATCCCATCATTTAGAATGCATTCCGCAATTTTTGTGCATATGTTTCGCGGAAAAAAACGCATTGCGGTAAAAAACGCAGCATGTTCATTAATTTTGCAGATTTTTTGCGGATTTTCCACTATATTATTGTATTTGGAACCTCCGGAAAAATCCGCAAAAAAAATGCACAAAAACCACGAGAAAAACGCATGCGGTTTTCTTGCAGAAAATGTCCGGTTTTGTTCAGGAAATTTCTGCAAGCAATCCTGACGTGTGCACATAGCCTAAAGCTGTGACCGACTTCCATCCATCTTGGTGTTTTGTATTTTATTTCGTATATATATATGGGGCTTTAGTTATGTTGGTTTAGGCCGGCCTCACACTAGCGAGTTTTATGGACGTAAGAGAGGTGCGGAAAATACGGATTGCACACGGTACAATGCATCTCTATAGCCAAGCTTCTACCTGCCGTATTTTACGGATGCTGCGTTTGTCACCGTATTGCGCCAAAAAAATCGCCAATGAAAGTCTATGGGGGTGAGAAATATACGCATTACACACGGACCAACAGTGTGACTTGCGTGAAATACGCCAGATATCTCCAGACATCGCCAGGTGCAAGGAATTGAGACAAGCCCTCAATCATGAATCTCAGACATGCTAATTAGCTCAAAAAGCCACACAGACATCCCAGAAGTCTGGTGCTCGCCTCCACAGAGTTCCATGGCATGGCATCCATCATTAACGTGGATATGCTCCTCATCCTGGTCCAAGAAAGGCCAGAAATATGGGACCAGCGGGATCCCAACAACTCCAACCGGGCCAGGAAAGAGGCAGCTTGGAGGGCCATCTGTGGGCTCCTATTCCCCAATTATGCCCAACGGCCACGTGCGGAGCAGACAAGTCTATGTAAGTACACTTATGTATTCACAAGATTGAACTTTACAAGATGCTTTCCCTACATGATTACTTGAGCAATCATTTTTATCTTTCTATGTCATTTATGGCCATTTTTGGCAATTTCTAAAGCTGAGTAACATGCCAAAGTGTTTCTGGACATAGTTAATCTTGATCTTGCCCTGCTAAATATTTTCTTGCCCTCATACCCCGTCCAGAGGGGTGTTGTCCCTTGTCTTATTTTGACATAATTTCGCACATTAGGCTCATTATTGCACAAGGCATTTTCCTTTCCTATCCTATCCTATCTTAACTAAGGTATGTTTGCAAGAACAGGGTTCTCTCCCCTCTCTACCAGTCTGTTACTGTCAAGTTATTAACTGTGGGCGATATATAGACCTCTGCATGTAACCCCTTTTATCATCTGCATCACCATGGAAATTATGGTGCTATAACAAATTTTTACACAAAAATACAAAATATCACTGACAACTGGAATAAGCTATGTTCAGAATGATATTGAACAATATTTCTGACCATGTAATTGCAGTGGATGATGTTATGACACGATGGCGCAGCATCCGGGACCAATACCGGCGGGAAAGACAGCAGCGGGCTAGAAGTGGGTCAGCAGCCCCACTGAAGAAGCGCAAATACATATAGTATGACCGTCTTTCCTTTTTGGATGTCAGTATGGATCTTAGGCAGTAAGTAAAAACCACTCAACACATTTGTAATGAAACTAAATCTTAGTCTGTTTTGTGGTTTAGGGTTAATACATTGCGAATTACATTCAAGGATGTGTCAATATAGTGCAAACAATAATGTAAACAAGCATAAATTCCAAAAGTGTCCTGGAGGAGAGAGAACCCTGCCCGCAAAGCATCCCAAGCTTCAACAAGGGATGGGTGAGAATGTAGTATGCGAGTTTAGAGATGTTCAGGCAGTGTTTTGTTGGATGGGTTGTTACTGCATGTTATCTGATTGTTTGAAGAGGTGGGTCTTCATGGTTTTGGTCTAGCTTGAAATGATATGCCACATTATGATGTGTTGTGATAGTGTTTGGTACATTTGTGGGGATCCACAAGACAAATCTTGTATATTCTTGTGTGAATATGAGATAAGAGGGGAGTAGAGGAGATGTTGTGCTGATCTGAGGTTTTTTTTTTTTTGTGGTAATATTGCTCACAGATGTGTAATTAAACAATGGCCACAAAATAATTACCTTTTATTGTTTTATTAACAGAACATAGTCTAACCTCACAGAGAGGGAAACCGGATCTGAATCTGAGGCTCTCATAGATCCTGTAAGTGTGGATGAAGAGGTTGCAGGACCATCTTTGGCTTCATCAGCATCCATCCTTGAGGACCCATCAGCATCATCATCACTGCAACAAGTGAGGAAGATGCAGCACCACCACCCTCAGCAGCACATGATGCGGAAAGGCTTGAGGAACATGGCCAGAGCAGCAGCCCTACAGGCCCACTGGTGTCATCCCCACAGGCAGCTGGGCCTTTACGGAGATCCCGCCGAAGGAGAGAGCTGGAAGCCAGAAGAAGTGATGTTAATGCTGGGGTCCTCAATTATTTGGCCAGGGCAGCCACGGATGATGGAGAGGAGGCCTTTGCCCGCAGCCTTGCCCGTTACCTTAGACCTCTTCCCCATGAGGTGAGGCTACGTGTGAGAGGGCGTATGCAAATCCTGATTGATTTAAGCACCCCTCCAAATAACCCCTATGAGGTGTTTGAATATCTGGAGCGAAAAGTAGCTTGGCCAAACCAACCTCTTGCGCCTTCAATTCCCTCAACAGGAGCACAATCAATCAGGATTTGCAGCACCTACTCCACGTATGTCTCCACCTCAACCCCTCCCACCCCAAAATCTACATAGGCCATCAGACTACCAAATGGCAGGCTACAACCCCCAATCCCAATATGGCCACTTTTCCAGACCCAGTGATGTTGGCTGGTCCCAACCTGGGTTTGGACAACATGGTCATTTTGGGTTGGGGTATGATGCAAGCCAATATGTACGTCAGCATGATGCACAGAGACAATTGGCTTATGGTCAACACACAACTGGCCAATATGGACAAGGCCAGTATTCTGGCCCACAAGCCACTGCATCCTCACAGGATGAACTCCCATCGGCCCAACAAAGGCCCCCTGACCAGGACCCAGAGCTGTCAACATCTCCCCCACCAACTTACAGGGATCTGTAATTGTTTTTTTTTTTTTTGCTGCATTTTTTCTTTTTATTTTGGTAGCTGGCTACCATGTTAATTTTGTGTTTGCCCACCATTTCCACTTTGTCGTGGATCCTTGTTTGAAAGCCACCCAAAAAAAAGGGTTATACAAACCATATGCCAAAAATATGGTTTAAAGATAAAAAAAAAGGCTTGTTATGTTAGTAAAAAGTTATCACCAAAGCCAATTGATTAATCATTTTTGCATCACACACATATTCAGAAAAAATAAACATATGGTCAGTAAGGAAACAAAACACACACAGTACTGTTTCAGTGGATGAAAATAGTATATTTCGCAAACATATCTTTAAAATAATGAAATCACAACTGAGAAACAGCATAATCTTGTCAGGGAGTAGAACCCTGAGGAGAAACAAAAAAAATGGTCAATACATCCCTAACTTTTAGGCCAGAAAGGGGACGGCGCGGAGGAGGGCCATGTGGTGTTGGCCTAATTACACTACGCAACATGTGTTCATCATTACCATCTGAGAAGCAATCATGTATGCGGGTATAGTTGTGCAAAATTACTGATGCTTTGATTACTTCATTTACTGTAGCCTCACTGAGCTGTATGGCAGTCTGTAGGACACGCCATTTGGCCACCAGAATACCAAAGGCGCACTCCACCAGTCTGCGCGCCCTAGAAAGGCGCAAATTAAATATCCTCCGACGGTGGTCCAGGTTGCGCCGGGGATAAGACCTCATGACGTGTCTGGTGAGTTGGAAGGCCTCATCTCCAACAAAAAAAAAGGCAGTGCTTCTGCAGTGGAGCCTGGGAGTTGTTGTGGTGGTGGGAGGTCTAACTGGTTGTCACGTAGCCGCCGACCCATTATAGACGAATTGAAGACCCTAGAGTCTCCAGTTCGGCCATAGGCCCCAATGTCTACAATTATAAACCTGTAGTTACTGTCAACTACAGCTAACAGAACTACAGAGAAAAACTGCTTATAGTTGTAGAATTGGGAGCCAGAGTTCGGCGGCTTATGTACCCTAATATGTTTCCCATCCACCGCTCCAATGCAGTTTGGGAAGTCACAATTGACCTGGAACCCACGGGCTATTTTGAGCCAATCAGCCTGTTTTGGCTCAGGCATCACAAGGTCTTTGAGTCTATCCCATATTTGGCGACAGGTTAACCGCACAATGCCAGAAATGGTGGAGCGGCCAATCAAAAATTCAAGGTGGAGACCCGCAAAGGACAATCCAGTGGACAGGAATCTGTAAGTGAAAAACAAAGAAAAAATAAGGTATGTTTCAAGAGTGAACACAAAACATGAATAAGCACAATCATATTTGCATTTGTCTGATGCTAGATTAACGCTGCAAAGGGACAAATGTCCTTAAGGGGCTTAACTATAACAGTTACGTCACTTTGTCACATCTGCTTGGGACATAATGTACACATATTCCGGCAAAAAAACAGATTAAAAAAAAAAACGAAAAGAAAAAAGATCATCAACCTACAGTATGTGAGGATGTAGAATACATACCGTAATGTGAGGAGAAGACGCTCCTCAGCGGAGATGGCTTTGCGCATCCTTGTGTCCTGAAATGTTATTCCTGGGCGTAAAATCTCCAACAATCTGTCAAATGTTTGGATTGTCATGCGACAGTAGAGATAAAACTTTTCAGGATGTTCCCGCAGAGCTTTATATAGCCGATGAAAATGGCCTTTAGTGAGGCGTTTAGTCAGAAGAGGATGCACCCACATTCTTTTGCTCCTCCTTCGCGGATTCACAATCACAGGGTATGGGTGCCCAAACCGACGAGACAATAGCCAGTTAAACAAAACCCGCTGCGTTGGGGTGAACTGCAGGTGGTCAGACATTTGTATGTTCTCCCCGTATTTGCATGGGTTTCCTCTCACATTCCAAAGACATACTGATAGGGAATGTAGATTGTGAGCCCCATTGGAGACAGTAATGATGTGTGCAAACTGTAAAGCATATGTTAGCACTATATAAAAATAGAGCTTAAAGTGAGCAAAAACCCTTCTGTAACTAAATACGTAAAAAGCAAAAGTGTATTTAAATTACTCATTGCTCTTAGTAATACTGTTTGTGATCAAAAATAGCATAAAAGCCATCTCACCATGGGATGGCTTTTATGCTATTTTTGTTCAAAAACAGTATTAGGGTATGTTTCCACGTGCAGGAAACGCTGCGTGTCTGACGCAGCTTAGAGCCACAGCGTCAGACACGCAGCGTCCAGATGTTACAGCATAGTGGAGGGGATTTAATGAAATCCGGTCTCCACTATGCGTGGTAACATGCACGCGGCGGCCCTGCGACTCCGGACATGCTGCGCGTCTTTTCAGATCGCAGCATGTCCGTATATCTTGCGGCGACGCAAGATATAGCACAGGGCCCTATGCGATGGGTGCGATGATGCCAGATGTGTGCTGTGAACACATCCGGCATCATCACATCCCAGAAGGGGGCGGGGCTTAGCGCAGAGCGGCAAAGCCGCTCCGACGATACCGCCGGCCATCCTGATCGTGGACACGCAGCCTTAGGCTGCCGTCACACTAGCAGTATTTGGTCAGTATTTTACATCAGTATTTGTAAGCCAAAACCAGGAGCGGGTGATAAATGCAGAAGTGGTGCATATGTTTGTTATACTTTTCCTCTAATTTCCTCTAATTGTTCCACTCCTGGTTTTGGCTTACAAATACTGATGTAAAATACTGACCAAATACTGCTAGTGTGACAACAGCCTTACTAAGAACCCTGAGTTATTTAAATGCACATTTGCTTTTTACATATTTAGTTACAGCAGGATTTTTGCTCATTTTGTTTCTTGTAGGTTTTGTATGCTTTATGGTCAATGTGAACATGCATTTATGTGTTGCATGTATATCAATTTAATCCAAGCTCAATTTTTGTGTTTTTTCTTAGTTGCAATACATACCAAATCCAGGCTACATTAAACTATACTAAGCTACTAACAGTTTATTTACATGAGGACTAAAACACATATTATTTAAATATTTAGCACATATTGTACTTAAATGGTTATGTTTTAGTTTTGTGAACAGACAATTAACAAAACATCTTTGATCATGTGCCTTGGGATTTATTAACCCCTTAGTGACAGAGCCAATTTGGTACTTAATGACCAGGCCAATTTTTGCAATTCTGACCACTGTCACTTTATGAGGTTATAACTCTGGAACGCTTCAACAGATCCCGCTGATTCTGAGATTGTTTTTTCGTGACATATTGTACTTCATGTTAGTGGTAACATTTCTTCGATATTACTTGCGATTATCTATGAAAAAAACGGAAATATGGCGAAAATTTTTAAAATTTTGCAATTTTCAAACTTTGTATTTTTATGCCCTTAAATCAGAGAGATATGTCATAAAAAATAGTTAATAAATAACATTTCCCACATGTCTACTTTACATCAGCACAATTTTGGAAACAAAATTTTTTTTTGTTAGGGAGTTATAAGGGTTAAAAGTTGACCAGCAATTTCTCATTTTTACAACACCATTTTTTTTTAGGGACCACATCACATTTGAAGTCATTTTGAGGGGTCTATATGATAGAAAATAATGAAGTGTGACACCATTCTAAAAACTACACCCCTCAAGGTTCTCAAAACCACATTCAATAAGTTTATTAACCCTTTACGTGCTTCACAGGAACTGAAACAATGTGGAAGGAAAAAATGAACATTTAACTTTTTTTTGCAAACATCTTAATTCAGAACCATTTTTTTTATTTTCACAAGTGTAAAAACAGAAATGTAACCATAAATTTTGTTATGCAATTTCTCCTGAATATGCCAATACCCAATATGTGGGGGTAAACCACTGTTAGGGCGCACCGCAGAACTTAGAAGTGAAGGAGCGCCGTTTGACTTTTTCAATGCAGAATTGGCTGGAATTGAGATCGGACACCATGTCACATTTAGAGAGCCCCTGATGTACCTAAACAGTGGAAACTCCCCACAAGTGACACCATTTTGGAAACTAGACCCCTTAAGGAACTTATCTAGATGTGTGGTGAGCACTTTGAACCCCCAAGTGCTTCACAGAAGTTTATAACGTAGAGCCGTGAAAATAAAAAATCGCTTTTGTTTACACAAAAATTATCTTTTTGCCCACAAATTTTTATTTTCACAAGGGTAACAGGAGAAATTAGACCACAAAAGTTGTTGTGCAATTTCTCCTGAGTACGTCGATACCCAATATGTGGGGGTAAACCACTGTTTGGGCGCACCGCAGAGCTTGGAAGTGAAAGAGTGCCGTTTTACTTTTTCAATGTAGAATTGGCTGGAATTGAGATCGGACGCCATGTCGCGTTTGGAGAGCCCCTGATGTGCCTAAACAGTAGAAATCCCCCACAAGTGACCCCATTTTGGAAACTAGACCCCCCATGGATGTTATCTAGATGTGTGGTGAGAACCTTGAATGCCCAAGTGCTTCACAGAAGTTTATAATGCAGAGCCGTGAAAATAAAAAATATTTTTTTTCCACAAAAAAGATTTTTTAGCCACCAAATTTTTATTTTCACAAGGGTAACAAGAGAAACTGGACCCCAAAAGTTGTTGTCCAATTTGTCCTGAGTATGCTGGTACCCCATATGTGGGGGTAAACCACTGTTTGGGCGCATGGCAGAGCTCGGAAGGAAGGAGCGCCGTTTTGGAATGCAGACTTTGATAGAATGGTCTGCGGGTATTATGTTGCGTTTGCAGAGCCCCTGATGTACCTAACCAGTAGAAACCCTCCACAAGTGACCCCATTTTGGAAACTAGACCCCCCAAGGAACTTATCTAGATGTGTGGTGAGAACTTTGAATGCCCAAGTGCTTCACAGAAGTTTAGAATGCAGAGTCGTGAAAATAAAAAATATTTTTTTTTCCACAAAAAAGATATTGTAACCCCCAAGTTTTTATTTTCACAAGGGTAACAGGAGAAATTGGACTGCAATAGTTGTTGTCCAATTTATCCCGAGTACGCTGATGCGCCATATGTGGCGGTAAACCACTGTTTGGGCGCACGGCAGAGCTCAGAAGGGAGGGAGCACCATTTGGCTTTTTGAGCGCAAAATTGGCTGTCGTGTTTGGAGACCCCCTGATGTACCTAAACAGTGGAAACCCCCCAATTCTAGCTCCAACCCTAACCCCAACACACCCCTAACCCTAATCCCAACCTCATCCATAATCCTAATCACTAACCCTAACCATAATCACAACCCTTACCCCAAAACAACCCTAATGTCAACCCTAACCATAACCCTAATCAAAACCCTAAATCCAACACACCCCTAATCCTAATCTCAACCCTAACCTCAAACCTAACCCTAATCCCAATACACCCCTAATCACAACCCTAACCTTAACCCTAATCCCAAACCTAACCCTAATCCCAAGCGTAACCCTAATGCCAACCCTAACCCTAATACGAACCCTAATCCAAACCCTAACCCTAATCCCAGCTCTAACCCTAACTTTAGCCCCAACCCTAGCCCTAACTTTAGCCCCAACCCTAACCCTAGCCCTAGGGCTACTTTCACACTTGCGTCGTTTGGCATTCCGTCGCAATCCGTCGTTTTGGACAAGAAACGGATCCTGCAAATGTGCCCGCAGGATGCGTTTTTTGCCCATAGACTTGTATTGCCGATGGATCGTGACGGATGGCCACACGTCGCGTCCGTCGTGCACTGGATCAGTTGTGTTTTGGCGGAGCGTCGGCACAAAAAAAGTTCAATTAAACGTTTTTTTGTACGTCGCATCCGCCATTTCTGACCGCGCATGCGTGGCCGTAACTCCGCCCCCTCCTCCCCAGGACATAGATTGGGCAGCGGAATAGATTGGGCAGCGGATGTGTTGAAAAACTACAGCTGCTGCCCACGTTGTGCACAATTTTCACAACGTGCGTCGGTATGTCGGGCCGACGCATTGCGACGGCCCCGTACTGACGTAAGTGTGAAAGAAGCCTAACCCTAAGTTTAGCCCCAACCCTAACCCTAAATTTAGCCCCAACCCTAACCCTAAATTTAGCCCCAACCCTAGCCCTACCCCTAACCTAACCCTACCCCTACCCCTAACCTAACCCTACCCCTAACCCTACCCCTACCCCTAACCTACCCCTAACCCTAACCCTACCCCTAACCCTACCCCTAGCCCTACCCCTAACCTAACCCTAACCTAACCCTACCCCTAACCCTAACCCTACCCCTAACCCTAACCCTAACCCTACCCCTACCCCTAACCTAACCCTACCCCTAACCCTACCCCTACCCCTAACCTAACCCTACCCCTAACCCTAACCTAACCCTAACCCTACCCCTAACCCTACCCCTAACCCTACCCCTAACCTAACCCTAACCTAACCCTAACCCTACCCCTAACCCTACCCCTAATTTTAGCCCCAACTGCTGTTCTCCTGCCGGCCGGCAGATGGAGACAGATGGCGGGCGCACTGGGCATGCGTCCGCCATGTTCTGCTGCCGGCGGCCAGGAGGAGCAGCAAGAGGATCCAGGGACCTAGGTGAGTATGCTAGGGTCCCCGAATCCCCCTATTTCTCTGTCCTCTGATGTGCGATCACATCAGAGGACAGAGAATTACACTTTACTTTTTTTTTTTTTTTTTTGCGGTCGCCGGTAAACAGTTAATTACCGGCGATCGCAAAACAGGGGTCGGTAATACCGACCCCGATCGTGCTCTTTGGGGTCTCGGCTACCCCCGGCAGCCGAGACCCCAAAGATTCTCCCGGTGCCGGCCGGCGGGCGCACTGCGCATGCGCCCGCCATTTTGAAGATGGTGGCGCCCACCGGGAGACACGAGGAGCATCGGGGGAGCTAGGTGAGTATTGGGGGGTCACTGTCCTCCGATGTGCGATCACATCGGAGGACAGAGAAATTAAAAAGATCGCTTTTTTTTTTTTTTTTTTTGCGATCGCCGGTAAACGGTTAATTACCGGCGATCGCAAATGCGGGGTGGGTTAAAAACCCCCCGAATCATGTTCTCTGGGGTCTCGGCTACCCTCGGCAGCCGAGACCCCGGAGAAAATCGGCCTCTGGGGGGCGCTATGGACTTTTTCCACAGCGCCGTTAATTAACGGCGCTGTGGTTTAAGTACCCTTAGCGGCCGCCGTTAAAAGGCGTATCAGCGGTCGCTAAGGGGTTAAACTAAGTGGAGATGCTGTTTGGTTCACATACTCTGAGAATGTGAAAGAAGTGTCTAATTGTGCACCTTCCCTGGTTTGTGAGTCTGTCTCCCATTTGGTGGTGACAGACAGGTCATGCACGGTCATACTTTCACCGAAGGTTGTGACAAATAAAAGTCAGTGATACTTACAATCTGTACATTTAAGGTCATTTTCTGAATAATATATACTAAGGGTACCGTCACACTATACGATTTACCTACGATCACGACCAGCGATATGACCTGGCCGTGATCGTAGGTAAATCGTAGTGTGGTCGATGGGGAGCTGTCACACAGACCGCTCTCCAGCGACCAAGATGCCGAGGTCCCTGGGTAACCAGGGTAAACATCGGGTAACTAAGCGCAGGACCGCGCTTAGTTACCCGATGTTTACCCTGGTTACAAGCGTTAAACTAAAAAAAAACAAACAGCACATACTTACATTCTGGTGTCCGTCAGGTCCCTTGCAGTCTGGTTCCCGCACTCAGTGACTGCCGGCCGTAAAGTGAAAGTGAAAGCACAGCCGCTGTGCTCTGCTTTCACTTTACGGCCGGCAGTCACAGTGCTGGAAGCAGACTGCAAGGGACCTGACGGACACCAGAATGTAAGTATGTGCTGTTTGTTTTTTTTTAGTTTAACGCTTGTAACCAGGGTAAACATCGGGTAACTAAGCGCGGTCCTGCGCTTACTTACCCGATGTTTACCCTGGTTACAAGCGAACGCATCGCTGGATCGCATCGCTAGATCGCTAGATCGGTGTCACACACACCGATCTAGCGATGACAGCGGGAGATCCAGCGATGAAAGAAAGTTCTAAACGATCTGCTATGACGTACGATTCTCAGCAGGATCCCTGATCGCTGCTGCGTGTCAGACACAGCGATATCGTAACGATATCGCTGGAACGTCATGAATCGTACCGTCGTAGCGATCGAAATGTTATAGTGTGACGGTACCCTAACACATACAAGAGATTCTGGGAGAGAAAAAAGCTGTGCAGTTTGTATGCGCAAAATCAAGATTCTTCTAATAGGGACGCATCAGCAAAAATGTGTTAATTTCTAGGCATCATTAGTGGTCCATGCCAAAATCACAAATATTGCTTACCGTAATATTTCAATTTTCTCCTGAAACTACTATAACTCAAAAGTATAATAATAACTCGTACATCAATTATGTTGTTAAAATAAGCATTTTTGTAGCCAGTGAAGGGCCTATGCAAAAGGACAAATCAGCAAAGGGCATTTCTGTCACATTGCCAGGTCACACCAGTTACATGGTGGTATCATAACTAATGAGAAGAGGCCTCAAAGTTTGAGCAGGTCTATACTATAGTGAATTGATATTTTAAATAAAAAAATGACTTTTGGAGTAAAAAAAATTGCGAGCTACAAAAAATGATACCATTATACTATATAGAGACCTATTTGGAGTGCATTATACCATATAGAATCCAAAGGGGAGTGTATTATACTATATATTATACTATATAGAGACCTATGTGGGATAAATTATGCTATATCGAGGCCTTTGGGGAGTGCATTATACTATATGTAGCCCTATGGGGAGTGCATTATATTATATAGAGGCCTATGGGGAGTGCATTATACTACATAGAAACCTATGGGGAGTGTATTATACTATATTCAGGCCTATGTTGAATGCATTATACTATACAGAGGCCTATTGGGAGTGTATTACTCTATAAAGAGGTCTATGGGGAGAGTATGAGACTATGTAGAGGCCTATGAAGAGTGCAATATACTATATGGAGGACTATCGGGTGCTGCTCTGTCCTCACTAAATGAGACAGGCTCATGTAGCTACACAGGCAGCTAAGGCTACGTTCACATTAGCGTTTTGCGTGTTTGCGTCGGGCGACGCAGCGGCGACGCATGCGTCATGCGCCCCTATATTTAACATGGGGGACGCATGGACATGTGTTGTGCTGCGTTGTGCGACACATGCGTTTTTTTTTGCCGCAAGCGTCGGGCGCAGAAAACGCAACAAGTTGCATTTTTCTTGCGTCCAAATTTCGGCAAAAAACTACGCATGCGTCGCAAAACGCAGCGTTTTTGCGTGCGTTTTGGTGCGTTTTTATTTGCATTGTGCGTTGCGTTGCCGACGCAGCGGCGCACAACGCAAATGTGAACGTAGCCTAACCGTCTATACCGGAGTACAATAAGGAGGCTGTGGTTGAGTCTGCTGTGCTTTTATTGAACGTGATAGTATATGGCGAGGTAAAACTATAAGCAATCATATACATACAATCAGTGCATGGTATAGCAGAAATACACATTATACATGTTGTACATTATGCATGAACATTTACAAACCTAGTAACTGATCTAGGGATACAATTGACTAAGCTAGGCTAATATTAGAGCAGAAATTGCCTATAGAAAGCACGAATACATACCGGCAATGCAATTGCAAGGGGGATGTAATGGAGCAGTCTTTCCTTGAATGCAGAGTGAAGGAAAATAGAGGAAAATGGAGGGAAATGGAGGCTGAGCTACCATAATGCACTGCAAAAAATAGCTTCCTGACACTATACCGCTGTCGTGAGTAAAGTCTATTAAATGATTGGGCAGTTGGATGCTGTATGGCAGTTCCCTGACATGGAACTCGTTGTTACAAGGTTGAAACAGAGATGGGCATCCTTTCTCCAATGTATTTGTCAGCATGCTTGTCACAGAAGATGGGGTGTGCATGTGTCCCAAGCATAGGTTTCCAATTATGACCCATCCTAGGTCTAGCTTTTGGGCATAGGGAGCATTGTGGAGTCCATTGATATGACGTCTCACTTTCTGAACCTGCAGGATATCTCTCCCCAACAGCAGGATTATCTGGGCCTGATGGTCGAGTTCTGGTATAAGGAGTGCTATGCGATTTAAGTACCTCTAAATGAGGTATCGCTGTAATCGTACTGACCCGAAGAATAAAACTGCTTTATCCATTTTGCCAAACGTGGAATGGTATAAAGCCGCCCCCCCCCCCCCAAAGAAATTCATGAATAGCTGGTTTTTGGTCATTCTGCCTCACAAAAATCGGAATAAAAAGCGATCAAAAAATGTCAGATGCCCAAAAATGGTACCAATAAAAACGTCAACTCGTCCCTCCAAAAACAAGACCTCACATGACTACGTGGACCAAAATATGGAAAAATTATAGGTCTCAAAATGTGGTAGCGCAAAAAATATTTTTTCCAATAAAAAAAGTCTTTTAGTGTGTGACAGCTGCCAATCATAAAAATCCGCTAAAAAACCCGCTATAAAAGTAAATCAAACCCCCCTTCATCACCCCCTTGGTTAGGGAAACATAAAAAAATTAAAAAAATGTATTTATTTCCATTTTCCCATTAGGGTTAGGGCTAGGATTAGGGTTGGGGCTAGGGTTAGGGCTAGGGTTGGAGCTAGGGTTAGGGCTAGGGTTGGGGCTAGGGTTAGGGCTAAGGTGAACGCTAGGGTTAGGGCTAGGGTTAGAGCTAGGGCTAGGGTTAGGGTTAGGGTTGGGGTTGGGGTTAGGACTGGGGCTAGGGTTAGGGCTAGGGTTGGAGCTAGGGTTAGGGCTGCAGTTAGAGTTAGGGCTTCATTTAGGGTTGGGGATAAAGTTAGGGCTGGGGCTAAAGTTAGGGTTAGGGCTGGGGCTAAAGTTAAGGTTAGGGCTATAGTTAGGGTTGGGGCTAAAGTTAGGGTTATTATTATTATTATTTATTTATATAGCACCATTGATTCCATGGTGCTGTACACGAGAAGGGGTTACATACAAGTTACAGATATCACATACAGTAAACAAACTAACAATGACAGCTGATACAGAGGGGCGAGGTCCCTGCCCTTGCGGGCTTACATTCTACAGGATTATGGGGAAGGAGACAATAGGTTGAGGGTTGCAGGAGCTCCGGTGTTGGTGAGGCGGTAGCTTCGATAGTGATGAGGCGGCAGCGGTGTCAGGGTTAGGGCTAAAGTTAGAGTTAGGGTTGGGGCTAAAGTTAGGGTTGTGGCTAAAGTTAGAGTTCGGGTTTGGATTACATTTACGGTTGGGATTAGGGTTAGGGGTGTGTCAGGGTTATGGGTGTGGTTAGGGTTATGGTTGGGATTAGGGTTAGGGGTGTGTTTGCGATAGGGTTTCAGTTAGAATTCGGGGTTTCCACTGTTTAGGCACATCAGGGCTCTCCAAACGCGACATGGCGTCCGCTCTCAATTCCAGCCAATTCTGCGTTGAAAAAGTAAAACAGTGCTCCTTCCCTTCCGAGCTCTCCCGTGCGCCAAAACAGGGGTTTACCCCAACATATGGGGTATCAACATTCTCAGGACAAATTGGACAACAACTATTGGGGTCCAATTTCTCCTGTTACCCTTGGGAAAATAAAAATTTGGGGGGCTTAAAACATTTTTGTGGGAAAAAAATTAATTTTTATTTTCACGACTCTGCGTTATAAACTGTAGTGAAACACTTGGGGGTTCAAAGTTCTACTGTTTAGGTGCATCAGGGGCTCTGCAAATGCAACGTGACGCCTGCAGACCAATCCATCTAAGTCTGCATTCCAAATGGCGCTCCTTCCCTTCCGAGCTCTGCCATGCGCCCAAACGGTGGTTCCCCCCACATATAGGGTATTAGCGTACTCAGTCAGGACAAATTGGATAACAAGGTTTGGGGTTGAATTTCTCCTGTTACCCTCGGGAAAATACAAAACTGGGGGCTAAAAAATAATTTTTATGAAAAAAAAAAGAATTTTTATTTTCACGGCTCTGCGTTATAAACTGTAGTGAAACACTTGTGGGTTCAAAACTGTCAAAACACATCTAGATAAGTTCTTTAGGTCTACTTTCCAAAATGGTGTAATTTGTGGGGGGTTTCAATGTTTAGGCACATCAGGGGCTCTCCAAACGTGACATGGATGGTGTCATGGTCTCAATTCCAGTCAATTTTGCATTGAAAATTCAAATGGCACTCCTTCCCTTCCGAGCTCTGCCATGCGCCCAAACAGTGGTTTACCCCCACATATGGGGTATCGGCGCACTCAGGACAAATGGCACAACTTTTTGGGTCCAATTTTTTTTTACGGCTCTGCATTATAAACTTCTGTGAAGCACTTGGTGGGTTAAAGTGCTCACCACACATCTAGATAAGTTCCTTAGGGGGTCTACTTTCCAAAATGGTGTCACTTGTGGGGGGTTTCAATGTTTAGGCACATCAGGGGCTCTCCAAGCGCAACATGGCGTTCCATCTCAATTCCAGTCAATTTTGCATTGAAAAGTCAAATGCACCCGAGCTCTGCCTTGCACCCAAACAGTGGTTTACCCCCATATATGAGGTATCAGCGTACTCAGAAAAATTTGTACAACAACTTTTGGGGTCCATTTTCTCCTGTTACCCTTGGTAAAATAAAACAAATTGGAGCTGAAGTAAATTTTTTGTGAAAAAAGTTAAATGTTCATTTTTTTTAAACATTCCAAAAATTCCTGTAAAACACCTGAAGGGTTAATAAACTTCTTGAATGTGGTTTTGAGCACCTTGAGGGGTGCAGTTTTTAGAATGGTGTCACACTTGGTTATTTTCTTTCATATAGTCCCCTCAAAATGACTTCAAATGTGATGTGGTCCCTAAAAAATATTGGTGTTGTAAAAATGAGAAATTGCTGGTCAACTTTTAACCCTTATAACTCCCTAACAAAAAAAAATTTTGGTTCCAAAATTATGCTGATGTAAAGTAGACATGTGGGAAATGTTACTTATTTATTATTTTGTGTGACATATATCTGTGATTTAAGGGCCTAAAACTTCAAAGTTGGAAAATTGCAACATTTTCAAAATTTTCGCCAAATTTCCGTTTTTTTCACAAATAAACGCATGTTATATCTAAGAAATTTTACCACTGTCATGAAGTACAATATGTTCAGAGAAAACAATGTCAGAGTCGCCAAGAGCCGTTGAAGCGTTCTAGAGTTATAACCTCATAAAGGGACAGTGGTCAGAATTGTAAAAATTGGCCCGGTCATTAACGTGCAAACCACCCTTGGGGCTTAAGGGGTTAAAACATATCAAATATTTAGAAATTCTACTGTGCCTAATAATTTGGAACAGTGCATTTAGAGTTTTTATCAATTTTGCAGATTATACTGTTATCATTGGGAGGTTTCTTCAATAAAAGTAGATGCATACTCTAACGGGTGATGACTTTTATTAGACTGACTGCCATTTAGGAAAATATGAGAAAAAATGTAATTTGCATAATAATTTGGAACATGGTGTATGTGATGAATGAATGGTTGAATTTTATTCACTTGTCTTTTTTTGTCCTATAAAACCTCAGATGCATAGCTAAGACATTAGGCCGGGTTCACATTTGCGGTTGTGTCCGCAGCGTTTCTCACGCATACATCCGCATGCGTCTTGATTTCATATCTGTAACATTGTGGACGTAGGTTCATGCGTTTGCCTGCATTTGCTTATGCATGCATCGTTTCGCGATGTGCGGCTGGGCGCGGCTAACGCACCATGCTGCATTTTTTGTGGTGGCAAATTTCCGCCACCATACGCATGCGGACGCTTGTGGAAGGAGTGCGTCAAATAAATGCATTACCATCTATGGGAACGCATAGGTACGCAAGGACATGTGTATGATTGCGTTTGCGTACGCATGCGTTTTTAAGAGTAAATATGTCTAGGAACTGGTTGTAAGTCACCCCCCAAACAAAGCTTATAAAAGAAGGTGTGGGCAGTGGAAGTCCCGTACTCTCAAGACTCTACAAGCATTGGAAGTGAGTATACAAGCTATATGTCTGCCTGTCTGTTTTTCTCCCTGCAGTCTGTAATAATTTATGTCTCTCTTGCCATATGCAAATTACCTCTTCTGAGAAAAAGAGGACTTAAACTCTATAGCGCCACCTGTTGGAAGTAGCGATCCTACAAGTCACAATCAACCCTTTAACGAGTCGTGCAATATGACTTAGGATAAAAGCCAAATCAATATCTCAATTCGCAGACACGGTGTTTCGGGCTGTTGGCCCTCGTCAGTGCGAAGCATGAGAACTGATTTGGCTAGGTGAGAGGCTCTGGACTGGGGTCTAAGGGGTATCATTTCTCCTTATGGAGAGTGACATACCATCTCTGGCTTGTCAAGGTAAGGAGGCTTATTCGCGTGTCTCTCTTGCCGAATTCCTCATCATGTCCTCCAGTGAAGAGCAGAGCTCACACAGTGGACAGGAGACTGAAGTGAGTACATTTGCTACTGATTGGAAAGTATTCACTGTCACTATTACACATGTGACAAAATATCTATTTTTCTTTACAGAACCATTCCAGTGCAGATGAGCAGGAGCAGCAGACTCATGCCCAAGTTCCGGTGGCAATACGGCGTGTAAGTATTTTTTGACTGTTTTTATTTATTCTTGACTGTTTTTGGTATTCTTGACAGTTTTTTTTCCTTTTTGACTGTTTTTGTTTTAAGTGTTTTATCTTTCCAACATTAATGTCTTTCTTTCATTTCTAGGTTCCACAACGGGAGGAGGAATTCATTGACAGTGACCTCCTTATCACATTGGTGCAGGAGTGAGTGGCATTGTGGGACACCCTGGAGCAGCAGCACTTGGACACTGTGGTGATTCGGCAGCTGTGGAATGAGGTGGCCCAAGCGCTGATGGATGAGTGGGACAACATCATGCCACGAGTCAGAAAGGCTTTTTGTAAGTATTGCAGTGTGGTCTGATGCAGCAGTGAACCTGAAGGCCGGTATCACACAACCATGTGTGATCCCGGCCTAAAGTGCATTGTTTAACAAATTTTTTTTCCCTATTCACAGTGATCAAAGTCAAAACCCGTTGGTGTTCAATGAAGGACCACTTCAATAAGGACCTGAGACAGGAGATCCAAGTTCGCAGTTGTGCTGCAGCAAGGATCGGGAAATATAAATACCACCGGGTGCTGGATTTCCTGAGGCCTGTCCTTGCTCAGAGAACGTAAGTATTTTTGTGTTGTATTCCATTGTGTTGTATTGCCTAATCTGAATATTTCTATTCCACAGGAGTTGGCGCTTTTACAATTGTTATTTTTCTGGTAGTAATGTTTTACTTATCTTTTCTTTTCACAGAACCTGAAGCAGCACCCTCGAACATGGATTGTCCTCTGGAGCAGTCCCTCATCAAACAGCCATGGACCAGTCCCAGCCATCCACCAGCAAAGCAGCAAGTGGGCCAGCATCACAGTCTGGAGAACAGGCAGCTGGTCCTTCAGGTGTTCCCCTGTCCCAGTCCTCTGCCTCTTTTTTGGGGGGCTCTTCCTGCCAGCGGCAGAAGGCCTCGGACAGGTCACTCATGCCCGAGTTTATTCACTTGAGCTCGGTCTTCCAGAATAGCCTGAAGGTGCTGGGAGATAGACAGGAAAGTGGTCTGATACATATTAATACACTTTTCCAGGATGTCAACCAACGCCTTAACCATCTGGAAGCTGACCTCCAGAGACCAGCACACCATTTTTTTATAATCAGCTAGAGCGTGGCATGTCAGAACACCTTAGGGTACCGTCACACAGTGCCATTTCGATCGCTACGACGGTACGATTCGTGACATTCCAGCGATATCGTTACGATATCGCTGTGTCTGACACGCAGCAGCGATCAGGGATCCTGCTGAGAATCGTACGTCGTAGCAGATCGTATGGAACTTTCTTTCGTCGCTGGATCTCCCGCTGTCATCGCTAGATCGGTGTGTGTGACACCGATCTAGCGATGCGATCTAGCGATGCGTTCGCTTGTAACCAGGGTAAACATCGGGTTACTAAGCGCAGGGCCGCGCTTAGGAACCCGATGTTTACCCTGGTTACCAGCGTAAATGTAAAAAAAACAAACAGCACATACTTACATTCCGGTGTCCGTCAGGTCCCTTGCCGTCTGCTTCCCGCACTCACTGACTGCCGGCCGTAAAGTGAAAGCAGAGCACAGCGGTGACGTCACCGCTGTGCTGTGCTTTCACTTTACGGCCGGCAGTCACTGAGTGCGGGAAGCAGACGGCAAGGGACAGACACCGGAATGTAAGTATGTGCTGTTTGGTTTTTTTTACGCTGGTAACCAGGGTAAACATCGGGTTACTAAGCACGGTCCTGCGCTTAGTAACCCGATGTTTACCCTGGTTACCGGGGACTTCGGCATCGTTGGTCGCTGGAGAGCTGTCTGTGTGACAGCTCCCCAGCGACCACACTACGATTTACCTACGATCACGGCCAGGTCGTATCGCTGGTCGTGATCGTAGGTAAATCGTATAGTGTGACGGTACCTTTACACCTGAACTCCAGGTCAATGTGATGCAAGCCTGCAATGCTGCTTACTTTCAGGCTATGCAGCAGACTCGGTACTTACAGCAGCCACAGGTGGTTTTTCCACCTGTGCCACCAACTACACACTTTAACTCAATACCAAGTTCTGCTACATACCACTGTACGGCCACCACCATGCCCAGTCCTGTCGCACACCATTACACCGCCACTACCATGCCGGGTGCTGCCAAAAGCCACTCCACCACCACCACCATGCCAAGTCCTGCTCCTGCACGGCTGTCCACCACCACCACCACTAGGCCGCCTCCAGTTCCTGCACGGCTGTCCACCGCCACCACCACTAGGCCGGGTCCAGTTCCTGCATGCCCTACTGACCCCACCACTCCCACCCTCCCAAAAAGAAACAAAAAAAGAAGGCAACAGCCTAAGACGGGACAGAAAGCTATAAAGAGTCATGCCACCAGAACTGTACAACTACCTCCACCCTCACCTCCCAATGTGTCCGTGTTGTCCAGTTTATCTCTCCCTACCAATTTGTCTCTCCCGTCCCATGCTTCCACTCCTAATGTGTCTACTTCCATCCTTGACCTCCCAGACCCCACAAGTTTAGTTAACCCTTCTCCTGGCACCCCTTCATCATCGTAGCCAATCCTCCCAGCTCCACACCCCCCAGGTTCATAACATTTCCTCCTCATTGTTTCGTAAAAAGTTAATTTATTTTTTGTTTGTGTGTTTAAATAAATTTGTGTTGTTTTTCCCCAATCACTGCTTGTTGTCTCTTTCGCAGCCAGCAACACCCACCGTGCGCCGTTAACATACACGTCGCCGTCTACACACAGTGTTTCTTCCACCTTATATCTCCATGACACACATTCTGCTTCCCCTCTACTTTATTTGCTTTACACTGCAGCTTTGCTTCAATTGTCTGTCATGGAGCTATGAGGTGGCAAAAACACAAAGAGGACTGAAAATCCTCCCCCCAAAAAAATATTAATACAGCACAAAGGGTCAGGGGTCAGCAATGCTCACAAGCCCAGGTGTCAGCACTAGTGCACTCAGGATGCTGGGTGTTCTGCATCCTGACTGCACTAGTTCTGACACACAGGCAGGTGAGTAAAGATATGAGGTGGCGTAGCTCCATTATCTCTTCAGTCTGCATTAATCTATTTGACTATAGAAATGCTGACTGAAGAGAAGATGGAGCTATTTCAAGGTCACCTATCATAGCACTGACCTCAGAGAGAAGAGGTGTAGTGTAAAGCATGGGTGACATAACCCAATTTGGTTAAAAACCACTCCCTGTATCATAACACAAAGAGTTCATTTTATAAACACTGTAGTTGTGAACCAGTGATCACCTTAATAAACTGTAAAAAAAATGCACTGGAAAGAGGACAACAAGCGGTCATAGAATCCAAAGCAAACAAGATTTATTGAATAGACACAATAATAAAACAACCAGACAAGCAGTGCAAAGAAGGGCTAAAAGATGACACAGGACGTCATCGACAACATGTATAAAGCCCAAGGTACGGCAGTCCCTTATAGTGCAATCATATAGGTGACCTTATAAAGTACAATATGCATTATATAGCAGCAGATGTAATGACCCATGGGTAAATAATCCAGCTAATCCCTCCTGATGAACAATCACATAGTAAACCATAAAGTGGCTATAGATATATGCAGGAGTCACATGAAAAACAATAACATCAATAGCATGCACATCACCTAAGATTGATGTTAGGTAAACTCAGGGACCCCGATCCACCTCGACGCGAGTTTTGGTTGGGTACCTTCCTCAAGGAACGCATAAACACATATGGGCAAGAGGTAGTATATATATGCACCCGCCGCAGCCGATGACCGGAAACACGTGGGGCCCCACGTGATCCGGAAGTACGTGCGCGGCCGCTGAGGATGTGATGGAGCGAAGACAGAGCGGCGCACGCGCAACAATCAAAGAGTTAGGAGAAGTCATCTCCACTAAGGGCAAAGAAGAGGGCAGCGGGACAGAATACAAAAAACATATAAAAAAGTACATGGTACAAAAACACGGAAGCAGGGGAAACTAAACATGAAATAACTGAAGATATACATTTAGTATATCGGTGTTGAATGCGTATACAGGGGGACACAAACCCGATAACGACCACATATATGCGTAGCATAACCATAAAGTAGAATAGTATATAATTGTACAGATAAACAAGTATCACATGGGCAATAAATACATATTGTGGTAGATGGAACCATATCGTACAGGTTAGGCATAATTAAATATAGAGACCCAACAGATATATAAATTATACAGCATAACATCCCAACAGATATAAAACAAAATACACTAAAGTGGCATAAATAGCAGCAGTCCATCAATTTCAAGCTTTACAGTCTTCCTGGAATCCAGATGAAAAGCACCAAACTAATTGTACCAATGTGAAGAACCTAAACAACAAAAATAGAAGGTTAAAAACAAAATAAAAACATACATGATGCGTATAGACAGGCCCTACACAGCAGTGTGGCGACTAAACAAAAGGTGCATAACTGATGTTTTCGTTTAGGCCCAATGGATGTACGGTTTCAAGAGAACATATCCATCGCGTCTCCAATTGGCCTAAACGTTTGAAAAGACTACCACCACGGATATTGACATTAAGCATGTCAATACCGCGTACACGAAATAATGAACTATCACTTCGATGGAACGACCTGAAATGCCTCGGGAGAGATACATCATCCTGAGTAGCAGCTGCCTCGATCCCCAGGACATGCTCCCTAACTCTCACTTTTACTTGCCTGGTTGTCATCCCGATGTAAATAAGCCCACATGGGCACGTGGCAAAATAGATAACATATCTGGAGATACATGTAATGCGCCTCCTGATAGTGTAATTCCTTGTGCCACTTGAATTTGAAAATGTGTCGCATCTGTCCACATTTGGGCAGGCGACACAACGGCCACATGGGGTACAACCTCCTAAAGGTGGAATATTGTCCAAGAAGGTCCTTGGTCCTTGTCCCACATAGTGACTATTTGTAAGGTGGTCTCTAAGATTTCTCGCCCGTCTAAAGGTTAATAGTGGTCTTTTGAGAAGAAATTTACAGATAATAGGGTCGGTCTGTAAAATAGGCCAGGCCCTAGTGAGAGCTACTCTGACTCGATCTGCCTGTGGATGATAGGTGGTAATAAATCTAAGTTGGTAATTTCCAGTTTTTGTTCCACTTTCCTGGGGTTTGTACAAGAGACGGTTACAGGTCGAATATTTATCCCTATGATAGGCTTATTTGATAATACGCCTGCTGTACCCCCATTCGACAAAACGTGCCGATAATTCAACGGCACGCTTTTCAAAATCGACATCCGTTGAGCATATCCTCCGGAGACGGAGGAACTGGCCAACGGGTATCGAGGAAATCATATGACGCGGGTGACAAGACGAGGCATGCAACACCATATTTGTGGACGTCGCTTTACGGTAAATGTCCGTGTGGACATTTCCCGCATCATCCTTGGCAACCAAAACATCCAAAAAACTAATCCTGGACCTATCCCACTCACAGGTAAGGTGAATATTGAGATCATTACTGTTGAGATGACCGATGAGCTGCTCCAGGTCAACGGCCTCACCCTGCCAGACCAAAAGGATGTCATCAATGTACCGGATCCAAAAGGGGATACGGTCCATCGATGACAGCCTGTCCGACAGAAAGAGGTCCCTCTCCCACAGCCCCAGAACAGGTTAGCATAGGCAGGCACGAAGGCCGCACCCATGGCTGTCCCCTGGAGCTGCAGGTAGAAGGACCCCTTGGACACAAAGAAATTGTGCGTGAGGGTGAACTCTAGTAGTCTCAGCAGGAGTCCCCTAAGGCCACTTGATAGTGTGGACATATCAAGAAAAAATGTAACTGTGGCAACACCGTCTTTGTGTTTAATACTGGTGTAGAGGGACTCTACATCTGCTGAGACCAGTAGAGATTCACCCCCAAAATTGAGGCCATCGACCCTACGGAGCAGCTTACCGGTATCCTTAAGGTATGAAGGAAGAGCAGTGACCAGAGGCTGGAGGTGGAAATCTATTCAAGAGTTGACATGCACCAGGTAGTTTCCCCTCCCTGATACAATAGGTCGACCGGGTGGCAACTCCAGGTCCTTGTGTATCTTAGGAAGGAGGTAAAAAGTAGCTATCGTGGGATCGTTTATAAGAAGTGCAGAGGCTAGGTCCTTAGTAATGATATCACCTGCTAAAGCCTCTTTGATGATAGATACTAGTTGGCCAGAGTAGGCACTTAATGGATTATAGGTCATATTTTTATAACAGGTAGAATTGTTTAATTGACAGAATGCCTCCTTTTCATACATTCCCACCGGCCAGACAACAACATTTCCTCCCTTATCAGCAGGTTTTAATATTACATCAGGGAGGTTTTTTAAAAAAATCCAGTCGCTCACGCTCAATTCTGGATAGGTTGTCTGACTGCGAGAATCTCGGAATTTGACACAGGTCCTGGGTCACCACCCGGATGAATATATCGATAGACGAACATGTGGACAGGGGGGAAACTTAGTGGACCGAGAGCGAATAAAGGGAGGAATCTTACCCCCCTCATGGACATGTTCCACCGCCAGCTCCTCCAGTATTCTCAACGTATCAATACATCACAAAGGGTCAAGGGTCAGCAATGCTCACAAGCCCAGGTGTCAGCACTAGTGCACACAGGATGCTGGGATTTCTGCATCCTGAGTGCACTAGTTCTGATACACAGGCAGGTGAGTAAAGATATGAGGTGGCGTAGCTCCATTATCTCTTCAGTCTGCATTAATCTATTTGACTATAGAAATGCTGACTGAAGAGAAGATGGAGCTATTTCAAGGTCACCTATCATAGCACTGACCTCAGAGAGAAGAGGTGTAGTGTAAAGCAAGGGGGACATAACCCAATTTGGTTGAAAACCACTCCCTGTATCATAACACAGAGAGTTGATTTTATAAACACTGTAGTTGTGAACCAGTGATCACCTTATTAAACTGTAAAAAAAAATGATTGTCATGTAGAGGGCACTTGGAACAAGTGTTTGATTAGAGTTTTTTATTTTCAGCAAACAAGAAAGGTACATTTAAACATTCCCGGTACATAACATTACAAGAACATTTCACTAAACCATTTCTTCTTGCCATGACACACATCGATGCTCAGAAACAAAGTATGCCACAAATGTATCCCTCATTTGGGTAACTTCAACTGTTGTCCTCAGAGGGTGATGATGGTAATCTGTCAATCGGTTACTAACAGGTTCATCAAGTTCAATGTTGGGTCACACTTTAGCCATTATATAGTTGTGCAGAAACATACACACCTTGACCACCTCCATCGACTGTCTCAATTTTCAGATTAATGGTTGTCCCTAAAATGTGCCATTTCGAGACAAGTATACCAAAGGCACACTCCACAGTTCTTCATGCCCTGGTCAGCTGGTAATTAAAAATCCTTTTTGTGTGGTTTAAGTCCCGACAGGAGTATGGTTTAAGGAGGTTTCCACACATCTGAAAAGCCTCATCCCCAACCACAACAAATTGCCGGGCCTTCGGTGTTGGGAAGAGGTCGTGGCAGGGGGAAAATAAAATGATTCCCATAAAACCATTGGCCCATGTCAGAGTTTTTAAATGTGTGTGAATAAAAGAATAAATGTTAGCACAGCCAAACTAGGAGGTGCCACATAGTAGGTTCCACCTCCTTGTCTTGCGGTGGACACCGTGACATATGATACTCGGCACATATCTAGTTTGGTATACCTGACTGCAGGTCACTGACCACCTACACTCTGGGCTACATTCTTAAGCTGATCTTTGGCTACTGTTTGTGGTCTACTCACATTAGCATCTAGAAATTAATCCTAGTACATTGATGAAGGTCTATCACGACCGAAACATTTGTAACTAGTGGCTACTGAATGTATTAAATTTAGATTTTTGCACCAAAAATCCCTGAGTGTGCCCAGTATTTGATACTTATTTAAATGTGTGTGAGTCATTACCATGGCCAAAAGATCCAATGTCCACTTCGACAAACCTACAGTCCGCAGCTATCGCCATGAGCACTATGGAGAAATATTTTTTATAATTAAAGAACTCGGATCCAGTTCCAGCCGGTTTGGTAATCCGGATATGTTTTCCATCCACTGCTCCCAAACAGTTGGGGAAATTACACACTTCCAAGAATTTATCTTCAGTTTCCTGCCAGATTTCTGTGGTGGGTAGTGGGATAAATTCCTCACAGAGAACATCCCACAAAGCCCGGCAGGTGTCTGCGACAATCCCAGATAATGTGGATATTCCTATCCGGAACTGGAAATGGAGCGATGATAGGCTCTCTCCGGTAGCCAGGAATCTACCGAACAGAGAAAGAAAAAAAAATTCAGAACAATAATATTTATGACAGGGGTTTTGCAAAACTGAGAAAAAAAGGACATGGCTTTTACAACAATAATATTTAGGACAGCTTTTTTGCAAACCAAAAAAAGGGAAAAATATTAAGTACATTGCAGAACAATAATTATGACAGGCGTTAATGTTTAAATATTACGTACCTTAGTGTCACCAGCAGACGTTCCTCAGCAGGAATCGCTCTACGGAGCTGGGTGTGCTGCCTGCTGATGGCTCCTTGTACACGAACCAGCAAATCCATGAAGTTGTCTTGAGACGTTCTCGTGTGCTCAAAATATTTCTCCGGGTTTTCACGGAGCTCACTGTATAAGGAGTGGTAGACTCCATGGCTCTGTCGAAGTTCAAGAATCGGGTGCTGCCAAAAGCGCCGACGCAGTCTTCTCTGTTTTTCTTTTTTCCGTTCTTGCTTACAAGCAAAGGCAAAGGAAAGAAACAAGTTAACATCCAAATCCAGATTCCGATAGAAACTCTCCATGCGAAGATCCATCTTGACGCAGGATACAGGATACAGGAGCTGAGGATTTCATCTGTGCAAGGGTTTATATACAGAAATCCCACGAGACATTTGGTGTGGCTTGTGTCAAGGAAATTCTCCTGTAAAAAATTTTTCCTATCAAACACAGGTGCATAAAAACGCAAACACATGCAAAAACCCATGCAAAAACGCATGCAAACATTGCATTTTTTTTCCATCATGCGTAAGCTGATGCGGATAAAAACCGCAGCTTCATCATGTGTTTGCATGCGTTTGCAGACTATACCACTGCACAACCTATCTTTAACTACTGTATCCTCACCCATCCCTTGTAGATTGTGAGCCCTTGCGGGCAGGGTCCTCTCTCCTCCTGTTCCAGTTGTGACTTGTATTGTTCAAGATTATTGTACCTGTTTTTATGTATACCCCTCCTCACATGTAAAGCGCCATGGAATAAATGGCGCTATAATAATAAATAATAATAATATATGCTGCAGACTCAACCGCAAATGTAAACCTAGCCTTAGATGGTCGACCAGTTTGCTTGGACTTATCATATATTATTGTAGATTCTTATTGTATATTTTGCAGAAGGCATCCACTTTATTCCTCAGGATACAGATAGCCGTGAATTTATAATAAGAAGCAGTGATATCCCTGAAGAGCCCTTGCAGGATTTGCCATTAATGAGGAGAGGCGCAGACACCGGCAGCTCGCCATCGCACAGAGGCGTTCTTTTTTCTTTTTTATATGGTGGAGGACTCACCTCTTTTTTTCATATGAACATTTAATAATGAATTGTTCTTTAGAGTGCCGATGGTTTTTGCTTCTTTACTTTTTGAAACTTTCTTCAGAGCACAAAAATCCTACTAACATTGAGCACCCCTTATATCCCAAATATTATAATGAGGAGAGACTGCCATCTGCTGGCCAAACTAAATAATGCGGAACCAAATTGTGCTGGAATATGTGCAGGGACATTATCAAGTCTTTTTCATCATTTCATTGGCTTTAAGCCATAATCCTCCACATTAACAGAAATAAACACTTGAACTAGATCATTCTGTTTGTAACGACTCTATATAGGTTTCACTTTTTGAATTGAAGAACTGAAATAAATTAACTTTTTGGTGATATTCTAATTTTGTGAGAAGCACCGGTATGTTTTGCATGCAACTGGAGTTGCATTAGCTGAACTGAACCTAATGTACAGTATGTATGCCACTGCATGACATCCATCAGGGAACCCCTTTTCATATATACTTTCTGTTAGGGTTGGCGGAAAGCACCAAATATATAGTTTATTAGATGGAATTGGTGCGTTCGCAACCCGGGATCCACCGTGCAGGAAAGTACCTGCTGCTAAGTAAGACGGACTATATGGCGGTACTATAAGTATACATACAAGGGTTAACTTCACCCTGCGTGAAGGAAGCGATCCTGTTGCGTCACAGGACCACGGTACCGCACATAGAGCGCGAGCAATAAGTCAGCGAACACAACCCCAACTAGGATTGAAGTCCGATTAGACCACTGCTGGCACAACACCACAACTGGGTGTGTAAGGAAACTATAGAAATAGTAAATAAAGGCACGAGAGTGCGTGCGGTGCCGCACTAACGGACACCGCTAACCACCCAGGCTTGGGTAAGGAAAGCGCACGGCGCCGTACAGGCGGTCACAGCAACTAGACGCTGTTATGTGTGTTTTGTGCTGATGGCTAGTCGGGCGCTAGATAGCTACCATCATCCGCAAACAGACAACAACACTAGGGAGGGATTCTTAGGAGCTTTCATCCTTCGACATACATCCATCTACACACACACATATATTTTCAAGACAATACTAGCGCATGGCCATGCGGTCATGTGCAGTTTATATAGTTGCAGCACAGGAAGCTGCTACTGAAGTTTTTGCCCTTTCAGGACCTTCCAGAAGGACCAATGGAAAGTGCTGCAGTACCTGAGCATGTTTTGCCCTTTCAGGACCTTCCAGGAGGACCAATGGAATGTACTGCAGCACCTGAGCATGTGACCGAACATGTGGCCCTCGACCTCCAATGGGAGACCCTGCCCTGGGCATGCTCAGTGTGAGTAAACAAGGACTTAGTCCCAGAGAGGCTCGCTCGCCGCAGATCAGTACAGGGTACCATAGGAAAGCCAGAAAAGGCAGTAGTGACCCTATGCACCGAATCAGCCTCAGCGAGACGCTGGGAGCGACGTCTCCGCTGAGCAGAGCCCACTGTGGCCGATACCGAATGGGAGACCGCAGCAGACACGGATCGAGATTCCCCCTGTGCAGCAGAGGAAACTCGACTCCTAACATTATCCCCCCTCCTAGGGCCCCCCTCTCCTTGAGCCTCACTACGCTCAAAAGCTGCGATAAGCAGCGGAGCCCGAATGTGCTCCACAGGCTCCCAGGTTCTATCCTCTGGGCCGTGACCCTTCCAGTCCACCAGATAAAATTTCTTGCCACGTACCACCTTGCACCCCACAATAGCATTCACCTCAAACTCATCCGTGGATGAACCCGATGTCCCAGCAGATGACTCAGAAAACCGGGACAAATGAACGGGCTTTAAGAGGGAAACGTGGAAAGTATCGGTGATACCAAGGCGTGGAGGAATAGCCAAACGGTAGACCACAGGGTTGACCTGTTCCAGAACCTTAAACGGACCAATATAGCGAGGAGCAAACTTAGTGGACTCAACTCGCAGCCTGATGTTACGGGCGGAGAGCCACACTAAGTCGCCAGGAGCAAAGACTGGAGCGGGGCGCCGGTGTGTATCAGCCGAAACCCTCATTCTCTCCCTGGAGGCCCGGATGGCATCCTGTGTGCGGTCCCAGATGTCACGTGCCTCCACCGCCCAGTCTGCCACCCTAGAATCGGTGGATGACACGGGCATGGGCACAGGGACACGCGGATGCTGGCCGTAATTAAGGAGAAAAGGAGTTTGACCAGTGGAATCGGCTACGGCGTTGTTCAAGGCAAATTCCGCCCAAGGTAGCAAAGATGCCCAGTCATCCTGCCTAGCAGAGACGAAATGTCGCAAATATGTCACCAGAGTCTGGTTGGTTCTCTCCACCAACCCATTCGTCTCGGGATGGTATGCCGAGGAGAGATTTAACTCTATGCTGAGTAAACGGCAGAGCTCTCTCCAAAACCGAGATGCGAACTGGGGACCCCGATCGCTGACAATCTTATCAGGCATACCATGCAATCGGAAAACGTGTTTAATGAACAACACCGCCAAGGCCCGTGCTGAGGGTAACCGAGGAAGCGGCACCAAATGCACCATCTTGGAGAAATGGTCGGTGACAACCCAAATAATGGAGCAGCCACGCGACTTGGGTAGACCCACCACAAAGTCCATCCCGACCATCTCCCAGGGCCTGTCTGCCACCGGTAGAGGGTAAAGCAACCCAGCAGGCCGTTGCCGAGGAGACCGATTCTGGGCGCAAGAAACGCACGCCTGAATATAGTCCTTGACATCTCGGGCCATATGCGGCCACCAGTATGTTCTCGCCAGAAGCTCAGATGTCCTCTTGGTCCCAAAATGCCCACCCACTCTGGAGGAGTGAGCCCAAGAGAGAACCTCCGGTCGCAAGTTAGCTGGTACGAAAGTCTTGCCCGGGGGCACAGACTCTAGCGAAACCGGAGCTACAGTTCTCAGGCTCTCAGAAGGGACAATAAGCCGAGGCTCCTCCTCCTCCTCCTCCGATGACACCACGGAGCGGGAGAGAGCGTCAGCACGAACGTTCTTCTCCCCGGAGAGGAAATGGAGAGTAAAATGGAACCGGGAGAAGAACAGGGACCATCTAGCCTGGCGAGAATTCAGCCGCTGGGCCGTTTGCAGATACACCAAGTTCTTGTGGTCAGTGAAGACTTGGAAGGGAAAGCGAGCTCCCTCCAAGAGATGTCTCCACTCCGAAAAAGCCAACTTCATGGCCAGCAACTCCCTGTCCCCGATGGAATAATTCCTCTCCGCTGGTGTGAAGGTCTTGGAGAAGAAGAAGCAAGGATGCTTCCAACCTTGAGCATCCTTTTGGAAAAGGACTGCTCCAGCACCAACGGATGAGGCATCCACCTCCAAGATAAATGGCTTATCAACATCGGGGCGATGTAGGATGGGAGCGCTAGCGAAGTGTGACTTGATCGAGAGAAAGGCTTTGGAGACCTCCTCTGACCACAACTTGGGATTTGCTCCCTTCTTGGTGAGGGTAACTAAGGGAGCTACCAAAGTTGAGAAGTGTGGAATGAACTGGCGATAATAATTAATGAACCCCATAAAGCGCTGCACCGCTTTAAGAGAATGGGGTTCCTGCCAGTCCATTACAGCCTGTAGCTTAGCAGGATCCATAGCCAAACCCTGGGCAGAGATGATATAACCAAGGAAAGGCAAGGACTCCTGCTCAAACACACACTTCTCCAACTTGGTGTAGAGGGAGTTTGCCCGTAAGAGGTCGAAGACTTTGCGAACATCTCTCCGATGGGAATCAATATCTGGAGAGAAGATGAGAATATCATCCAGATAGACTACGACCGAGGTGGTGAGCATATCCCGGAAGATGTCGTTCACAAAGTCTTGGAAAACGGCTGGGGCATTACAGAGCCCAAAGGGCATCACCAGATATTCATAGTGCCCATCCCTGGTGTTAAAAGCCGTCTTCCATTCATCCCCCTCACGGATGCGAATCAGGTTGTAAGCACCCCGCAGATCTAACTTCGTAAATACCCTCGCTCCCCGTAGCCTATCAAACAGCTCAGATATCAGGGGTAATGGGTACTTGTTCTTAACAGTGATGGCGTTAAGACCCCTGTAGTCTATGCATGGACGTAAGTCTCCAGTCTTCTTTTGTACAAAGAAGAACCCAGCCCCTGCCGGTGACACTGACTTCCTAATGAATCCTCTTGCCAGATTCTCCTGGATGTACTGAGACATTGCCTCCGTCTCCGGGAGAGATAACGGATAGACTCGACCCCGGGGAGGCTCAGCACCAGGCAAGAGGTCAATAGGACAGTCATAAAGGCGGTGAGGCGGAAGGGTCTCCGCAGCTCTTTTGGAGAACACGTCTGCATAGGGCCAATAGTGCTTGGGGAGAGAGGAAAGATCTGCGGGTACCTGTGTAGTAGCAACCTGAATGCACTCCCTCTGACATCTATCCTCGCAGGATTTACTCCATCCCAAAATTCTCCCAGAGGACCACTCAATATGAGGAGAATGGTAGTGAAGCCATGGTATCCCCAACAGGACCTCATCAATTCCCTCAGGAATGGCTAATAGGGAGATTATCTCCTGATGTGATGGAGACACAGAAAACGTGAAAGGAATGGTTTGGTGAGTAATCTGTGAGGGTAGTGTTGACCCATTTATCACTCGAACGGTCACAGGCTTGGCGAGCATCACCAAGGGTATTGCGTGACGCTGGGCAAAAGAGGAAGACATAAAATTACCCTCTGCCCCAGAATCCACGCATAGCTCGACCATAAGAGTGGATGGGCCTATGGTAATTGTCCCCTTGAAGGACAACTTTGAGGCAAACGTCGCTGTGTCTAGTGTACCTCCTCCAACTGCCACTAAACGCTGACGTTTCCCCGACCGCTGAGGACCCTTGGAGGCAAGATATCCTGACTGCCGGTAAACATGACGGACCTTATGTGCACGGGCGGACTGAGACTTGGATCCCGCTCGTGTCACCTCTAAGGCCTCATGTGACTCGGACGCTTGGACTGGAGATTCCAAAGGTTTGGCGAAGGTGGGAGCCAGCCGAAACCTCTGCCTACACTGGGCTCGCTCCAACCTTCGCTCGTGAAAACGAAGGTCTATGCGAGTAGATATGGCTATGAGCTCCTCCAGTGTGGCGGGAATCTCCCTAGTAGCCAAAGCGTCTTTCACATGGTCAGCCAGCCCCCTCCAAAATACGGGAATGAGGGTTTTATCTGACCATTCCAACTCAGACGCTAATGTCCGGAAGAGAACAGCAAAATGTCTGACCATGGTTGAACCCTGAGTCAAAGCCAGCAGCTGGAGCGCTGTATCATGGGTGACTTGAGGTCCTAAAAAGACCTGTTTCAGAGAGTCCAGAAACCGAGGAACACTCCGCACCACATGATCGTTGCGCTCCCACAGCGGCGTAGCCCACTCCAATGCTTTGTCCGACAAGAGGGAGATTATGAATCCCACCTTTGCCCGCTCAGTAGGGAAACGTGCAGCCAGGAGCTCGAGGTGTATACCACATTGGCTCACGAAACCCCTACAGGACTTACTGTCCCCAGAGTATCTCTCAGGCAAAGGAAGGTGAGATAGGGTCGGAACGAGGTGGCAGTGGGTAAAGCTGCTGCAGCCACGCTAGCAGCCTGAACAGCTATTGTGGTAGCATCCACCGCCGAGGTTGCACGCTCAAGAGACGCCAACCGGCCCTCCAGCAGCTGGATGTACCCCTGCAATCGCTGTTCATCCGCCATTACTTAGCCAGATCCTGGCGCTAGTATTCTGTTAGGGCTGGCGGAACGCACCAAATATATAGTTTATTAGATGGAATTGGTGCGTTCGCAACCCGGGATCCACCGTGCAGGAAAGTACCTGCTGCTAAGTAAGACGGACTATATGGCGGTACTATAAGTATACATACAAGGGTTAACTTCACCCTGCGTGAAGGAAGCGATCCTGTTGCGTCACAGGACCGTGGTACCGCACATAGAGCGCGAGCAATAAGTCAGCGAACACAACCTCAACTAGGATTGAAGTCCGATTAGACCACTGCTGGCACAACACCACAACTGGGTGTGTAAGGAAACTATAGAAATAGTAAATAAAGGCACGAGAGTGCGTGCGGTGCCGCACTAACGGACGCCGCTAACCACCCAGGCTTGGGTAAGGAAAGCGCACAGCGCCGTACAGGCGGTCACAGCAACTAGACGCTGTTATGTGTGTTTTGTGCTGATGGCTAGTCGGGCGCTAGATAGCTACCATCATCCGCAAACAGACAACAACACTAGGGAGGGATACTTAGGAGCTTTCATCCTTCGACATACATCCATCTACACACACACATATATTTTCAAGACAATACTAGCGCATGGCCGTGCGGTCATGCGCAGTTAATATAGTTGCAGCACAGGAAGCTGCTACTGAAGTTTTTGCCCTTTCAGGACCTTCCAGAAGGACCAATGGAAAGTGCTGCAGTACCTGAGCATGTTTTGCCCTTTCAGGACCTTCCAGGAGGACCAATGGAATGTACTGCAGCACCTGAGCATGTGACCGAACATGTGGCCCTCGACCTCCAATGGGAGACCCTGCCCTGGGCATGCTCAGTGTGAGTAAACAAGGACTTAGTCCCAGAGAGGCTCGCTCGCCGCAGATCAGTGCAGGGTACCATAGGAAAGCCAGAAAAGGCAGTAGTGACCCTATGCACCGAATCAGCCTCAGCGAGACGCTGGGAGCGACGTCTCCGCTGAGCAGAGCCCACTGCGGCCGATACCGAATGGGAGACCACAGCAGACATGGATCGAGATTCCCCCTGTGCAGCAGAGGAAACTCGACTCCTAACACTTTCCATGGTATATGTGAAATTTAGATAGTAGATGTAAGCAGAGCCTAATGTTTATGAGCAGCTTAGTTATCAGAGTCAATGCAATATGAAGGTGTCCGTGACTGCCTTCTGGACATCTCTCAAATCAGCAGTCTTCCCCATGATTGTGGAGCCTACTGAAACAGACTGAGGCTGGTTTCACATTTGCGGTTGTGTCCGCAGTGTTTGTGCCGCAATTATCCACATTGTTGTGTATTCCTATCTTTAACATGTGTCTGCGATCGGTTGCGTTTTGCCGCGTTAGACGACGCATGCGTCGTTTCGTCGCCTGCGGTTTGGCGCAGTAAACGCTACATGTAGTAATTTTAGAGGCGCCAATTTGCTGCCTAGAAACGTATGCGGTTGTTAGCGGAAGGAATGCGGCAAAAAAAGCATTACGGTCTGAGAATGCATGCGTTCGCAAGCACATGCGTTTGCTTGCGTTTGTGAACGCATGCATTGCATCACAAAAAAACATGTCTATACACTGATTAGCCACCCCCCAAGTACAAACTGATAAAAGGAGGGAGTGGGCATTTGCAGATCACTACCCAGCAGACAGAGAAAGCAGAGCAGACGCAGGCAAGAACCTTGGAGGAAAAAAGACCCTGAACAATGTGAGTATATCCTAGCCAATGTCTTTATTTTCTATTATCTGTCTCTATATGTCCTAATTTCTGGTATTTTTTCCTTCCTGCATGCATCAGAATGTCATCTTCTTCTGAGGAGGAGCAACGTCCTGGGCCTGCACAAGCCGAACATGTCAGTGAAGTGAGTACTCACTGTTAGGGCTAGCGGAATGCACCAAATAATATGACAGATAGAGTATGGTGTGTTTGCAGCCCGGGGTCCACCGTGCAGAGATGGAACCTGCTGCCAAGTAATGACGGACTATATGGCGGTACAAAGTGAATACACACATGGGCTAACCTCACCCTGTGTGAAGGAAGCGAACCCTGTTACGTCACAGGGCCGTGGTACCGCACCAAGAGCGCAAGCAACGAGTCTCAGAACTCAATCTCAAGACACAGGATTTGAGTACATAGACCTCATGCGCTCGACACCACTACTGAGGTGTCAGAGTGACAGCAATAGAAGCACGAGAGTGCATGCAGTGCCGCACTGGCGAACGCCACTAACCACCCAGGCTTGGGTCAGGAAAGCGCTGTGAAAGCACAAGGCGCCGCACTGGCGGTCACAGCAATAAGACGCTGTATTGTGTGTGTACGTGCTGATGGCTAAGTCGGGCGCTAGATAGCAAACATACACCTTCCGCGAACAGTCATCCAATAGGGAGGGTTATTTAAAGAGCGACTTTCACTCACAACACACACACATTTACAAATGTACACTAGCGCATGGCCGTGCGGTCATGCGCAGCTTATATAGTTGCAGCACGTTCAGGACCTTCCAATAAAGGACCAATGGGAAGCTGCTACCAAAGTTTTGCCCTTTCAGGACCTTCCTGGAGGACCAATGGGATGTGCTGCAGTACCTGAGCATGTGACCCTCGATCTCCAATGGGACATCTTGCCCTGGGCATGCTCAGAAAGAGAAAAGCAGGACTTAGCCCCAAAAGCATCTGCTCGCCGCTGCCCAACACTGACTTCAATGGCAGAAGCAGGAAAAGCAGCAGTAACTCTTTGTACAGAGTGAGACTGAGCAAGACGCTGGGACCGACGTCTCTGCTGAGCAGACTCCACTGCGGCTGGATAAGAATGGGAGACCGCAGCGGAGATGGCTCGAGATTCCCCTTGTGCAGAAGCGGGAACTCGACACCTAACATTACCCCCCCTCCTTTGACCCCCCCCTCCTTGGGCCTCGCTACGCTCGAAGGCAGCAATGATCTGTGGGGCCCGAATGTTTTCAGCAGGCTCCCAGGACCTGTCCTCTGGGCCATAACCCTTCCAATCCACCAGATAGAACTTTTTGCCACGTACCACCTTGCACCCCAAAATAGCGTTCACCTCGTAATCGTCCGTAGACGAACCCGATGTCCCGGCAGATGACTCGGAAAACCGGGACATGTATACGGGTTTCAAGAGGGACACATGAAAGGTGTCGGTGATACCCAAGCGTGGAGGAAGGGCCAGACGGTAGACCACAGGGTTAACCTGTTCAAGGACCTTGAAGGGACCCAAGTAGCAAGGTGCAAACTTAGTGGACTCAATACGCAGCCTGATGTTACAGGCGGAGAGCCACACTAAGTCGCCAGGAGCAAAGGTCGGAGCGGGACGCCGATGAGCATCGGCGGAGGACCTCATTCTTTCCTTGGAGGCCCGAATGGCATCCTGAGTGCGGTCCCAAATGTCCCGTGCCTCCACAGCCCAGTCTGCCACCCTGGAGTCAGCAGAAGACACAGGCATGGGCACAGGGACACGCGGATGATGGCCGTAATTTAGGAGGAATGGAGTCTGACCGGTGGAGTCGGCTACGGAGTTGTTAAGCGCAAACTCTGCCCACGGTAGCAAGGATGCCCAGTCATCCTGCCTGGCAGAAACAAAATGTCGTAAATATGTGACCAAGGTCTGGTTGGCCATCTCTACCAACCCATTCGTCTCGGGATGATATGCCGAAGAGAGATTCAACTCAATACTGAGTAGACGACAAAGCTCTCTCCAGAATCGAGACACAAACTGGGGACCCCGGTCTCTAACAATTTTGTCTGGCATACCGTGTAGGCGAAAGATATGTTTGATGAACAAGACAGCCAACGCCCGTGCAGAAGGTAGCCGTGGAAGAGGCACCAAGTGCACCATTTTGGAAAAATGGTCGGTGATCACCCAGATAATGGTGCAGTTACGAGACTTGGGTAAGCCCACCACAAAGTCCATCCCGACCATCTCCCAGGGCCTGTCCGCCACCGGCAGAGGGTAAAGCAAACCAGCTGGCCATTGCCGAGGGGACTTGTTCTTGGCGCAAGACACACACGCCCGAACATATTCTGCGACATCACGAGCCATATGCGGCCACCAGTATGTCCTCGCCAGTAACTCAGATGTCCTTTTGGAACCAAAATGTCCACCCACCATGGACGAGTGTGCCCAAGAGAGAACCTCCGGTCGCAAACTGGATGGTACAAAAGTCTTGCCCGGAGGCACAGACTCTAGCGAAACCGGGGCCACAGTTCTCAAGCTCTCGGTGGGGACAATAAGCCGAGGCTCCTCTTCCTCCTCCGCAGATGACACAACGGAGCGAGAGAGAGCGTCGGCCCGAATGTTCTTCTCCCCAGAAAGAAAATGGAGGGTGAAATGAAACCGGGAGAAGAATAAGGACCATCTGGCCTGGCGAGAATTCAACCGCCGGGCTGTCTGCAGGTACACCAAATTTTTATGGTCTGTGAAGACTTGGAAGGGAAAACGTGCTCCCTCCAAGAGATGTCTCCACTCCGAGAAAGCCAACTTCATGGCTAGCAACTCCCTGTCCCCGATGGAATAATTCCTCTCTGCTGGTGAGAAGGTCTTAGAAAAGAAGAAGCAAGGATGCTTCCGACCTTGAGCATCCTTTTGGAAGAGGACTGCTCCAGCACCAACAGAAGAGGCATCCACCTCCATGATAAATGGCTTATCAACATCGGGGCGATATAGGATGGGAGCGCTAGCGAAGTGTGACTTTATGGAGTTAAAGACCTTGGAGACCTCCTCAGACCACAATTTGGGATTTGCCCCCTTCTTGGTGAGGGCAACCAAGGGAGCTACCAAAGTTGAGAAGTGCGGAATGAACTGTCGATAATAATTAATGAACCCCATAAAGCGCTGCACCGCTTTAAGAGAATGGGGTTCCTGCCAGTCCATCACAGCCTGTAGTTTGGCAGGATCCATAGCCAATCCCTGGGCAGAGATGATGTAGCCTAGGAAAGGCAAGGACTCCTGCTCGAACATACACTTCTCCAACTTGGCATAGAGGGAGTTTGCCCGTAGGAGGTTGAAGACTTTGCAAACATCTCTCCGGTGGGAGTCAATATCTGGAGAGTAGATGAGGATATCATCCAGATAGACTATGACCGAGGTGGAAAGCATATCCCGGAAGATGTCGTTCACAAAGTCTTGGAAAACGGCTGGGGCATTACAGAGCCCGAAGGGCATCACCAGATATTCATAGTGCCCATTCCTGGTGTTAAAAGCCGTCTTCCATTCGTCCCCCTCACGGATGCGAATCAGGTTGTAAGCACCCCGCAGATCTAATTTAGTAAATACCCTTGCTCCCCAAAGCCTATCGAAGAGCTCAGATATCAAGGGCAAAGGATACTTATTCTTAACGGTGATGGCGTTAAGACCCCTGTAGTCTATGCATGGACGCAATTCCCCATTCTTCTTCTGTACGAAGAAGAACCCTGCCCCAGCAGGTGACACTGACTTCCTAATGAATCCTCTTGCCAGATTTTCCTGGATGTACTGTGACATTGCCTCCGTCTCCGGGAGAGATAACGGATAGACTCGACCCCGGGGAGGCTCAGCACCAGGCAAGAGATCAATAGGACAGTCATAGGGGCGATGGGGCGGAAGGATCTCCGCCGCCTTTTTGGAGAACACGTCTGCATAAGACCAATACTGCTTGGGGAGAGAGGATAGATCTGCGGGTACCTCTGTAGTAGCAACCTGAAAGCACTCCCTCTGACACCTACCCCCACAAGATTCGCCCCATCCCAGAATTCTGCCTGAGGACCACTCGATATGAGGAGAGTGGTACCGTAGCCAAGGTATTCCCAACAGGACCTCATCAATTCCCTCAGGAATGACGAGCAGAGATATAATCTCCTGATGAGATGGCGACATGGACAGATTAAAAGGGATGGTCTGGTGTGTTATCTGTGAGGGCAGTGTCGACCCATTCACCACTCGTACCGTTACTGGTTGAGCTAGCATAACCAAGGGTATTGCGTGACGTTGGGTGAAGGCAGAAGACATAAAATTGCCCTCCGCCCCAGAATCCACGCAGAGCTGTACCGAGTGGGAGAATGAGCCTATAATAATTGTCCCCTTAAAGGACAATTTAGAGGCAAACGTCGCCGTGTCTAGTGTACCACCACCTACTACCACTAGACGCTGATGTTTCCTCGACCGCTGAGGACATCTGGTGGCTAGATGTCCTGACTGCTGGCAAACATGACAGACCTTGAGTGCACAAGCGGTCCGGGACTTAGATCCCGCTTGTGACACTTCCATGGCCTCATGTGACTCAGGAACCAGGACCGGAGATTCCAGAGGTTTGGCGAAGGTAGGAGCCAGCCAAAACCTCTGCCTACACTGGGCTCGCTCTAACCTCCGCTCGTTAAAACGGAGGTCAATTCGAGTGGAGACAGTTATTAACTCCTCCAGTGTGGCAGGAATCTCCTTAGTGGCCAGAGCGTCCTTAACGTGATCAGCCAGGCCCCTCCAAAATATGGGGATAAGGGCTTTATCCGACTAGTCCAGCTCAGAAGCTAAAGTGCGGAATTGGACGGCAAAATGACTGACCAAGGACTCACCCTGAGTTAATGCCAGCAGTTGGAGCGCAGTATCATGGGTGACTTGAGGTCCTAAAAAGACCTGTTTCAGAGTGCTCAGGAACAGCGGGGCACTCTGCACCACATGATCGCCACGCTCCCACAGCGGCGTAGCCCATTCCAACGCCCTGTCCGACAAGAGAGACACTATAAATCCCACCTTAGCCCGCTCTGTGGGAAAACGTGCAGCCAGGAGCTCGAGGTGAATAGAGCACTGACTCACGAATCCCCTACAAAATTTGCTATCACCAGAAAATTTTTCTGGCAGCGGGAGGCGAGATAATGTCGGAACAGGGGTGGCAATGGACAAGGTTGCTGCAGCCACGCTAGCAGCCTGTACAGCAACTGCGGTAACATCCACAGCTGAGGTTGAGCTCTCGAGAGCCGCCAACCTACCCTCCAGCTGCTGGATATACTGCAAGGATTGCTGTTTGACCGTCATTACTAGCCAGACCCTGGCGCTAGTGTAATGTTAGGGCTAGCGGAACGCACCAAATAATAAGACTGATAGAGTATGGTATTCGCAGCCCGTGGTCCACCGTGCAGAGATGGAACCTGCTGCCAAGTAATGACGGACTATATGGCGGTACAAAGTGAATACACACATGGGCTAACCTCACCCTGTGTGAAGGAAGCGAACCCTGTTACGTCACAGGGCCGTGGTACCACACCAAGAGCGCAAGCAACGAGTCTCAGAACTCAATCCCAAGACACAGGATTTGAGTACATAGACCTCATGCGCTCGACACCGCTACTGAGATGTCAGAGTGACAGCAATAGAAGCACGAGAGTGCATGCAGTGCCGCACTGGCGAACGGCACTAACCACCCAGGCTTGGGTCAGGAAAGCGCTGTGAAAGCACAAGGCGCCGCACTGGCGGTCACAGCAATAAGACGCTGTATTGTGTGTGTACGTGCTGATGGCTAAGTCGGGCGCTAGATAGCAAACATACACCTTCCGCGAACAGTCATCCAATAGGGAGGGTTATTTAAAGAGCGACTTTCACTCACAACACACACACATTTACAAATGTACACTAGCGCATGGCCGTGCGGTCATGCGCAGCTTATATAGTTGCAGCACGTTCAGGACCTTCCAATAAAGGACCAATGGGAAGCTGCTACCAAAGTTTTGCCCTTTCAGGACCTTCCTGGAGGACCAATTGGATGTGCTGCAGTACCTGAGCATGTGACCCTCGATCTCCAATGGGAGATCTTGCCCTGGGCATGCTCAGAAAGAGAAAAGCAGGACTTAGTCCCAAAAGCATCTGCTCGCCGCTGCCCAACACTGACTTCAATGGCAGAAGCAGGAAAAGCAGCAGTAACTCTTTGTACAGAGTGAGACTGAGCAAGACGCTGGGACCGACGTCTCTGCTGAGCAGACTCCAATGTGGCTGGATAAGTGTTATGGCTGGCAATCAGGCAACACAGCGTGCAGTAATCAGCGCACATACAGAGATCTGGCAAAAACCAAAAACAATAGGACGAGCTCTGAGACGTGGAATCTCTGTAGACTGCAGTACCTGATCTATCCTCACACAACTATAAGCAGCAGTGGATTGCGCCTAACAACTACCTATGCAACTCGGCACTGCCTGAGGAGCTGACTAGCCTGAAGATAGAAATACAAGCCTGACTTACCTCAGAGAAATACCCCAAAGGAATAGGCAGCCCCCCACATATAATGACTGTTAGCAAGATGAAAAGACAAACGTAGGAATGAAATAGATTCAGCAAAGTGAGGCCCGATATTCTAGACAGAGCGAGGATAGCAAAGAGAACTATGCAGTCTACAAAAAACCCTAAAACGAAAACCACGCAAAGGGGCAAAAAGACCCACCGTGCCGAACTAACAGCACGGCGGTGCACCCCTCTGCTTCTCAGAGCTTCCAGCAAAAGACAATAGCAAGCTGGACAGAAAAAAACAGAAAACAAACTAGAAGCACTTATCTAGCAGAGCAGCAGGCCCAAGGAAAGATGCAGTAGCTCAGATCCAACACTGGAACATTGACAAGGAGCAAGGAAGACAGACTCAGGTGGAGCTAAATAGCAAGGCAGCCAACGAGCTCACCAAAACACCTGAGAGAGGAAGCCCAGAGACTGCAATACCACTTGTGACCACAGAAGTGAACTCAGCCACAGAATTCACAACAGTACCCCCCCCTTGAGGAGGGGTCACCGAACCCTCACCAGAACCCCCAGGCCGACCAGGATGAGCCACATGAAAGGCACGAACAAGATCTGGGGCATGGACATCAGAGGCAAAAACCCAGGAATTATCTTCCTGAGCATAACCCTTCCATTTGACCAGATACTGGAGTTTCCGTCTAGAGACACGAGAATCCAAAATCTTCTCCACAATATACTCCAATTCCCCCTCCACCAAAACAGGGGCAGGAGGCTCCACAGATGGAACCATAGGTGCCACGTATCTCCTCAACAACGACCTATGGAATACATTATGTATGGAAAAGGAGTCTGGGAGGGTCAGACGAAAAGACACCGGATTGAGAATCTCAGAAATCCTATACGGACCAATAAAACGAGGTTTAAATTTAGGAGAGGAAACCTTCATAGGAATATGACGAGAAGATAACCAAACCAAATCCCCAACACGAAGTCGGGGTCCCACACGGCGTCTGCGATTAGCGAAAAGCTGAGCCTTCTCCTGGGACAAGGTCAAATTGTCCACTACCTGAGTCCAGATCTGCTGCAACCTGTCCACCACAGAATCCACACCAGGACAGTCCGAAGACTCAACCTGTCCTGAAGAGAAACGAGGATGGAACCCAGAATTGCAGAAAAATGGAGAGACCAAGGTAGCCGAGCTGGCCCGATTATTAAGGGCGAACTCAGCCAACGGCAAAAATGACACCCAATCATCCTGGTCAGCGGAAACAAAACATCTCAGATATGTTTCCAAGGTCTGATTGGTTCGTTCGGTCTGGCCATTAGTCTGAGGATGGAAGGCCGAGGAGAAAGATAGGTCAATGCCCATCCTACCACAAAAGGCTCGCCAGAACCTCGAGACAAACTGGGAACCTCTGTCAGAAACAATATTCTCAGGAATGCCATGTAAACGAACCACATGCTGGAAGAACAAAGGCACCAAATCAGAGGAGGAAGGCAATTTAACCAAGGGCACCAGATGGACCATTTTAGAAAAGCGATCACAGACCACCCAAATGACCGACATTTTTTGAGAAACGGGAAGGTCAGAAATGAAATCCATCGAAATATGTGTCCAAGGCCTCTTCGGGACCGGCAAGGGCAAAAGCAACCCACTGGCACGTGAACAGCAGGGCTTAGCCCTAGCACAAATTCCACAGGACTGCACAAAAGCACGCACATCCCATGACAGAGATGGCCACCAGAAGGATCTAGCAACCAACTCCCTGGTACCAAAGATTCCTGGATGACCGGCCAGCACCGAACAATGAAGTTCAGAGATAACTTTACTAGTCCACCTATCAGGGACAAACAGTTTCTCGGCCGGACAACGATCAGGTTTATTAGCCTGAAATTTCTGCAACACTCTCCGCAAATCAGGGGAGATGGCAGACACAATGACTCCTTCCTTGAGGATACTCGCCGGCTCAGATAACCCCGGAGAGTCGGGCACAAAACTCCTAGACAGAGCATCCGCCTTCACATTTTTAGAGCCCGGAAGGTATGAAATCACAAAATCAAAACGAGCAAAAAATAACGACCAACGGGCCTGTCTAGGATTCAAGCGCTTGGCAGACTCGAGATAAGTCAAGTTCTTATGATCAGTCAATACCACCACGCGATGCTTAGCACCCTCAAGCCAATGACGCCACTCCTCGAATGCCCACTTCATGGCCAGCAACTCTCGGTTGCCCACATCATAATTACGCTCAGCAGCAGAAAATTTCCTGGAAAAGAAAGCACATGGTTTGAACACTGAGCAACCAGAACCTCTCTGTGACAAAACCGCCCCTGCACCAATCTCAGAAGCATCAACCTCGACCTGGAACGGAAGAGAAACATCAGGTTGACACAACACAGGGGCACAGCAAAAACGACGCTTCAACTCCTGAAAAGCTTCCACGGCAGCAGAAGACCAATTAACCAAATCAGCACCCTTCTTGGTCAAATCGGTCAATGGTCTGGCAATGCTAGAAAAATTACAGATGAAGCGACGATAAAAATTAGCAAAGCCCAGGAATTTCTGCAGACTTTTTAGAGATGTCGGCTGAGTCCAATCCTGGATGGCCTGAACCTTAACCGGATCCATCTCGATAGTAGAAGGGGAAAAGATGAACCCCAAAAATGAAACTTTCTGCACACCGAAGAGACACTTTGATCCCTTCACGAACAAGGAATTAGCACGCAGTACCTGGAAAACCATTCTGACTTGCTTCACATGAGACTCCCAATCATCTGAGAAGATCAAAATGTCATCCAAGTAAACAATCAAGAATTTATCCAGATACTCACGGAAAATGTCATGCATAAAAGACTGAAAAACAGATGGAGCATTGGCAAGTCCGAACGGCATCACCAGATACTCAAAATGACCCTCAGGCGTATTAAATGCCGTTTTCCATTCATCTCCCTGCCTGATTCTCACCAGATTATACGCACCACGAAGATCAATCTTAGTAAACCAACTAGCCCCCTTAATCCGAGCAAACAAGTCAGAAATCAATGGCAAGGGATACTGAAACTTAACAGTGATCTTATTAAGAAGGCGGTAATCAATACACGGTCTTAGCAAACCATCCTTCTTGGCTACAAAAAAGAACCCTGCTCCCAATGGTGACGACGATGGGCGAATATGTCCCTTCTCCAGGGACTCCTTCACATAACTGCGCATAGCGGTGTGTTCAGGTACGGACAAATTAAATAAACGACCCTTAGGGAATTTACTACCAGGAATCAAATCGATAGCACAATCACAATTCCTATGCGGAGGTAGGGCATCAGACTTGGACTCTTCAAATACATCCTGAAAGTCCGACAAGAACTCTGGGATGTCAGAAGGAATGGATGACGAAATAGACAAAAATGGAACATCACCATGTACTCCCTGACAACCCCAGCTGGTTACCGACATAGAGTTCCAATCCAATACTGGATTATGGGTTTGTAGCCATGGCAACCCCAACACGACCACATCATGCAAATTATGCAGTACCAGAAAGCGAATAACTTCCTGATGTGCAGGAGCCATGCACATGGTCAGCTGGGCCCAGTACTGAGGCTTATTCTTGGCCAAAGGTGTAGCATCAATTCCTCTCAACGGAATAGGACACCGCAAAGGCTCCAAGAAAAATCCACAACGTTTAGCATAATCCAAATCCATCAGATTCAGGGCAGCGCCTGAATCCACAAACGCCATGACAGAATACGATGACAAAGAGCACATTAAGGTAATGGACAAAAGGAATTTGGACTGTACAGTACCAATAACGGCAGAGCTATCGAACCGCCTAGTGCGTTTAGGACAATTAGAAATAGCATGAGTAGAATCACCACAATAGAAACACAGTCTGTTCAGACGTCTGTGTTCTTGCCGTTCTACTTTAGTCATAGTCCTGTCGCACTGCATAGGCTCAGGTTTACTCTCAGGCAGTACCGCCAGATGGTGCACAGATTTACGCTCGCGCAAGCGACGACCGATCTGAATGGCCAAGGACATAGACTCATTCAAACCAGCAGGCATAGGAAATCCCACCATTACATCCTTAAGAGCTTCAGAGAGACCCTTTCTGAACAAAGCCGCTAGTGCAGATTCATTCCACAGAGTGAGTACTGACCATTTCCTAAATTTCTGACAATATACTTCTACATCATCCTGACCCTGGCATAAAGCCAGCAGATTTTTCTCAGCCTGATCCACTGAATTAGGCTCATCGTAAAGCAATCCGAGCGCCAGGAAAAATGCATCAACATTACTCAATGCAGAATCTCCTGGTGCAAGAGAAAACGCCCAGTCCTGTGGGTCGCCGCGCAAAAAAGAAATAATAATCAAAACCTGTTGAATAGGATTACCAGAAGAATGAGGTTTCAAGGCCAAAAATAGCTTACAATTATTTCTGAAGCTCAGGAACTTAGTTCTGTCACCAAAAAACAAATCAGGAATCGGAATTCTTGGTTCTAGCATCGATTTCTGATCAATAGTATCTTGAATCTTTTGTACATTTACAACGAGATTATCCATTGAGGAGCACAGAGCCTGAATATCCATGTCCACAGCTGTGTCCTGAAGCACTCTAATGTCTAGGGGAAAAAAAAGACTGAAGACAGAGCTAAGAAAAAAAAATGATGTCAGGATTTCTTTTTTCCCTCTATTGGGAATCATTGGTGGGGCTCCTTGTACTGTTATGGCTGGCAATCAGGCAACACAGCGTGCAGTAATCAGCGCACATACAGAGATCTGGCAAAAACCAAAAACAATAGGACGAGCTCTGAGACGTGGAATCTCTGTAGACTGCAGTACCTGATCTATCCTCACACAACTATAAGCAGCAGTGGATTGCGCCTAACAACTACCTATGCAACTCGGCACTGCCTGAGGAGCTGACTAGCCTGAAGATAGAAATACAAGCCTGACTTACCTCAGAGAAATACCCCAAAGGAATAGGCAGCCCCCCACATATAATGACTGTTAGCAAGATGAAAAGACAAACGTAGGAATGAAATAGATTCAGCAAAGTGAGGCCCGATATTCTAGACAGAGCGAGGATAGCAAAGAGAACTATGCAGTCTACAAAAAACCCTAAAACGAAAACCACGCAAAGGGGCAAAAAGACCCACCGTGCCGAACTAACAGCACGGCGGTGCACCCCTCTGCTTCTCAGAGCTTCCAGCAAAAGACAATAGCAAGCTGGACAGAAAAAAACAGATAACAAACTAGAAGCACTTATCTAGCAGAGCAGCAGGCCCAAGGAAAGATGCAGTAGCTCAGATCCAACACTGGAACATTGACAAGGAGCAAGGAAGACAGACTCAGGTGGAGCTAAATAGCAAGGCAGCCAACGAGCTCACCAAAACACCTGAGAGAGGAAGCCCAGAGACTGCAATACCACTTGTGACCACAGAAGTGAACTCAGCCACAGAATTCACAACAGATAAGAATGGGAGACCGCAGCGGAGATGGCTCGAGATTCCCCTTGTGCAGAAGCGGGAACTCGACACCAAACACTCACCTCCTCAGATTGGTAAGTATTCACTGTCAAATCTACACATGTGACAATTTTTTTTTTCCTTTTTTAGAGCACTTCTTCCACTGCGGCAGAGGCTGAGCAGGAGCAGCGGGTTCACGGTCGGGTGGCAAGGCGGCAGCGTGTACGTATATGTGGCTGACTGTTTATTGTATCCTCACTTTACTATTCTTGAATGTTCATTTCTTTACTTTCCTCTGGCTTTACCTTTTTCTTCTTGACTCCTGTTTTTCTTGACTTTCAATATTCATGCCAGTTTTCTCTCTCTGTTTTCTTTCTTTTCCTTATGTTAATGTCTCCTACATTAATGTCTTTATTTTTTAGGTTCCAGAACGGGATGAGGACCTCATTGAAAATTACCTCCTCATCTTCCTTGTCCATGACCGAGTCCCGTTGTGGGACACCCGTGTTCCGCAGTACTCGGACAAAGTGATGATTTGGCGGCTATGGAATGAGGTGGCCAAAGCGATGTGGGTTGGCTGGGACAACGCCCCAACTCGGGTCCGAAATGCATTTTGCAAGTATTGCAATGCAGTGTGCTGCAGCAGTGACCTTGGCCATGATAACACAACTGTGTGTGATGAGAGATTATTTATATTTTTCAACAGTGCTCAAAGTCAAAACACGTTGGCGTTTGATGAAGGATCACAACAACAAGGACCTTCGTCAAGAGAGCCGGCTTCCTAGTTGTTCTGGAGCAAGGATCCGCAAATACAAGTATCTGTTGTGAATTCTGCTCTTGGGCTCCCTCCGGTGGTTATGAGTGGTAGTGCTGCTGTCTTTGGATTGCAGCATTTATCAGGTGTGTCCACTTTTTGCAATTTGGACTGGGCTATTTAGCCTTGCTTTATCATTTAGTCAGTACCAGTTGTCCATTGTTTTTGGAGGATTCACATCCATACCTGGTCTCTCCTGCTTGCTGTTCTTTTCTACAAAGATAAGTTCTGGCTTTGTTTTTGCTGTCCACAGGCTGTGGACCTTATAGTTCAGTGCATTTTCATGTTTTGTCTTGTCCAGCTTTGTCTGTGAAGGATTTTTGCAGCCAAGCTGTGTCTCTGGAGATGCAGATTTACCCTCCATGTCTTTAGTCAGATGTGGAGATTTGTATTTTCTGTGGTGGATATTTTCTAGTATTTTAATACTGACCGCATAGTACTCTGTCCTATTCTTTCTTTTTAGTTAGAATGGCCTCCTGTGCTAAATCCTGATTTCAGTCTGCGTATGTCTTTTCCCTCTCCTCTCACAGTCAATATTTGTGGGGGGCTGACTATTCTTTGGGGATTTTCTCTGAGGCAAGATAGTTTTCCCTTTTCTATCTCTAGGGTTAATTAGTCCTCCGGCTGTGTCGAGATGTCTAGGGAGTGTTAGGTACATCCTACGGCTACTTCTAGTTGCGGTGCTAAGTTCAGGGTCTGCGGTCAGTACAGGTGCCACCTTCTCCAGAGTACGTCTCATGCTGCTCCTAGGCCACCAGGTCATAACAGTACAACTGGCCAACAATGAGTTAAACGCATCTCAGAAGAAGGGAAGGAAAGTGCTGAGCCATTTTTTTTCTGTAGTCTGTTTTGTCTTTCCTTCCCTCTTTACTTCTGGGTGGCTCAGGAGTTAGGCACTGGCATGGAGGTTCAGGAATTGGTTTCTCGTGTGGACCAACTTGCTGCTAGAGTACAGGGTATTTCCGATTATATCGTTCAGACTCCGGCTTTAGAGCCTAGAATTACAACTCCTGATTTGTTTTTTGGGGACAGGTCCAAATTTTTGAGCTTTAAAAATAACTGTAAACTGTTTTTTGCTCTGAAACCCCGTTCTTCTGGTGATTTCATTCAGCAGGTTAAAATTGTTATTTCCCTGCTGCGTGGTGATCCTCAGGATTGGGCATTTTACCTGGAATCTGGGAATCCTGCTTTGCTTAATGTAGACACCTTTTTTCAGGCGCTAGGGTTATTGTATGATGAACCTAATTCAGTGGATCATGCAGAGAAGACCTTGTTGGCCCTGTGTCAGGGTCAAGAAGCGGCAGAATCGTATTGCCAGAAATTTAGAAAATGGTCGGTGTTGACTAAATGGAATGAGGATGCCTTGGCGGCAATTTTCAGAAAGGGTCTTTCTGAATCCGTTAAAGATGTTATGGTGGGGTTCCCCACGCCTGCTGGTCTGAGTGATTCTATGTCTCTGGCCATTCAGATTGATCGGCGCTTGCGCGAGCGCAGAGTTGTGCACACTGTGGCGTTGTCCTCTGAGCGGAGCCCTGAGCCTATGTAGTGTGATAGGATTTTGTCTAGAGCTGAACGACAAAGATTCAGGCGTCAGAATAGGTTGTGTTTTTACTGCGGTGATTCTGCTCATGTTATTTCTGATTGCCCTAAGCGTACAAAGAGAATCGCTAGTTCTGTTACCATCAGTACTGTACAACCTAAATTTCTGTTATCTGTGACCTTGATCTGCTCATTATCGTTATTTTCTGTCATGGCGTTTGTGGATTCGGGCGCCGCTCTGAACTTAATGGACTTGGAATTTGCCAGACGTTGTGGTTTCCACTTGCAGCCTTTGCGGAATCCTATTCCTTTAAGGGGGATTGATGCTACACCGTTGGCTATAAATAAACCTCAGTTTTGGACATAGCTGACCATGCGCATGGCGCCAGCCCATCAGGAAGATTGTCGTTTTCTGGTGTTGCATAATTTGCATGATGATATTGTGCTGAGTTTTCCATGGTTACAGGTACATAATCCGGTGTTAGATTGGAAATCTATGTCTGTGACTAGTTGGGGTTGTCAGGGGGTTCATGGTCACGTTCCTTTGATGTCAATTTCCTCTTCCCCCTCTTCTGAAATTCCTGAGTTTTTGTCAGATTTCCAGGATGTATTCGATGAGCCCAAATCCAGTTCCCTTCCACCGCATAGGGACTGTGATTGTGCTATTGACTTGATTCCAGGTTGTAAGTTCCCTAAGGGCCGACTTTTCAACCTGTCTGTGCCAGAACATGCCGCCATGCGGAGCTATATTAAGGAGTCTTTGGAGAAAGGGCATATTCGGCCATCTTCACCATTGGGAGCAGGTTTTTTTTTGTTGCCAAGAAGGATGGCTCCTTGAGACCCTATATTGATTATCGCCTCTAGAATAAGATCACGGTCAAATTTCAATACCCTTTGCCTTTGCTTACTGATTTGTTTGCTAGGATTAAGGGGGCTAGTTGGTTTACTAAGATTGACCTTCGAGGGGCATATAATCTTATTCGTATTAAGCAGGGTGACGAATGGAAAACTGCATTTAATACGCCCGAAGGCCATTTTGAATACCTTGTGATGCCATTCGGACTCTCTAATGCCCCATCTGTGTTCCAGTCCTTCATGCATGATATCTTTCGGAGTTATCTTGATAAATTCATGGTTGTATATTATCCTCCGTAATAATGCTTTATTTGTGAAGGGGTCGAAGTGCCTCTTTGGAGTGCAGAAGGTTTCTTTTTTGGGCTTCATTTTTTCTCCCTCATCTATAGAAATGGATCCGGTTAAGCTTCAGGCCATTCATGATTGGATTCAGCCCACATCTGTGAAGAGCCTTCAGAAATTCTTGGGCTTTGCTAATTTTTATCGTCGTTTCATTGCCAACTTCTCCAGTGTGGTTAAACTTCTGACCGATTTGAAGAAGAAAGGCGCTGATGTGACGAATTGGTCCTCCGCGGCTGTTTCTGCCTTTCAGGAGCTTAAACGCTGATTTACTTCTGCCCCTGTGTTGCGTCAGCCGGATGTTTCTCTTCCATTTCAGGTTGAGGTTGACGCGTCTGAGATTGGGGCAGGGGCCGTTTTGTCTCAGAGGAATTCTGATGGTTCCTTGATGAAACCGTGTGCCTTCTTTTCTCGGAAGTTTTCGCCTGCGGAACGCAATTATGATGTCGGCAATCGGGAGTTGTTGGCTATGAAGTGGGCATTTGAGGAGTGGCGACATTGCCTTGAGGGGGCCAAGCACCGTATTGTGGTCCTGACCGATCATAAGAATCTGATTTACCTCGAGTCTGCCAAACGACTGAATCCTAAACAGGCTCGATGGTCCCTGTTTTTCTCCCGTTTTGATTTTGTGGTCTCGTATCTTCCGGGTTCTAAGAATGTTAAGGCTGATGCCCTCTCTAGGAGTTTTTTTCCTGATTACCCTGGGGTTCTTGAGCCGGTCGGCATTCTGAAGCAAGGGGTGATTCTCTCTGCCATCTCCCCTGATTTACGATGGGTTCTTCAGGAATTTCAGGCTAATAAACCTGACCGCTGTCCAGTGGGGAAACTGTTTGTTCCTGATAGATGGACTAGTAAAGTGATTTCTGAGGTTCATTGTTCTGTGTTGGCTGGCCATCCTGGGATTTTTGGTACCAGAGATTTGGTTGGTAGGTCCTTTTGGTGGCCTTCTTTGTCGCGGGATGTGCGTTCTTTTGTGCAGTCCTGTGGGATTTGTGCGCGGGCTAAGCCTTGCAGTTCCCTCGCTAGTGGGTTGCTTCTGCCTTTGCTGGTCCCTGAGAGACCTTGGACGCATATTTCTATGGATTTAATTTCAGATCTTCCGGTTTCCCAGAGGATGTCGGTTATCTGGGTGGTTTGTGACCGGTTTTCTAAGATGGTTCATTTGGTACCTTTGCCTAAATTGCCTTCCTCTTCTGATTTGGTTCCGTTGTTTTTTCAGCATGTGGTTCGGTTGCATGGCATTCCGGAGAATATTGTGTCCGATAGAGGTTCCCAGTTTGTTTCTAGGTTTTGGCGGGCCTTTTGTGCTAGGCTGGGCATTGATTTGTCTTTTTCTTCCGCATTTCATCCTCAGACAAATGGCCAAACCGAGCGAACTAATCAGACCTTGGAAACTTATTTGAGATGCTTTGTGTCTGCCGATCAGGATGATTGGTTGGCTTTCTTGCCATTGGCCGAGTTTGCCCTTAATAATCGGGCTAGTTCTGCTACCTTGGTTTCGCCTTTTTTTTGTAATTTTGGTTTTCATCCTCGTTCTTCTTCAGGGCAGGTTGAGCCTTCTGATTGTCCCGGTGTGGATTCTGTGGTTGACAGCAGAGGCGTAGCTAGAGCTTTTGCCGCCCGGGGCTGTTACCGAGTTTGGCGCCCCCCCCCCCCCCAGCTCAATACACACAAAGGTTACCAAAAATGGTTTTCCTGTTTTGTAGAACTTAAACTGGGCCTAATGGTGTCACCCCCACATGCCACACCTGTGACTTAATACCACCACACCATGACCAGGCCACATAGTGACCGAATAATACTACATACAAGGGACAAATACCACCGCACCATTTCCAGACCACATATTACCACCACATAGTGACTGAATACTACAATACTGATCAGTAATAAAAAAAAAAACCACAATACTATCACCATAAGTGCCAGTATTCACAGGAGATCTGTACTTAGTATGCAGTGTCTGTGTAGAGGTAATACAGAGATCACTGGTGACATTATACACAGGACCTCTATATAGTATACAGTGTATAGTGTCAGTGTATAGGTAACACTGACTCACCAGTGACGTCTCTAGGTGAAGTCCTTCATCTTTTATCCAGCACAGACCGCCATCATTCCTTCCAGCCAGGACTCGTTTCTGCAGGAAATAACACAGTTATCTCGAGCTCCGCTTGCAGAACACATTACTTAATTTTTCACAACTTCTACATTACACCACATGAAGAAAAAAAGGTGATATAGTGTCACTCTGCACAGTAACAGGACCGCCCCCCATTTAAAACAGTATACTCAAAAAATAAAATAAATACATCACTGCAGTAACAATATCCCTTAATTATCCCCTATGGTAATAATATTCCCCACCCTGGCCCCGTTTATCTCATTCCTGGCTCCAGCCATATGTTGTCGTATCCTGCCCTCATGAGTATCCATTCTACCCCATATGATCTCCCCATCCTGCCCCACCAGCCTCCATCGTATCCGTCCTGCCCCATGATCCAATCCTGCCCCGTGTCTCCAATCATGCCCCGTATCTACATTCTGCCCATGCCTCAAGTCCTGCCCCCAGTGTGTCCAGCATATTACCCCCATGTTGTCCAGCAATCTGCCCCAGTGTGTCCAGCATATTACCCCCATGTTGTCCAGCAATCTGCCCCAGTGTGTCCAGCATATTACCCCCAGTGTGTCCAGCAATCTGCCCCAGTATGTCCAGCATATTACCCCCAGTGTGTCCAGCAATCTGCCCTCAGTGTGTCCAGCAATCTGCCCCAGTGTCCAGCCTTTCCCCAGTGTGTCCAGCAGTCTGCCCCAGTGTGTCCAGCATATTACCCCCAGTGTCCAGCATTGCCCCAGTGTGTCCAGTATATTACCCCCAGTGTGTCCAGCAATCTGCCCCAGTGTCCAGCATTGCCCCAGTGTGTCCAGAAGTCTGCCCCAGGGTCTCCAGCATTGCCTCAATGTGTCCAGAAATCTGCCCCAGGGTCTCCAGTATTGCCCCAGTGTGTCCAGCAATCTGCCCCAGGGTCTCCAGTATTGCCCCAGTGTGTCCAGCATTCTGCCCCATAGTCTCCTGTACTGCCCCAGTGTGTCCAGCATTCTGCCCCATGGTCTCCAGTATTGCCCCAGTGTGTCCAGCAATCTGCCCCATGGTCTCCTGTATTGCCCCAGTGTGTCCAGCATTCTGCCCCATGGTCTCCAGTATTGCCCCGGTGTGTCCAGCAATCTGCCCCATGGTCTCCAGTATTGCCCCAGTATGTCCAGAAGTCTGCCCCAGGGTCTCCAGCATTGCCTCAATGTGTCCTGAGATCTGCCCCATGGTCTCCAGTATTCAGAGTGTCCAGCATTCTGCCCCATAGTCTCCTGTACTGCCCCAGTGTGTCCAGCATTCTGCCCCATGGTCTCCAGTATTGCCCCAGTGTGTCCAGCATTCTGCCCCATGGTCTCCAGTATTGCCCCAGTGTGTCCAGCATTCTGCCCCTAGGTCTCCAGTATTGCCCCAGTGTGTCCAGCATTCTGCCCCATGGTCTCCAGTATTGCCCCAGTGTGTCCAGCAATCTGCCCCATAGTCTCCTGTATTGCCCCAGTGTGTCCAGCAATCTGCCCCATGGTCTCCTGTATTGCCCCAGTGTGTCCAGCAATCTGCCCCATGGTCTCCTGTATTGCCCCAGTGTGTCCAGCAATCTGCCCCATAGTCTCCTGTATTGCCCCAGTGTGTCCAGCAATCTGCCCCATGGTCTCCTGTATTGCCCCAGTGTGTCCAGCAATCTGCCCCATGGTCTCCTGTATTGCCCCAGTGTGTCCAGCAATCTGCCCCATGGTCTCCTGTATTGCCCCAGTGTGTCCAGCAATCTGCCCCATAGTCTCCTGTATTGCCCCAGTGTGTCCAGCAATCTGCCCCATGGTCTCCTGTATTGCCCCAGTGTGTCCAGCAATCTGCCCCATGGTCTCCTGTATTGCCCCAGTGTGTCCAGCAATCTGCCCCATGGTCTCCTGTATTGCCCCAGTGTGTCCAGCAATCTGCCCCATAGTCTCCTGTATTGCCCCAGTGTGTCCAGCAATCTGCCCCATGGTCTCCTGTATTGCCCCAGTGTGTCCAGCAATCTGCCCCATGGTCTCCTGTATTGCCCCAGTGTGTCCAGAAATCTGCCCCATGGTCTCCTGTATTGCCCCAGTGTGTCCAGCATTCTGCCCCATGGTCTCCAGCATTGCCCCAGCCCCAGACAGTCAGAAATAAAGAAAAAAAAAAAAAAGTAAAATCCTCACCTCTCCCGTTCCCAGCGCAGGTCCGGTGCAGTCAGCGTCTCTCCGGCTCTGCGACGCTCAGGACAGAGAGGCAGAGCGGCGCGCACAGTAGTGACGTCATCGCGCCCTCTGCTCTGAGACGTCGCAGAGTCAGAGGACGCTGCAGCTGCCGGCGCCGCAGGAACCAGGAGAGGTGAGTATAGAGCGGGGGGCGGGGGCGGGGGCGGGACCCGGGGGTGGGGGGAGCTGGCCCTGGTCGTGGCGGCGGACGGCGCCGCCCGAAGATTTAAAGGGGCGTCTTTTTTTTTTTTTATCTTCTTCTGCAGCGCCGGCCGCCCCCAGCATTGTGCCGCCCGGGGCGGACCGCCCCCCCCGCACCCCCCTTCCTACGCCACTGGTTGACAGGCTGCAGCAAATTTGAGCTCATGTGGTGGACAATTTGGTGCTGTCTCAGGAGGAGGCTCAGCGTTTTGCTAACCGTCGTCGGTGTGTTGGTTCCCGGCTTCAGGTTGGGTATTTGGTCTGGTTGTCTTTCCGTCATGTTCCTATGAAGGTTTCTTCCCCTAAGTTCAAGCCTCGGTTTATTGGTCCTTATAGGATTTCTGAGATTATCAATCCAGTGTCTTTTCGTTTGGCTCTTACAGCCTCTTTTTCCATCCATAATGTTTTCTATAGATCTTTGTTGCGGAAGTATGTGGTGCCCGTTGTTCCCTCTGTTGATCCTCCGGCCCCGGTGTTGATTGATTGGGAGTTGGAGTATGTGGTTGAGAAGAATTTGGATTCTCGTTTTTCGAGGCGGAAGCTTCAGTATCTGGTCAAATGGAAGGGTTATGGCCAGGAGGATAATTCTTGGGTTGTTGCCTCCGATGTTCATGCTGACGATTTGGTTCGTGCCTTTCATTTGGATCGTCCTGATCGGCCTGGGGGCTCTGGCAAGGGTTCGGTGACCCCTCCTCAAGGAGGGGGTACTGTTGTGAATTCTGCTCTTGGTAGTGCTGCTGTCTTTGGATCGCAGCATTTATCAGGTGTGTCCACTTTTTGCTATTTGGACTGGGCTATTTAGCCGTGCTTTATCCTTTAGTCAGTGCCAGTTGTCCATTGTTTTTGGAGGATTCACATCCATACCTGGTCTCTCCTGTTTGCTGTTCTTTTCTACAAAGATAAGTTCTGGCTTTGTTTTTGCTGTCCACAGGCTGTGGACCTTATAGTTCAGTGCATTTTCATGTTTTGTCTTGTCCAGCTTTGTCTGTGAAGGATTTTTGCAGCCAAGCTGTGTCTCTGGAGATGCAGATTTACCCTCCATGTCTTTAGTCAGATGTGGAGATTTGTATTTTCTGTGGTGGATATTTTCTAGTGTTTTAATACTGACCGCATAGTACTCTATCCTATTCTTTCTTTTTAGCTAGAATGGCCTCCTGTGCTAAATCCTGATTTCAGTCTGCGTATGTCTTTTCCCTCTCCTCTCACAGTCAATATTTGTGGGGGGTTGACTATTCTTTGGGGATTTTCTCTGAGGCAAGATAGTTTTCCCTTTTCTATCTCTAGGGTTAATTAGTCCTCCAGCTATGTCGAGATGTCTAGGGAGTGTTTGGTACATCCCACGGCTACTTCTAGTTGCGGTGCTAAGTTCAGGGTCTGCGGTCAGTACAGGTACCACCTTCTTCAGAGTACAACTCATGCTGCTCCTAGGCCACCAGATTATAACAAGTATCACCGCATCCTTGCATTTTTGAGACCGGTCCTTGCCCAAAGAACGTAAGTAATGTTTGTGGTTCATGGGTTGTGTTGAATTGCCTAATCTGTATTTTTCTATTCCACAGGAGTTGGCGCTTTACTATTGTAAATGTTTAGTAGTATTGTGTTTTTTTCTTCTTTTTTCACAGCACGTGGAGCAGCACTCTTGACCCTGGTTCTGGAGCGGTCCTTCATCAAACAGCCACGGACCCGTCCCAGCCTTCCAGCAGCATTGCAGCAAGTGGGCCTGCCACACAGAATGGAGACCAGGAAGCTGGTCCATCAGGTGTTCCCCTGTCCCAGTCCTCTGCCTCTTTTTGGGGGGCTCTTCACGGCAGCGGCAGAGGGCCTCAGACAGATCACTCATGCCCGAGTTTTTGCACTTGAGCTCGGTCTTTCATGATGGACTCAAGGCGATGGGTGACCGACTGGATAGTGCCATCAGCAATATGAATACACGTATCCAGGAGGTCACCAAAAGCCTTAACCAAGTGAAAGCCGACCTCTAGAGGCCAGCACATCATTTTTTCAATCAAATTGAACAGGGCATGTCGGAACACCTTACTCCTGATCTCCAGCTTAGTGTCATGCAGGCCTGCAATGCTGCTTACGTGCAGGCTATGCAGCAGAATCGGTATTTTCAGCAGACAGTGGCGGCATATCCACCTGTGCCAACACTGTCACACTTGACCTCAATACTGAGCTCTGCTGCATACCACTGCACGGCCACCTCCATTCCAAGCACTGCCGGACACCACTACAGCACCACCACCATGCCGAGTGCTGTTGGACAGCCCACCGCCACCACCATGACAACTGCTGCTCCTGCTTGGACCTCCTCCACTGCCTCCACCATGCAGCAGCAGGACCCTGGCACGGCCTTCCGCACCACAACCATGCAACAGCAGCAGGACCCTGGCATGGCCTTCCGCACCACAACCATACAACAGCAGCAAGACCCTGGCCTGGCCTTCCACACCACAACCATGCAACAGCAGCAGGACCCTGGCATGGCCTTCCCCACCACCATGCAGCAGCAGGACCCTGGCATGACCTTCCAACCTCCATCCACAACCATGCAGCAGCAGCGGCACATGGACCCTGACAGGTCAGCCACTATGACCAGGCCGCAAGAAATTAGCCCACCAAGGCTCCCCTGACCGCAGCGCCGTTCCCAAAAAGGGAAAAAGAAACAGTGGACTATCTCAATTCCTCCCCCCTCACCTCCCAATGTGGCAGTAATGTCAGGTTTGTTTCACCTTTCCAGTGTGTCTTAGCCCTCTCATGCGTCAAGCCCCATCCCCGAACTCCCAGATCCCACTACATTGATTGTCCCTTCTCCTGCCACCCCTGCGTCGTCCACACTTAGCCAGGCCTCACAGCTACACCCCCCAGTTCTGTCACTCTACCCCAAGCAGGCGCAGTTAATTTTTTTTTTTGGTTTATAAATAAATAATAATGTTTTTTGTCCCAATAATGTTTGCTTATTTGTGTATTTCGCCATCGGCAACACACACCGTGCGCCTATTAAAACACTGCGCCGCACACTATATTTTTTTGCCAAATCATAGTTCCAGTAGTTATTAAGTACAAGACTGCAGCTTTGTGTGTTTGGTATAGAGCTATGAGGTGGCAAAAAATAAATATAACTTGTATTTTCTCCATAATCTCTTCAGCCTGATTAATCTGTGTCGCAGACTGAAGAGAAAATGGCGGTAATACAAAGCAGAACTATACTCAACAGGTCATATGTCATAAATAGTGAGTTCATGATGCACAAAACTCTACGTCATGAACTCACTATATATGACACCTGACCTGGCGAGTAGAGAACTGCCTTGTATAACCTCCATTTTTTCTTCAGTGTACATAATCTATTTCACACAAACCGAAGAGACGATGTAGGTCATACAAGACATATCTATACTCACGTGGACAGGTGTCAGAAATAGTGAATTCATGAGACTGTTATTTGTGCATCATGAATTCATTATTTATCGTTTCTCCTTATGGAGAGTGACATACCATCTCTGGCTTGTCAAGGTAAGGAGGCTTATTCGCCGTGCAATGCTCCTCTGGGAAATATAATATGCAAATTGCCTCTTCTGAGAAAAAGAGGACTTAAACTCTATAGCGCCACCTGTTGGAAGTAGCGATCCTACAAGTCACAATCAACCCTTTAAACGAGTCGTGCAATATGACTTAGGATAAAAGCCGTCTGCGAATTGAGATACTAATTTGGCTTTTATCCTAAGTCATATTGCACGACTCGTTTAAAGGGTTGATTGTGACTTGTAGGATCGCTACTTCCAACAGGTGGCGCTATAGAGTTTAAGTCCTCTTTTTCTCAGAAGAGGCAATTTGCATTTCATTATTTATGACACCTGACTTGATGAGTGTAGATCTGCTTTGTATTATACCTCCATCGTATCTTCAGTCTGCGTCCAATAGATACTGCAGAATAGAATCAGGACGTAATGACATCAACTACCTTTCCACTAACAACATAAGTGGTTTTTAGAGGAAATATATAGGAGACTCGGTCAAGATATCAGAACACAAATTTTATTAACAAAAAATATTATTAACATTTAAAACATAACTGGTACAGGCCCAAACCCAACAGGAAATTTTACACAATATTGTCTTGCCATGCCAAACGTCCAATATCAGAATCAGAATTGGCAGCAAATTGGTCCTGCATGTGGCCAACTTCAACAGTAGACCGCAGCGGGTGATGCTGGTAATCTGGCAATGGGTTTGCAACTTGTTCATACAGTTCAATGTTGGGTCGCTCCTTAGCCATAATGTAATTGTGGAGAACCACACAGGCTTTGACCACTTCATCGACTGTCTCCATTGTTAGATTAATGGCTGTTGCAAGAATGTGCCATTTTGAGACTAGAATCCCAAAGGTACACTCTACTGTTCTTCGGGCCCTGGTCAGTCTGTAGTTATAAATCCTTTTTGTGGTTCAAGTCCCAACTGGAATATGGCTTCAGTAGGTATTCACACATCTGAAAGGCCTCATCCCCAACCATAACAAATGGCATCGGTGGGCCTTGAGTGTTGGGGAGAGGTCGTGGCAGCGGAAAATTATAATTTCTTCCATACACACGTCGGCCCATATCCGAGTTCTTGAAAGTCAGTGAGTCATTGCCACGGCCAAAAGCTCCAATGTCCATGGCGATGAAGCGACAGTCCGCATCTGCAATTGCCATGAGCACAACTGAAAAATATTTTTTGTAGTTGAAGTACTCCGATCCAGTTCTGGTGGGTTTGATAATGCGTATGTGCTTTCCATCCACCGCTCCCAACCAGTTGGGGAAATCACACACACTCCAGAATTTTTCTGCAATTTCAATCCACATGTCCTCCGTGGGTAGGGGTATAAACTCATGCCAGAGAACATTCCACAAAGCCCAGCAGGTGTCCGCAACTATTCCAGACAGGGTGAAAATTCCAAGCCGGTACTGAAAGTGGAGGGATGATAAGCTCTCTCCGGCTGCCAGAAATCTGAAATAAAAAAATAAAAATAAAATTACAATCAATTCCATTTATGGTGTTGTTCTGCTAAAGACATTAAGGAAAATACAAAGAATACATGTCAGACCAACAATAATTATGACTAGGATTTGTTTAGAATTATTACGTACCTTAATGTAACCAGCAGACGTTCCTCTGCTGGAATCGCTCTACGGAGCTGGGTGTCCTGTCTCCGGATGACTCCTTGGACACGACCATGCATTTCCCGGAAAGAGTCTTGAGACATCCTGGTATATTCCGGGAATTTGTCCAGGTTGGCATTAGGCTCGCCATATAGCGTGTGATAGGCTCTCCAGGAGTTCAATAATGGGGTGTCTCCAAAAAGGCTGACGCCGTGTCCTTCTCTGTCGTTCTCTATTTCTTTGTTGCTCCCAAGCAAACGCACAGGCAAGAAACAGCTTGATGCTTAAATCCAGGTTGTAATAAAAGCTCTCCATACGAAGATCCATCATGACACAGGATACAGTAGCAAACTGTGAAGATTTCAGCAGTCCAAAGGTCTATATATAGATATCCCATAATACACGCCCACTGTAGTCCCATTGGCGGTGTCTGGTTATCTAGATTTTGTTAAATTTTTCACCATGCATACAGAAAACGCAAATGCACGCAAAACGCATGGAAAACGCTGCGCTTTTTAAACGCATGCGTTAACGTATGCATCTAAAAAACGCTGCGTTTGTATGTGTTTCATTGCATTTTTTCCTGCATTTGCGGTTGATGATTAAACACTGCGGATTCTAACGCAAATGTGAAACTAGCCTAAGGGACCTTTTTAAATGCTTAGGAAGCCTTTGATGATAATGTGTGCAAAAATGTAAAGCGCTGCGGAATATGTTAGCGCTATATAAAAATAAAGATTATTTATTTATTTATTTTGCAGGTGTTTCTTGTTAATTATTCATGTTTCCTATATCGTCCTTAATAAGTGTCAGAAGATGCCGAAGACTGTAAAGCGAATCTGTCACCAGGTTTTCGCTAACCCATCTGAGAGCAGCAAAATGTAGGGGCAGAGACCCTGATTCCAGTGATGTGCCTCTTACTTTACAGGGTGCTGCAGTTTTTATTAAAACTGTTTTATCTGCTGCAGATCTCCTAGTTCAATGACTGCTGAGCTCTGTGTAACCCCACCCCCACCAATGATTGACAGTTTTCTTTATATACTGTGCATAGGCTGAAACTGCCTATCAGTGCAGAGGGTTATACAGCTCATAAATAAATATGACTATATTGCAAAAGGTTTACTAGTCCTCTAGTGATAATCTCCTGCTGATAAAACAATGATTTTATAAAATCTACACTAAGAAGACCTGCAAATGACACATCTCTGGATTCAGGGTCTCAGCCCCTACATCCTGCTGCTCTCAGATTAGGTGGCATAAACATGGTGACAAATTCTCTTTAATGGAATCTGATGTCAATTTATTGTATAATGGTTTGTCTACACTGAGAAACTAAATGATCAATACCTGATGGATCAGCGCAATCATTATGAAGGCTCAGTGAACTCCCAGTGCAAGACAACACATTCTTGAAGAAAAGCAAAACCGAAAGTAAGAAAACAACCAACCACTGAGAGCTTCCCTCCCCACATTACAGCAAGTATATAACTTTACACACTATCGCCATCTGCTGTCTGGTTAGTATAAAGTCCTCCTTTCACTTATAATAAGTCCCAATCTGTTGCATATGCCAACACCCTTTCTCAACAGTAAGGACTTATTCAATCAAACCCAACTTTTTTATTAGTCTCTGATGTTTATCAGCATTCAACGCCTTCGTGAAAATGTCTGCTGTCATTTCTTCAGTAGGACAGTACTCTAACTTCAAGAGTCCGTGTTCCTGATGATCTCTCAAGAAATGATATTTCACATCAATATGCTTGGTTCTTGGATTGACTCTTTCCATCTGAGCAAGAACAAGACATCCTTTATTGTCCTCTTTTAGTTTTGTTGGTGCCAACTGTGGTTGTCCTAATTCTGTCAACAATTGTCTTAACCACAGTACTTCTTGACTCGCATGTGCTGCGGCAAAATATTCTGCTTCTGTTGAAGATAGTGTCACAATTGACTGCTTCTTACTTGTCCAACTTATTGGTCCACCTGAGAGGAAAAAAATATGTCCACTGGTAAATCTTCTGTCAGTTGGATCTCCAGCCCAATCTGCATCAACATATCCTGTTAAAATGCAATCATCGCTTGTGGGTAATTTCAGCTTAACATTGCTAGTTCCTTTCAGATAACGTATTACTCTCTTCACGGCATTCCAATCAGCTTTATTTGGTTTTGATACCTTTCTACTAAGGATTCCTACTGCTGCTGCGATGTCTGGTCTTGTAACGGTCGCTAGATACAGTAGTTTTCCTATTGCTGTTCTGTATTCTTCATTATTTGGTAGCATATTTTGTTCACTGTTCATCTCTTTGAGATAATTAGTTTCCATTGGAGACTTTACTGTTTTTGCATCTTTTAATCCAAATTTTTCTGTTATGTCTTGAATCATGTGATTTTGATTCAGTAGGAAACTTCCATCTTCTTCTCTTTCTACTTGTATTCCTAGGTATTGTTTTACATTTCCCAAGTCTTTGATTTCGAAATGTTGCTTCAGGATTTTTAGAATGTTTTCGTTATCCCTTTCTTGTTCAAAACAAATCAAAATGTCGTCTACATATATGAGTATGTAAATCCATCTATTAATCAGCCTTTTTGTGTATAAGCATGGATCAGCTTTGCTTCTTTGAAATTTTTCATTTGTAAGTACTTCCGTGATTTTGTCATTCCACGCTTTAGCTGCTTGCTTTAAACCATATATGCTTTTCTGTAGTTTACAAACTTTGTTTGGATTTCTTTCATCTTTGAATCCTGGAGGTTGTTCCATATAAATGTCTTCTGTTAAATCTCCATTCAGAAAAGCTGTCTTTACATCCAGATGTCTCAGTTGCATCTGTTTCATTGCTGCAACTGTAAGTAAAGTTCTTATTGTAGTGTGTTTGACAACTGGAGCAAATGTCTCATCATAGTCTTCTCCATATTTTTGAGAATACCCTTTAGCTACGAGTCTTGCTCGGTATCTTTCAGCTGTGCCATCTGTTTGGTATTTAACTTTAAAAATCCATTTACATCCTATGGTTTTTCTTCCTTCTGGTAAATCTGTTAGTGTCCATGTATTTGAATCTTGCATGGATTTAATTTCTGTTTCTGTTGCTTCTATCCATTTATTAGCTTCTTCCACTGGAAGTTTAGATATTTCCTCCCAAGAAGTAGGCTCATAGATTTTTCTTGTGCTTGTCTTGTATGAGAGACGTTTTGGTGGTTTTCCTTTGTTCTCTCTCATTGAACGTCTTGGTTCTGTGTCTGTTTGTAGTTGTGATTCTTCACTTTCAGTATTTTGTTCTTCATTAACTTCTGCTTCTTTCTCATCAGATATTTCTTCAGTTGTGTCATTATTGGTTTTCTCTTTTTTTTGTTTCAACTGAAATCATAATATCTTCATTTAAATCTTCAATGAATGTCACACTGTTACTCACCGTAACTCTGTCTGTTTTGGGATCTAGGATTCTGTATCCTTTGCAATTTTCACTATATCCAACAAATATTCCTTCCATTGATCTGTTCTGAAGTTTGGAACGTTTTTCTGTTGGAATGAATATGAAAACTTTACATCCAAAAACTTTTAAATGATTGACACTTGGTTTCATACCTTGCCACAGTTCATATGGAGTTTTCGTCAGTTTTCTAGAAAAAAGTCTGTTCTGTAGATAAGTAGCTGTCATTGCTGCCTCACCCCAATATTTCTCTGGTAGTTTGGAATCAGTCAGCATACATCTTATCTCTGTTAGAGTTCTGTTTTTCCTTTCTGCTACTCCATTTTGTTCAGGTGTGTATGGAACCGTTTTCTGGTGTTCTATTCCATTTTGTCTTAAGTAGTCTTCTATTCTGTGACCTGTAAATTCACCTCCATTATCACTTCTGATGACAATTGGCTTCCTTTGAAATTTGTTACTTGATCTTGTTACATAGTCTACAAGTTTATCAAAAACTTCACTTTTGTTTTTAATTAAGTATGTGACTGTGTATCTTGAGTAATCGTCTATAAAAGTCAACATGTATCTATTGCCTCCTGATGTAGTCACTTTCATGGGTCCACATACGTCAGTATGCACCAAATCAAGTGGTCTTTCGCTTTTCATCTCACTTTCTTTTGGAATAGATATCCTTGTGGCTTTGGATTTTATACAACAATCACATCTTATGGTAATTGAGCAATCTGATATCTTTAAATCTTTTGTCAATTCTTTTCTCTGTAGTTCCCTTATACTGTCAGGGTGTCTATGTCCTAGACGTCTATGCCACATGTGAATACAGTTTTTGTGATCATGTGTACATACCTTCATCTGTTCCTTTGGTGTGTCAAAATGATATAATTGTTCATCTGCCTTGACTTTGGTTATCACCTTGTTTCCTGCAATAATTGCACACTCATTGTCTTTGAATTTCACTGTAAGTCCTTTTGCTGTTAAACGTTTCACAGATAATAATCCGCCTTCCAATTTTGGAACATACAACACATCTTGTACAAGTATCTTTGAATCTTGTCCGAACTTGTTTGAACAATTTAGCATACCTTGTCCGATACCTTCTGCGGTTATTTTGCTTCCATCTGCGAGATAAATGGCTTCTTTCTTATCTAAATCAAGATCAGTAAAGAAATTCTTGTCACTTGTCATATGACTCGTTGCTCCTGAATCAATAAACCAACCAAGTGATGATTTCTTGTCTGTTACTTTAAATGTGCCATTCCAATTATTCTCACATGAATCGGAAATTGTGTTTTTTACTTTCTCTGTATGCTTTTTATGTTGTCATTTTTGTTGTTCTGCTTTCCATATGGTACAGTCTTTCTTTAAATGACCTTTTTTCTTACATCTGAAGCATTCTCTTGTCTCTTTATTATAGGGTTTTTGGAATTCTGTAGCTTTAAGAGCGTTTTCACTGTCCTTTTCAGTAGAAGAATCATTTCTTTGTTCTTTTCTTCTCTGATATTCATCTATTAGTCTTGTTTTCACAAAATCTAATATAATGTCAGTTTCTGGTCTCGTCTCAAGGGCATTTATCAAGGCTGTATATGAATCTGGTAAACTGCACAACAATATAGCTGCTACATGACTTTCTTTAATATCTTCACCAATAGATCTTAGCTGTGATATCACTTCCATCATTGAGAATATGTGCTTCTGCATATCGTCATTTGCACTCAATCTCATACGGTACAGCTTTCTTAATAAAAACAACTTGTGATTCAAGCTAGGTCTTTCATACAGTTTTCTTAATGCTTCCCACATTCCCTTAGCTGTTTCTTCATTTCTTATATGTATTAATTGAGCATCATCCACTAATAAGCTAATTGTGGCTCTAGCTTTTATATCCTTCTTATCCAATGTCTGATTATCTTGATCTGGTCTTGCTGTAACAATTACTTCCCATAGATCATCCTTAGATAACAACATCTCTACTTTGAATTTCCATAACTGATAATTTTCACTATTCAGTTTAGCTACTGTAAATTTCAGTTCTGTGTTACTCATCATCTTTATATAGTCTTACTTGTTTAGAGAGTTGTACTGAAGATATTCTCCTGTATGTCCTGTGAATTCTCTGCAATTATATCCAGCTCCTGGGATGCTGAATTCCTCTGTCACTCTGTATCTGGATTTAGTTCCTTCTGTTTACAGAGCTTATCTGTGTGCTCCGTTATCTGGGCTATAAACCAGGATCCTTCTGCCTGAGCTTGTAGTGCAGACCTGTAGTGTCTGGGGTGCCTGGGTTGCCTGGAGTTATCTGGGGTGCCTGGGGTGATCTGGGGTTATCTGGGATGCCTGGGCCCATAACCTGTTGCAGAGTGCGTCTTCTTGCAGTCACCGCTGTACTTAGGAAAGCTTCAATCAGCAAGATATCTTGAGTAAACAGTATTTACTTCATACTGGATAAACATGAGATACAATTCAGTGTCACACAGTCCGTGCACTGAAGACAACACATTCATGAAGAAAAGCAAAACCGAAAGTAAGAAAACAACCAACCACTGAGAGCTTCCCTCCCCACATTACAGCAAGTATATAACTTTACACACTATCGCCATCTGCTGTCTGGTTAGTATAAAGTCCTCCTTTCACTTATAATAAGTCCCAATCTGTTGCATATGCCAACAGAATAACTTGTAGAAGAAGGATAGGAGCACACATAGTCCAGGCCAAAATGACATCTTCAGGGTAGAATAAGGCAGGCGGGTCACCAGGAATCTCATAAAACAAAGTCTCTTGGTGCTCAACAGGGTTAGCTTCCACAATGAGCTGGACCACCTCCTTCAGGTAGACAGGTAACAGGGAATTGAATGCTGCTGTCTTAACATCTTCACCAGCTGGACACATGGAAACTGGAAGCCTTCTCATAGGATTCAACTTTTGCCCGACAGGTAGCAGAGATGTTCTTAGATACAGAACACAAGAAAAGTCATTAGAGATGAGAGTGGAGAATAACAGCTCCACCGGGTCAGAGAAAAATTGAGGTGAACAAACTTCTGTTTTGAAATCTTCACCAGCCGGCCACAAGGACGCTGAAGGTATCCACATAGGAAACATCCTCTGCCCGTTATCCAGAAGAAATCGTCCAAATGGCGGGGATGCTCCTAGGAATGGATTACAGGAATAGTCGTGGGAGATGTGTGGAGAGATAGTCACCGCTTCCCCATCTTCAGTGACGTTAGCACACCTTGACTTGACGACTAACTGTTTACTGGTATAGTCGCTGGAGATGTGTGGAGAGATAGTCACCGCTTCCCCATCTTCAGTGACATCAGCACACCTTGACTCGACGACTAACTGTTTTCTGGTATAGTCGCTGGAGATGTGTGGAGACATCGTCACCGTTTCCCCATCTTCGGTGACATCAGCACACCTTGACTCGACGACTAGCAGACCAGCTGAAGAAGATGACACTGCTGAGTGTCTTTGACGCATGGGAACCAGACACTTCTCAAGACTGGGAAAGTTCAAACGAAGCACTTTACTGGAACTCTTGACCAGAGCGGGTGGTAGAGTCCTTGGCTCAGAATGACCCATGGGCATAACAGACAGCATACGGTAGACAAACTTCTTCGTGTATAAGGCTCCAACTTGGAGCTGTAGTTGTCCTTGCAGGACTAGACTGCTCTTGAGTAGGGCTTGACCAACTTCAGACAACGCCCTTACCGGGTTCTGGAGCTGTATGACAGAGACCACACACCGACTCCGAATGGTTGGCGACTTTACCACACCAAAGCTCCCGGAAAACAGAGACACAGTCTTTGATTTTAATGGAGAGAAAGAACTCTCACCTAGGGCAGCCTCTCCTGCTGGCCCAGGGTTTTGGAGTTTTAGATCTACAGGGCAGAGACCGTCAGGATGTTCCTTGCAAACGCAGCGATACCGCGTTCCCTTCTTGCGGCTGGATTTGGGCTGCTGCTTTGCCAGCCAACTTTTATCAGCCTTCTGGGGTTTTGCTTGGGTAGCTGCTGGGACAGGTAGAGGAACAGGTGGGTCTTGGACGGACTTGGTCAGGCGTGACGATTTCTTCACGGGTTTCACCCTTCTGGACCGCCTCTCCGATCTAGATGGGGAAGACTTCACAGGAGCAGCAGGACGAGGCTTGTCAAAGACTTTACGGAAGGCCACCAGGAAGGCCCCAAGACTCATGACGATAGGATCCCCTGCTTCCCAGAGGGGACAAATCCATAATAAAGCATCTCCTGCTAGGTAGGACATGATGTAGCCCACCTTAATCAGGTCAGAGGGAAAACAAGCTGCATTTTGCAGGATGTAGCGCAAGCACTGTTCCAGGAAGCTTTGGCATTCCTCTGGATTCCCATAGAACCTAGGTGGGTCTGCTGGGTTGTGCTCTTCCTCATAGGCCCGAAGTTGATTGTAGAGAGCGTTTGAAATTATGATTGGGCCCGAGGTCTCCTCAATTGGAACGACACAGGGTGGAACAAATTCTTCAGCTTGCTCATACTGGTAGAGAGAAAGTTCATCATGCTCAGAGAGCGGTAGGACATGGGATACAGCGGAGGCCATGGCCTGTGCAAACTGTCACGCACGCGCCCAGACTGGTTGGCGCGGGCATACGGGGGTGTGGCCCCACTGGACCACAAACCAAACTTCCCTGGAAGGGGCGTAACTAAGTAGCTTCCTAGGTGTTCGCTGGAGCCTCTGATGGTGAGGTCAGACTTGTGCAATAGGAAGCTACCAGGTGCCACTCCAGGGTGATGTCTGGCTGTGGCTGCTGATCCCACTAAGGAACGGAGCGGGTACGGCTGGCACTCTGGCTGACAGGCGGGCATGACTGGGACACAGGCAGGCAGACGGGTACAACAGAGACACTGGCGGGCAGGCGGACACGGCTGGCTCTCTGGTAGGCAGGCGGGTACGGCTGGAACATAGGAAGAACCAGTAGGGACCGGTCTGCAGGCAGGTATGAGAAACAGGTTGGAACCTGTTCAGACAGGAGGACCAAGTAACAAGTAGAAGGTGGAACTAAGAGAAGAGAAGGAGAAGGCAGAGCCAAGGGCGGAGCCGCAAGAGGCGGAACCAAGGGCGGAGACGCTGGAGGCGGAGGCAAGAGCGGAGATGCTGGAGGCGGAGCCAAGAGCGGAGATGCTGGAGGCGGAGCCAAGAGCGGAGACGCTGGAGGCGGAGCCAAGCACGGAGACGCTGGAGGCGGAGCCAAGAGCGGAGATGCTGGAGGCGGAGCCAAGAGCGGAGACGCTGGAGGCGGAGCCAAGAGCGGAGATGCTGGAGGCGGAGCCAAGAGCGGAGACGCTGGAGGCGGAGCCAAGAGCGGAGACGCTGGAGGCGGAGCCAAGAGTGGAGACGCTGGAGGCGGAACCAAGAGCAGAGACGCTGGAGGTAATGCAAAGAGCGGAGACGCTGGAGGCGGAGCCAAGAGCGGAGACGCTGGAGGCGGAGCCAAGAGCAGAGATGGAGCCAAGTGCAGAAACACAGGAGGCGGAGCCAGATAGTACCGCAAAGAGCGGAGCCAGATAGAACCGCAAAGAGCGGAGCCACAGAGCAAAGCCAAAGAGTGCGAAGCAAGGTCTGAGTGCAGAGCCGCAAGAGTGCGGAGTGTAAGCAGACAGAAAACACAAGGAAAGAAAGCAGGGAAGGAAGCCACAGACAAGGAGACGAGAAAAGACAAAGTACAGACAAGGCAATAGAACAAGACACAGGGACAAAGACACAGGGACCAGGATATTCTGCCTCCTGGAGGGCGGACTACAAGATCAAGGCAATAGCACAGAGAAAAGCCTCCAGAGAGGGAGTAACTCAGAGCAAGGCCAGGCAAACTCAGCAGCTAAACACTAACTGAGCTAACACATTGCACAGGCCCAGAGCACAGGGTGGAGCTGCACTATATACAGGAGGCCTCTTGGTAATTGGTCAGAAACTGATTAGACAGATGCACCTGATTCCTATAAGAACCAGAGAGTTCAGGCGCCGGCCCCCTATACACATAGCCATGAGGCATGCAGAGAGCAGAGACACAGAACATGGAGCTGGCATTAAAGAGAAAGCACATCATGGCCTGGAGCAGTGGGTAAGATTGTGTGAGAGATGTGAGGCCATGCTGTGATGCCAGCAGAGTTGTTACAGTTATACTGCAATGACCAGGTCTCTGGGGCGCTGCACTTTGTTAAACTGCCTATGTGATTTTTATAACTAACAACCTCAAATCTTCACACCCCCATTGCACCACTTCCATGTGTGTGTACTACAGCCACCAAGCTGCTGATCAGATGCACATCAATGATTGGCAACCATACTCGCTTTTGGGTAGGACTTTTTTTTCCTATTTTTTATCCCTTTTTTGCACCCCCTCTGTGTGTACCCTAGAGCCGTCGAGCACTGTTCGGTGACGTACATAGCTGATCAGCCTCCTGTTCTTTTGAGTGAAAAAAAAAGAATAAAAAAATATTTAGATTAGTTGATAGGTCTAGATCAAGGACACTAAAAATATACTGTAGTAATCTGCATCCAGTACAGTATTTTTTTTACTGAATTTAGTCAGTTTTAGGGTCAAATAGTAAAACGGAAAAAAAATAAAAATAATTTAGATTAGTTCATAGGACTAGATTAGGGACAGTAAAAACATACCGTAGTAATCAACGTCTACTACAGCATTTTTTACTGAATTTAGTGAGGGTTAGTGTCAGAAAGTGGGAAAAAAGAATCACATCCATGCGTTGGTCTTACAACCAGTGTATGAAGGGAGATATCTGTTACTGCGCATAACGATCTCTCCTTCACATCCCATATACAATCTCTTGCCCACTCTTGCCGCTTACACCTAAAGAACATCTCTAGAATACACCCTTTTCTCACCATGGAAACAACAAAAACCCTCACTGTCGCCTTGATCCACTCCCGCCTGGATTACTGTAATGCTCTATTAATTTGCCTCCCCGTTACTGGACTTTCCCCTCTCCAGTCTGTCCTTAATGCAGCAGCCAGGGTTGTCCATCTATTTAATCGGTATTCAGACGTGTCCACTCTTTGCCAGTCGTTACACTGGCTGCCCATTCATTATAGAATCCAATACAAAGTACTTGATCTCACCCACAAAGCTCTCCACAGTGCGGCACCCCCTTACATCTCCTCCCTCATTTCGGTCTATCAGCCTATCCGACTAGGGTTGAGCGAAACGGGTCGTTCATTTTCAAAAGTCGCCGACTTTTGGCAAAGTCGGGTTTCATGAAACCCGATCCGACCCTTGTGCGGGGTCGGCCATGCGGTACGCGACTTTCGCGCCAAAGTCGCATTTCAATGACGCGAAAAGCGCCATTTCTCAGCCAATGAAGGTGAACGCAGAGTGTGGGCAGCGTGATGACATAGGTCCTGGTCCCCACCATCTTAGAGAAGGGCATTGCAGTGATTGGCTTGCTGTCTGCGGCGTCACAGGGGCTATAAAGGGGCGTTCCCGCCGACCGCCATGTTACTGCTGCTGATCTGAGCTTAGGGAGAGGTTGCTGCCGCTTCGTCAGAAGCAGGGATAGCGTTAGGCAGGGTCCATTAACCACCAAACCGCTTGTGCTGTAGCGATTTCCACTGTCCAACACCACCTTCGGTGTGCAGGGACAGTGGAAGCTACATTTTTTTTTTTCTCAGCGCTGTAGCTCATTGGGCTGCCCTAGAAGGCTCCCTGATAGCTGCATTGCTGTGTGTACGCCGCTGTGCAAACCAACTGCTTTTTTCAAAGCACAAATCCTCTTGTTCCTTCCTTTCTGCACAGCTATCTTTTTTGTTTGTCCACACTTTTTATTTAATTTGTGCATCAGTCCACTCCTTATTGCTGCCTGCCATACCTGGCTGAGATTACTGCAGGGAGATAGTAATTGTAGGACAGTCCCTGTTTTTTTTTTTTTTGTGGGAGATTAAGATTGGCATTTCTGCTAGAGTGCCATCCCTGTGTGTGCCATCTCTCACTCAGTGGGCCATAGAAAGCCTATTTATTTTTTTGGTTGATTTGGGTTCTAAATTCTACCTGAAAAAATCACTAAATCAATCAGTGGGAGATAAATATTGGCCTCTGGGCTTGTGTGCCACTCCTGACTCCTGTGTGTGCCATCTCTCATTCAGTGGGCCATAGAAAGCCTATTTATTTTTTTGCTTGATTTGGGTTCTAAAATCTACCTGAAGAAATCACTAAATCAATCAGTGGGAGATAAATATTGGCCTCTGGGCTTGTGTGCCACTCCTGACTCCTGTGTGTGCCATCTCTCACTCAGTGGGCCATAGAAAGCCTATTTATTTTTTTGCTTGATTTGGGTTCTAAAATCTACCTGAAAAAATCACTAAATCAATCAGTGGGAGGTAAATATTGGCCTCTGGGCTTGTGTGCCACTCCTGACTCCTGTGTGTGCCATCTCTCACTCAGTGGGCCATAGAAAGCCTATTTATTTTTTTGGTTGATTTGGGTTCTAAATTCTACCTGAAGAAATCACTAAATCAATCAGTGGGAGATAAATATTGGCCTCTGGGCTTGTGTGCCACTCCTGACTCCTGTGTGTGCCATCTCTCACTCAGTGGGCCATAGAAAGCCTATTTATTTTTTTGCTTGATTTGGGTTCTAAATTCTACCTGAAAAAATCACTAAATCAATCAGTGGGAGATAAATATTGGCCTCTGGGCTTGTGTGCCACTCCTGACTCCTGTGTGTGCCATCGCTCATTCAGTGGGCCATAGAAAGCCTATTTATTTTTTTGCTTGATTTGGGTTCTAAAATCTACCTGAAGAAATCACTAAATCAATCAGTGGGAGATAAATATTGGCCTCTGGGCTTGTGTGCCACTCCTGACTCCTGTGTGTGCCATCTCTCACTCAGTGGGCCATAGAAAGCCTATTTATTTTTTTGCTTGATTTAGGTTCTAAAATCTACCTGAAAAAATCACTAAATCAATCAGTGGGAGATAAATATTGGCCTCTGGGCTTGTGTGCCACTCCTGACTCCTGTGTGTGCCATCTCTCACTCAGTGGGCCATAGAAAGCCTATTTATTTTTTTGGTTGATTTGGGTTCTAAATTCTACCTGAAGAAATCACTAAATCAATCAGTGGGAGATAAATATTGGCCTCTGGGCTTGTGTGCCACTCCTGACTCCTGTGTGTGCCATCTCTCACTCAGTGGGCCATAGAAAGCCTATTTATTTTTTTGCTTGATTTGGGTTCTAAATTCTACCTGAAAAAATCACTAAATCAATCAGTGGGAGATAAATATTGGCCTCTGGGCTTGTGTGCCACTCCTGACTCCTGTGTGTGCCATCTCTCACTCAGTTGGCCATAGAAAGCCTATTAATTTTTTTGGTTGATTTGGATTCTAAAATCTACCTGAAAAAATCACTAAATCAATCAGTGGGAGATAAATATTGGCCTCTGGGCTTGTGTGCCACTCCTGACTCCTGTGTGTGCCATCTCTCACTCAGTGGGCCATAGAAAGCCTATTTATTTTTTTGCTTGATTTGGGTTCTAAAATCTACCTGAAAAAATCACTAAATCAATCAGTGGGAGATAAATATTGGCCTCTGGGCTTGTGTGCCACTCCTGACTCCTGTGTGTGCCATCTCTCACTCAGTGGGCCATAGAAAGCCTATTGATTTTTTTTGGTTGATTTGGGTTCTAAATTCTTCCTGAAAAAATCACTAAATCAATCAGTGGGAGATAAATATTGGCCTCTGGGCTTGTGTGCCACTCCTGACTCCTGTGTGTGCCATCTCTCACTCAGTGGGCCATAGAAAGCCTATTTATTTTTTTGCTTGATTTGGGTTCTAAAATCTACCTGAAGAAATCACTAAATCAATCAGTGGGAGATAAATATTGGCCTCTGGGCTTGTGTGCCACTCCTGACTCCTTTGTGTGCCATCTCTCACTCAGTGGGCCATAGAAAGCCTATTTATTTTTTTGCTTGATTTGGGTTCTAAAATCTACCTGAAAAAATCACTAAATCAATCAGTGGGAGATAAATATTGGCCTCTGGGCTTGTGTGCCACTCCTGACTCCTGTGTGTGCCATCTCTCACTCAGTGGGCCATAGAAAGCCTATTTATTTTTTTGGTTGATTTGGGTTCTAAATTCTACCTGAAAAAAATCACTAAATCAATCAGTGGGAGATAAATATTGGCCTCTGGGCTTGTGTGCCACTCCTGACTCCTGTGTGTGCCATCTCTCACTCAGTGGGCCATAGAAAGCCTATTTATTTTTTGCTTGATTTGGGTTCTAAAATCTACCTGAAAAAAATCACTAAATCAATCAGTGGGAGATAAATATTGACCTCTGGGCTTGTGTGCCACTCCTGACTCCTGTGTGTGCCATCTCTCACTCAGTGGGCCATAGAAAGCCTATTAATTTTTTTGGTTGATTTGGGTTCTAAATTCTACCTGAAAAAATCACTAAGTCAATCAGTGGGAGATAAATATTGGCCTCTGGGCTTGTGTGCCACTCCTGACTCCTGTGTGTGCCATCTCTCATTCAGTGGGCCATAGAAAGCCTATTTATTTTTTTGCTTGATTTGGGTTCTAAAATCTACCTGAAGAAATCACTAAATCAATCAGTGGGAGATAAATATTGGCCTCTGGGCTTGTGTGCCACTCCTGACTCCTGTGTGTGCCATCTCTCACTCAGTGGGCCATAGAAAGCCTATTTATTTTTTTGCTTGATTTGGGTTCTAAAATCTACCTGAAAAAATCACTAAATCAATCATTGGGAGAAAAATATTGGCCTCTGGGCTTGTGTGCCACTCCTGACTCCTGTGTGTGCCATCTCTCACTCAGTGGGCCATAGAAAGCCTATTTATTTTTTTGCTTGATTTGGGTTCTAAATTCTACCTCAAAAAATCATTAAATCAATCAGTGGGAGATAAATATTGGCCTCTGGGCTTGTGTGCCACTCCTGACTCCTGTGTGTGCCATCTCTCACTTAGTGGGCCATAGAAAGCCTATTTTTTTTTTATTTGGTTTCTAAATTCTTCTGAAAAAAATCATTTTATTTTATTTGGTTTCTAAATTCTTCCTGAAAAAATCATTTTATTTTATTTTGTTTCCAAAGTCTCCCTGAAAAAAAAAAAAAAAAATCAGTGGGAGATTAATATTGCCCTTTCTGCTTGTGTGCCAGTCTTGACTCCTGGGTGTGCCATCTCTCTCTCTCAAATAGTGGTCCATAGAAAGCCTATTTATTTTTTTGCTTGATTTGGGTTCTAAATTCTACCTGAAAAAATCAATAAATCAATCAGTGGGAGATAAATATTGGCCTCTGGGCTTGTGTGCTGTTATGTATGCTAATGACAGGTGTTATGAAGGCAATCCAGAAACACAGTGTGCTTAGCGATCAGAGCGCACACAGTGATCTGACAAATACCCAAAAATACAAGAACGAGCTCTGAGACGTGGAAACTCTGTAGACTGCACACCTAATCCTATCCTAAACACAACTAAAAGCGGCTGTGGATTGCGCCTAACAACTACCTAGGCAACTCGGCACAGCCTAAGAAACTAGCTAGCCTGAAGATAGAAAAATAGGCCTGACTTGCCCCAGAGAAATTCCCCAAAGGAAAAGGCAGCCCCCCACATATAATGACTGTGAGTAAGATGAAAAGACAAAACGTAGGGATGAAATAGATTCAGCAAAGTGGGGCCCGATATTCTAGGACAGAGCGAGGACAGTAAAGCGAACTTTGCAGTCTACAAAAAACCCTAAAGCAAAACCACGCAAAGGGGGCAAAAAAAAACCCACCGTGCCGAACTAACGGCACGGCGGTACACCCTTTGCGTCTCAGAGCTTCCAGCAAAACAAAAGACAAGCTGGACAGAAAAAAAAGCAACAAAAAAGCAAAAGGCACTTAGCTATACAGAGCAGCAGGTCACAGGAACAATCAGGAGAAGCTCAGATCCAACACTGAAACATTGACAAGGAGCAAGGATAGCAGCATCAGGCGGAGTTAAGTAATGAAGCAGTTAACGAGCTCACCAGAACACCTGAGGGAGGAAGCTCAGAAGCTGCAGTACCACTTGTGACCACAGGAGTGAATTCAGCCACAGAATTCACAACAGTACCCCCCCCTTGAGGAGGGGTCACCGAACCCTCACCAGAGCCCCCAGGCCGACCAGGATGAGCCGCATGAAAGGCACGAACAAGATCGGAAGCATGAACATCAGAGGCAAAAACCCAGGAATTATCTTCCTGAGCATAACCCTTCCATTTAACCAGATACTGGAGTTTCCGTCTAGAAACACGAGAATCCAAAATCTTCTCCACAATATACTCCAATTCCCCCTCCACCAAAACCGGGGCAGGAGGCTCAACAGATGGAACCATAGGTGCCACGTATCTCCGCAACAACGACCTATGGAATACATTATGTATGGAAAAGGAGTCTGGAAGGGTCAAACGAAAAGACACAGGATTGAGAACCTCAGAAATCCTATACGGACCAATAAAACGAGGTTTAAATTTAGGAGAGGAAACCTTCATAGGAATATGACGAGAAGATAACCAAACCAGATCCCCAACACGAAGTCGGGGACCCACACGGCGTCTGCGATTAGCGAAAAGTTGAGCTTTCTCCTGGGACAAGATCAAATTGTCCACTACCTGAGTCCAGATCTGCTGCAACCTATCCACCACAGAATCCACACCAGGACAGTCCGAAGACTCAACCTGTCCTGAAGAGAAACGAGGATGGAACCCAGAATTGCAAAAAAATGGAGAAACCAAGGTAGCCGAGCTGGCCCGATTATTAAGGGCGAACTCAGCCAACGGCAAAAAGGACACCCAATCATCCTGGTCTGCAGAAACAAAACATCTCAGATATGTTTCCAAGGTCTGAGTGGTTCGTTCGGTCTGGCCATTAGTCTGAGGATGGAAAGCCGAGGAAAAGGATAGGTCAATGCCCATCCTACCACAAAAGGCTCGCCAAAACCTTGAAACAAACTGGGAACCTCTGTCAGAAACAATATTCTCAGGAATGCCATGCAACCGAACCACATTCTGAAAGAACAAAGGTACCAAATCAGAGGAGGAAGGCAATTTAGCCAAGGGCACCAGATGGACCATTTTAGAAAAGCGATCACAGACCACCCAAATGACTGACATCTTTTGAGAAACGGGAAGGTCAGAAATGAAATCCATCGAAATATGTGTCCAAGGCCTCTTTGGGACCGGCAAGGGCAAAAGCAACCCATTGGCACGAGAACAGCAGGGCTTAGCCCTAGCACAAATCCCACAGGACTGCACAAAAGTACGTACATCCCGTGACAGAGATGGCCACCAGAAGGATCTAGCCACTAACTCTCTGGTACCAAAGATTCCAGGATGACCAGCCAACACCGAACAATGAAGTTCAGAGATAAGTTTATTAGTCCACCTATCAGGGACGAACAGTTTCTCTGCTGGACAACGATCAGGTTTATTCGCCTGAAATTTTTGCAGCACCCGCCGCAAATCAGGGGAGATGGCAGACACAATGACTCCTTCCTTGAGGATACCCGCTGGCTCAGATAAACCCGGAGAGTCGGGCACAAAACTCCTAGACAGAGCATCCGCCTTCACATTTTTAGAGCCCGGAAGGTACGAAATCACAAAGTCGAAGCGGGCAAAAAATAACGACCAACGGGCCTGTCTAGGATTCAAGCGCTTGGCAGACTCGAGATAAGTCAAGTTCTTATGATCAGTCAATACCACCACGCGATGCTTAGCTCCTTCAAGCCAATGACGCCACTCCTCGAATGCCCACTTCATGGCCAGCAACTCTCGATTGCCCACATCATAATTACGCTCAGCGGGCGAAAACTTCCTGGAAAAGAAAGCACATGGTTTCATCACTGAGCAATCAGAACCTCTCTGTGACAAAACCGCCCCTGCTCCAATCTCAGAAGCATCAACCTCGACCTGGAACGGAAGAGAAACATCTGGCTGACACAACACAGGGGCAGAACAAAAACGACGCTTCAACTCCTGAAAAGCTTCCACAGCAGCAGAAGACCAATTAACCAAATCAGCACCCTTCTTGGTCAAATCGGTCAATGGTTTGGCAATGCTAGAAAAATTACAGATGAAGCGACGATAAAAATTAGCAAAGCCCAGGAACTTTTGCAGACTTTTCAGAGATGTCGGCTGAATCCAATCCTGGATGGCTTGGACCTTAACTGGATCCATCTCGATAGTAGAAGGGGTAAAGATGAACCCTAAAAATGAAACTTTCTGCACACCGAAGAGACACTTTGATCCCTTCACAAACAAAGAGTTAGCACGCAGGACCTGAAAAACCATTCTGACCTGCTTCACATGAGACTCCCAATCATCTGAGAAGATCAAAATGTCATCCAAGTAAACAATCAGGAATTTATCCAGATACTCACGGAAGATGTCATGCATAAAAGACTGAAACACAGATGGAGCATTGGCAAGTCCGAACGGCATCACTAGATACTCAAAATGACCCTCGGGCGTATTGAATGCAGTTTTCCATTCATCTCCTTGCCTGATTCTCACCAGATTATACGCACCACGAAGATCTATATTAGTGAACCAACTAGCCCTCTTAATCCGAGCAAACAAGTCAGATAACAATGGCAAGGGATACTGAAATTTAACAGTGATCTTATTAAGAAGGCGGTAATCAATACACGGTCTCAGCGAACCATCCTTCTTGGCTACAAAGAAGAACCCTGCTCCCAGTGGTGATGACGATGGGCGAATATGTCCCTTCTCCAGGGATTCCTTCACATAACTGCGCATAGCGGCGTGTTCGGGCACGGATAAATTAAATAATTGACCTTTAGGGAATTTACTACCAGGAATCAAATTGATAGCACAATCACAATCCCTATGCGGAGGTAGAGCATCGGACTTGGGCTCTTCAAATACATCCTGATAATCAGACAAGAACTCTGGGACCTCAGTAGGGGTGGATGACGAAATCGACAAAAATGGAACATCACCATGTACCCCCTGACAACCCCAGCTGGATACCGACATGGAATTCCAATCCAATACTGGATTATGGGTTTGTAGCCATGGCAACCCCAACACGACCACATCATGCAGATTATGCAACACCAGAAAGCGAATAACTTCCTGATGTGCAGGAGCCATGCACATGGTCAGCTGGGCCCAGTATTGAGGTTTATTCTTGGCCAAAGGTGTAGCATCAATTCCTCTCAATGGAATAGGACACCGCAAAGGCTCCAAGAAAAACCCACAACGTTTAGCATAATCCAAATCCATCAGATTCAGGGCAGCGCCCGAATCCACAAACGCCATGACAGAAAACGACGACAAAGAGCATATCAAGGTAATGGACAGAAGGAATTTGGACTGTACAGTACCAATGACGGCAGACCTAGCGGACCGCTTAGTGCGCTTAGGACAATCAGAAATAGCATGAGTGGAATCACCACAGTAGAAACAGAGACCATTCAGACGTCTGTATTCCTGCCGTTCAACTCTAGTCATAGTCCTATCGCACTGCATAGGCTCAGGTTTAACCTCAGGCAGTACCGCCAAATGGTGCACAGATTTACGCTCGCGCAAGCGTCGACCGATCTGAATGGCCAAAGACAAAGACTCATTCAAACCAGCAGGCATAGGAAATCCCACCATGACATCCTTAAGAGCCTCAGAGAGACCCTTTCTGAACAAAGCTGCCAGCGCAGATTCATTCCACTGAGTGAGTACTGACCATTTCCTAAATTTCTGACAATATACTTCTATATCATCCTGACCCTGGCACAAAGCCAGCAAATTTTTCTCAGCCTGATCCACTGAATTAGGCTCATCGTACAGCAATCCGAGCGCCAGGAAAAACGCATCGACACTACTCAATGCAGGGTCTCCTGGCGCAAGAGAAAATGCCCAGTCTTGAGGGTCGCCGCGCAAAAAAGAAATAATAATCAAAACCTGTTGAATAGGATTACCAGAAGAATGAGGTTTCAAGGCCAGAAATAGCTTACAATTATTTTTGAAACTTAGAAACTTAGTTCTATCTCCAAAAAACAAATCAGGAATAGGAATTCTTGGTTCTAACATAGATTTCTGATCAATAGTATCTTGAATTTTTTGTACATTTATAACGAGATTATCCATTGAAGAGCACAGACCCTGAATATCCATGTCCACACCTGTGTCCAGAATCACCCAAATGTCTAGGGGAAAAAAAAAAGTGAACACAGAGCAGAAAAAAAAAAAATGATGTCAGAACTTTTTCTTTCCCTCTATTGAGAATCATTAGTTTGGCTCCTTGTACTGTTATGTATGCTAATGACAGGTGTTATGAAGGCAATCCAGAAACACAGTGTGCTTAGCGATCAGAGCGCACACAGTGATCTGACAAATACCCAAAAATACAAGAACGAGCTCTGAGACGTGGAAACTCTGTAGACTGCACACCTAATCCTATCCTAAACACAACTAAAAGCGGCTGTGGATTGCGCCTAACAACTACCTAGGCAACTCGGCACAGCCTAAGAAACTAGCTAGCCTGAAGATAGAAAAATAGGCCTGACTTGCCTCAGAGAAATTCCCCAAAGGAAAAGCAGCCCCCCACATATAATGACTGTGAGTAAGATGAAAAGACAAAACGTAGGGATGAAATAGATTCAGCAAAGTGGGGCCCGATATTCTAGGACAGAGCGAGGACAGTAAAGCGAACTTTGCAGTCTACAAAAAACCCTAAAGCAAAACCACGCAAAAGGGGCAAAAAAAACCCCACCGTGCCGAACTAACGGCACGGCGGTACACCCTTTGCGTCTCAGAGCTTCCAGCAAAACAAAAGACAAGCTGGACAGAAAAAAAAGCAACAAAAAAGCAAAAGGCACTTAGCTATACAGAGCAGCAGGTCACAGGAACAATCAGGAGAAGCTCAGATCCAACACTGAAACATTGACAAGGAGCAAGGATAGCAGCATCAGGCGGAGTTAAGTAATGAAGCAGTTAACGAGCTCACCAGAACAGGGAGGGAGGAAGCTCAGAAGCTGCAGTACCACTTGTGACCACAGGAGTGAATTCAGCCACAGAATTCACAACAGTGTGCCACTCCTGACTCCTGTGTGTGCCATCTCTCACTCAGTGGGCCATAGAAAGCCTATTTTTTTTTATTTGGTTTCTAAATTCTCCCTGAAAAAATCATTTTATTTTATTTGGTTTCTAAATTCTTCCTGAAAAAATCATTTTATTTTATTTTGTTTCTAAAGTCTCCCTGAAAAAAAACAAAAAAAAAAAAATCAGTGGGAGATTAATATTGCCCTTTCTGCTTGTGTGCCAGTCTTGACTCCTGGGTGTGCCATCTCTCTCTCTCTCTCTCTCAAATAGTGGGCCATAGAAAGCCTATTTTTTTTTTTTGCTTGATTTGGGTTCTAAATTCTACCTGAAAAAATCAATAAATCAATCAGTGGGAGATAAATATTGGCCTCTGGGCTTGTGTGCCACTCCTGACTCCTGTGTGTGCCATCTCTCACTCAGTGGGCCATATAAAGCCTTTTTTTTTTATTTGGTTTCTAAATTCTCCCTGAAAAAAATAATTTTATTTTATTTGGTTTCTAAATTCTTCCTGAAAAAATAATTTTATTTTATTTTGTTTATAAAGTCTCCCTGAAAAAAAAAAAAAAATCAGTGGGAGATTAATATTGACATTTGTGCTTGAGTGACAGTCCTGCGTGTGTGGCATCTCTGTGATTTGGTGCCACAGAAAACAGAGTGTGTAACATTGTGCCTGATTTTCCTTGTGGTCTCACCAACCTGTAAAGGGATATCGAAATCATACTGAAGTTATAGCTCACCGTGTAAGTTGTTTGACAGCAACAAATAAAGTTACTTTGGTTAAGTTTTTAAAACAATGAGGAAGTCTGGTGCAAGAGGTCGTGGCCGTTCATTGTCAGCTGGTAATGATGGTAGTGGTAGTGGAGCATCAGGTGGTCGTGGGAAAAAAATATTCCACCTAAGTCTGGAGCTGTGGAGCCAGGTTCGTCGTCTGACAAGGCCTCGAACGCTCTCTTTTCTGGGAGTAGGAAAACCGCTTTTAAAGCCGGAGCAGCAACAGCAAGTTTTGGCTTACCTTGCAGACTCAGCCTCTAGCTCTTTTACCTCCTCTTCTGAAACTGGTAAATGTAAAAGCAGCGCATCGTTTGTGGATGTTCACGGTCAGGGACAAGTCGCTTCCTTGTCCTCTTCAGCAAAAACAACAACAAGAGAGAAGGATGCAGCAGGCGACACAACGGGTTACTCCATGGAGCTCTTTACACATACCGTCCCTGGCTTAGAAAGTGAAACAGTTAACAGGCCATGCCCATTACAAGTAGATTCTGACATGGAGTGCACTGATGCACAGCCACAGCCAGACTACTATGCTGGTCCTTTGACTCAGACCACAACATTGCCCTCTCAGGGTACTGATCCACAATCAGACCCTGATGAGACTATGTTGCCCCGTCACGAACGCTATACCACCGACCGACACGGTGACACAGACGAAGTTGCACACGAGCTAGAAGAGGAGGTAATAGATGACCCAGTTGTTGACCCCGATTGGCAGCCATTGGGGGAACAGGGTGCAGGCGGCAGTAGTTCTGAAGCGGAGGTGGAGGAGGGGCCGCAGCAGGCATCAACATCGCAACAGGTTCCATCTGCCGGGCCCGTATCTGGCCCAAAACGCGTGGCAAAGCCAAAACCTGTTGGAGGACAGCGTGGCCATCCGGTTAAAGCTCAGTCTGCAATCCCTGAAAAGGGATCCGATGCTAGGAAGAGTGCAGTCTGGCATTTTTTTAAACAACATCCAATTGATCAGCGCAAAGTCATCTGTCAAAAATGTTCAACTACCTTAAGCAGAGGTCAGAATCTGAAAAGTCTCAATACAAGTTGCATGCATAGACATTTAACCACCATGCATTTTCAAGCCTGGACTAACTACCAAACGTCCCTTAAGGTTGTAGCACCCTCGGCCAATGAAGCTAGTCAGCAACGCAACATCCCTTCCGTCACTGTAAGGCCACCATTTTCCGCACCACTGGCAGTATCTGTGCAGGTTTCTTTGCCAGCCAAAAGCAGTCAGGGTCAGGGAATCACCAGTTTTGTAGGAGGAAATATTGCATCTAGGGCACCGGCGGAAACAATACCGTCTCCAACCGTCTCTCAGTCTGCCATGTCCACCGGCACACCCGCTAGTTCCACGATCTCCAGCTCTCCAGTCCAGCTCACCCTACATGAGACTCTGGTTAGAAAAAGGAAGTACTTATCCTCGCATCCGCGTACACAGGGTTTTAACGCCCACATAGCTAGACTAATCTCGTTAGAGATGATGCCCTACTGGTTAGTTGAAAGCGAAGCTTTCAAAGCCTGATGGAGTACGCTGAACCACGCTACGAGCTACCCAGTCGACAGTCTTTTTCCAGAAAAGCCATCCCAGCCCTGCACCAGCATGTTAAACAGCGCATCGTCCATGCACTCAGGCAATCTGTGAGTACAAAGGTGCACCTGACTACAGATACATGGACCAGTAGGCATGGCCAGGGACGTTACGTGTCCATCACGGCACACTGGGTGAATGTGGTGGATGCAGGGTCCACAGGGGACATCAATTTCGGGACAGTTGTGCCTAGCCCACGGTCTAGGAAACAGTTGGCTGTAGGCGTTCGCACCCCCTCCTCCTCGTCCTCCTGCAGAAGCGAGAACTCTTCCACAGACCGCAGTCGCCCAACCACTCCATCGGCAGCTGACACTGCTGCACACCAGTTGTCCCATTATGGGCCAGCTACTGGCAAGCGTCAGCAGGCTGTATTGGCTATGAAGTGTTTGGGCGACAACAGACACACCGCGGAAGTTCTGTCCGAGTTCTTGCAGCAAGAAACGCAGTCGTGGCTGGGCACAGTAGATCTTGAGGCAGGCAAGGTAGTGAGTGATAACGGAAGGAATTTCATGGCTGCCATCTCCCTTTCCCAACTGAAACACATTCCTTGCCTGGCTCACACCTTAAACCTGGTGGTGCAGTGCTTATTGAAAACTTATCCTGGGTTCTCCAACCTGCTCCTCAAAGTGCGTGGACTTTGCTCACATATCCGTCGTTCGCCTGTACACTCCAGCCATATGCAGACCTTTCAGCGGTCTTTGAACCTTCCCCAGCATCGCCTAATCATAGACGTTGCAACAAGGTGGAACTCAACACTGCACATGCTTCAGAGACTGTGCGAACAGAGGCGGGCTGTTATGTTTTTGTGGGAGGATACACATACACGGGCAGGCAGTAGGATGGCAGACATGGAGTTGTCAGGTGTGCAGTGGTCGAAGATACAAGACATGTGTCAAGTCCTTCAGTGTTTTGAGGAATGCACACGGCTGGTTAGTGCAGACAACGCCATAATAAGCATGAGCATCCCCCTAATGTGTCTGCTGATGCAAAGTTTGACGCACATAAAGGATCAGGCGTCTGCACCAGAGGAAGAGGAAAGCCTTGATGACAGTCAGCCATTGTCTGGTCAGGGCAGTGTACAGGACGAGGTAGCGGGCGAAGAGGAGGTGGAGGACGAGGAGGATGATGGGGATGAGTATATTTTTAATGAGGAAGCTTTCCCGGGGGCACTGGAAATTGGTTGCGTGGCAAGGCCGGGTTCTGGTTTTTTGAGGGACACAAGTGACGTAGATTTGCCTGAAACTGCCCCTCAACCAATCACAACCGCAGATTTGACAACTGGAACTTTGGCCCACATGGCGGATTATGCCTTACATATCCTCAAAAGGGACACACGCATTACTAAAATGATGAACGATGACGATTACTGGTTGGCCTGCCTCCTTGATCCTCGCTATAAAGGCAAATTGCAAAATATTATGCCATATGAGAACTTGGAACTAATATTAGCAACCAAACAATCAACTCTTGTCGACCGTTTGCTTCAGGCATTCCCAGCACACAGCGCCCGTGATCGTTCTCACACGAGCTCCAGGGGGCAGCAGACCAGGAGTGTTAGGGCTGCACACATCAGAAGTGGCGTTGGACAGAGGGGTTCTCTGACCAGGTTGTGGAGTGATTTTCCTATGACCGCAGACAGGACAGGTACTGCTGCATCAATTGAAAGTGACAGGAGACAACATTTGTCCAGTATGGTTACAAACTATTTTTCATCCCTTATCGATGTTCTCCCTCAACCGTCATTCCCATTTGATTACTGGGCATCAAAATTAGACACCTGGCCAGCATTGCAGGAGCTTGCTTGCCCGGCAGCTAGTGTCCTATCAGAAAGAGTATTCAGTGCTGCAGGTTCAATATTAACCGAAAAAAGGACTCGTCTGGCTACCAAAAATGTTGATGATCTAACATTCATTAAAATGAACCGCAACTGGATTTCGAATTCTTTTGCCCCACCTTGCCCGGCCGACACCTAGCTTTCCTATGAAAAGCTCTTGCCTGTGGACTACTGTGAATTACTTTTCTAATGTCTAATTTGCTGCAGCTGATTGTCCAGCATACGACTTGTTTACACCTCCCTAAATGGCCAAACTCCCCACACGGGGCCGTGGTATCGCGACTTGGCGCAAGCACCCGTAAGAGTGCTGTTTGTCTGAAGAGGTGGGTGTGCCCGCTTTTGGGTCCCTCATAGTACAATAAAGTGTCTCTGGCGGTGGTGGTGCGCACCCAACGTCAGACACACTGTTGTAACATGAGGGGCCCTGGGCCTGTACCGCCAGCCACAAGAGAGTTCACCCACCCCTAGGTCAAACATTGCTCTACCACTTCCACAGTTATCTCTCACACTTCCACCAATGTTTAGTCTATGCGCTGACATCCTTCCATTCCTGCCACTGACAATACCATTGTGTTGACATGTATGATGGTACTTAACATAGTCAGGGGCAGTGTCCTCTATTTACCACAGTAAATACTTTGTGCTAAATTAGTAGGTCTGAAACTACGCAGAGGATCCCACCCCTGTACCTAATGATTGCACCCTTTAGTGTTTTCGTTTTGTTTTAATGCGAAACATTCACATTTATTTATTGTTTTGGACTACTAACTGGCAGACACTCATTACAATCGGCCTCCGCTGACCAGACCACTGCTGCCCGTGTACCCCTGGAACCAATTTTAAATTGCCTACAGCCAGCCCAATTTTATTATGTTAGGCCTTCGAAGCCTGTCTGCGGTCCCTCCTTCCACTAGGCCTCCACTGACCAGACCACTGCTGCCCGTATACCCCTGGAACCAATTATAAAGTGCCTACAGCCTGTCCAATTTTATTATGTTAGGCCTTTGAAGCCTGTCTGCGGTCCCTCCTTCCACTAGGCCTCCACTGACCTGTGTACTGCTGCCCGTGTACCCCTGGAACCAATTATAAAGTGCCTACAGCCTGTCCAATTTTATTATGTTAGGCCTTCGAAGCCTGTCTGCGGTCCCTCCTTCCACTAGGCCTCCACTGACCAGACCACTGCTGCCCGTGTACCCCTGGAACCAATTTTAAATTGCCTTCAGCCAGCCCAATTTATTATGTTAGGCCTTCGAAGCCTGTCTGCGGTCCCTCCTTCCACTAGGCCTCCACTGACCTGTGTACTGCTGCCCGTGTACCCCTGGAACCAATTATAAAGTGCCTACAGCCTGTCCAATTTTATTATGTTAGGCCTTTGAAGCCTGTCTGCGGTCCTTCCTTCTACTAGGCCTCCACTGACCTGTATACTGCTGCCCGTGTACCCCTGGAACCAATTTTAAATTGCCTACAGCCAGCCCAATTTATTATGTTAGGCCTTCGAAGCCTGTCTGCGGTCCCTCCTTCCACAAGGCCTCCACTGACCAGACCACTGCTGCCCGTGTACCCCTGGAACCAATTATAAAGTGCCTACAGCCTGTCCAATTTTATTATGTTAGGCCTTCGAAGCCTGTCTGCGGTCCCTCCTTCCACTAGGCCTCCACTGACCAGACCACTGCTGCCCGTGTACCCCTGGAACCAATTTTAAATTGCCTACAGCCAACCCAATTTATTAGGTTAGGCCTTCGAAGCCTGTCTGCGGTCCCTCCTTCCACTAGGCCTCCACTGACCAGACCACTGCTGCCCGTGTACCCCTGGAACCAATTATAAAGTGCCCACAGCCTGTCCAATTTTATTATGTTAGGCCTTCGAAGCCTGTCTGCGGCCCGTTCTTTCTACTACTACTACACTGACCAGTCTACTGCTGCCTGTGTACCCCTGGAACCTATTTAAAAGTGCCTACAGCCCAATATTTTTTTATGTTGGGCTTTCGAAGCCTGTCTGCGGCCCGTTCTTTCTACTACTACTACACTGACCAGTCTACTGCTGCCCGTGTACCCCTGGAACCAATGTTAAAGTGCCTACAGCCCAATATCTTTTTATGTTAGGCCTTCGAAGCCTGTCTGCGGCCCGTTCTTTCTACTACTACTACACTGACCAGTCTACTGCTGCCTGTGTACCCCTGGAACCTATTTAAAAGTGCCTACAGCCCAATATTTTTTTATGTTAGGCTTTCGAAGCCTGTCTGCGGCCCGTTCTTTCTACTACTACTACACTGACCAGTCTACTGCTGCCCGTGTACCCCTGGAACCAATGTTAAAGTGCCTACAGCCCAATATCTTTTTATGTTAGGCCTTCGAAGCCTGTCTGCGGCCCGTTCTTTCTACTACTCCTCCACTGACCAGACCACAGCTGCCCGTGTACCCCTGGAACCTATTTTTAATTGCATAGAGCATCCTTTTTTTAATAGTAGGTGTACAAAGTCTGTCTGCGGTCCACTATTGAAATTGTCCTCCACTGCCCAGAGCAATGCTGCCTGTGTACCCCTGTAACCTTTTTTAAGCTGCAGTGAGCCACATTTTTGGTTTAAGGCCTACTACCTGTGTCTGTCTGCGCCACTCAATACAGCTGTGTTCCTTTGAAAAAAGCTGAGCGTCAATAGTCTTGTTTTCAGCCTCTAGGAATTTTAAAACTGCATTGGGGCTACAACTTTGGTAGGGCCTACTAACGGTGTCTGCCGCCCCAAGGTGTGCCCCAGGTTTCGTCCACATTGCTTCGATCTTCCTACTCTCGTTTAGTAGTTGTTGGAAACTACACTGCATTAGGCCTACAAATTGGGTATGGGGTGTAGAGAGACGGTGTGTTCAACTCCAAGGTGTTCCCCAGGTTTCCTCTCCATTGCTTCAATCTTAATGCTCTCGTTTAGTAGTTGTTGGAAACTACACTGCATTAGGCCTACAAATTGGGTATGGGGTGTAGAGACGGTGTGTTCCACTCCAAGGTGTTCCCCAGGTTTCCTCTCCATTGCTTCAATCTTAATGCTTTCGTTTAGTAGTTGTTGGAAACTACACTGCATTAGGCCTACAAATTGGGTATGGGGTGTAGAGAGACGGTGTGTTACACTCCAAGGTGTTCCCCAGGTTTCCTCTCCATTGCTTCAATCTTAATGCTCTCGTTTAGTAGTTGTTGGAAACTACACTGCATTAGGCCTACAAATTGGGTATGGGGTGTAGAGAGACGGTGTGTTACACTCCAAGGTGTTCCCCAGGTTTCGTCCACATTGCTTCGATCTTCCTACTCTCGTTTAGTAGTTGGTGAAAACTACACTGCATAAGGACTACAAATTGGGTATGGGGTGTAGAGACGGTGTGTTCCACTCCAAGGTGTTCCCCAGGTTTCCTCTCCATTGCTTCAATCTTAATGCTCTCGTTTAGTAGTTGTTGGAAACTACACTGCATTAGGCCTACACATTTGGTATGGGGTGTAGAGACGTTGTGTTCCACTCCAAGGTGTTCCCCAGGTTTCCTCTCCATTGCTTCAATCTTAATGCTCTCGTTTAGTAGTTGTTGGAAACTACACTGCATTAGGCCTACAAATTGGGTATGGGGTGTAGAGAGACGCTGTGTTCAACTCCAAGGTGTTCCCCTGGTTTCCTCTCCATTGCTTCAATCTTAATGCTCTCGTTTAGTAGTTGTTGGAAACTACACTGCATTAGGCCTACAAATTGGGTATGGGGTGTAGAGAGACGGTGTGTTACACTCCAAGGTGTTCCCCAGGTTTCCTCTCCATTGCTTCAATCTCAATGCTCTCGTTTAGTAGTTGTTGGAAACTACACTGCATTAGGCCTACACATTTGGTATGGGGTGTAGAGACTAGGGTTGAGCGACCTTGACCTTTTTAGAGTCGAGCCGTGTTTCGCGAAACCCGACTATCTTAGAAGTCGAGTCGAGCGGAATCGGCCGATTATCGCGAAAAGTCGGGTATCGCCCGAAACACGAAACCCAATGCAAGTCAATGGGGGAGCATAGTCGGCAGTGAGTGGAGGCCAGGAAAACACCTACACTGCCCATTTTAATGGCAAAAACATCCATTCTTGTTAAAGAAGCTTGTCAATCGTAATTTACCTTATAATAATTGGAAGGCATTTGAAATTGGGGGTCATTTGGCTAAAGTTGTGGGGGGTAGGGCTGGTTCAAGTAATTAGTGGGCCCAGTAAATCTGGACCACGTCACGGCAGTGGAGCAGGGAGAGGTAAGTATTTAAACTTTGCAAGTGCTGTGATCCTGAGCAAGCAGGGGGGGCCCACTCGTTGGCATTGGCACTGGCACAGGGCCCCTCAAAGTACAGCGGTGTGTTTGCACGGCGGGGGCGCCTCCCACCGGCAGCAACACTTTTGCGTACTATGAGAGGCCCTGTGCCAGTGACGTCGCCAACTAGTATTCCTCCCCCCACCTGATGAAGGAACCTGCACTTTCATCTGCACCTTCCTCTTTGTCCCCGTGTAAGGTGGTATGGTATGCGGGAAGAGGAACCTGACTTTCAGCAGGGTCACAATCTTGCTGTGTAGCGTGCACGGGGAATTTTGCGTTATGGGTCAATGTACCAGCAGACTCATCTATCACTGGCTGGGCAATGGGCAAGATGAGGAGGAAACACAGATATAGGCCCAAAGAATAAAGTTGGCTAAATGCAGTTCAAAATTGGTAACACAGGACTAACCAGGGGGCATTGCAGTGGAGGACAACTGGAATGAGAGGCTGACACAGAGAGTAGGCCCAAATCAGTAAGTAGTCGACATGCAGTTCAAAATTGGCAACCGTAGTAAACAGGCGGCACAGCTTTGTTCAGTGGAGGAGAACAGCAAGGAGTGGCAGACACCGATAGTAGGCCCCAAACCAACTAGTACGCCAAATGCAGTTGTTCCATTTAACCACAATTTAATGAGAGCCTGAAGATAGAAGCTCAGGAAAGGCAACCTGGAGAACACCTTGGAGTGTAACACACCATCTCTCTACACCCCATACCCAATTTGTAGGCCTAATGCAGCGTAGTTTCCAACAACTACTAAACGAGAGCATGAAGATCAAAGCAATGGAGAGGAAACCTGGGGAACACCTTGGAGTGGAACACACCATCTCTCTACACCCCATACCCAATTTGTAGGCCTAATGCAGTGTAGTTTTCTACAACTACTAAACGAGAGTCGGAAGACCAAAGCAATGTGGACGAAACCTGGGGAACACCTTGGAGTGGAACACACCATCTCTCTACACCCCATACCCAATTTGTAGGCCTAATGCAGTGTAGTTTCCAACAACTACTAAACGAGAGCCAGAAGATCGAAGCTCAGGAAAGGCAACCTGGAGAACACCTTGGAGTGGAACACACCATCTCTCTACACCCCATACCCAATTTGTAGGCCTAGTGCAGCGTAGTTTCCAACAACTACTAAACGAGAGCATGAAGATTGAAGCTCAGGAAAGGCAACCTGGAGAACACCGTGGAGTGGAACACACCATCTCTCTACACCCCATACCCAATTTGTAGGCCTAATGCAGCGTAGTTTCCAACAACTACTAAACGAGAGCATGAAGATCGAAGCAATGGAGAGGAAACCTGGGGAACACCTTGGAGTGGAACACACCATCTCTCTACACCCCATACCCAATTTGTAGGCCTAATGCAGTGTAGTTTCCAACAACTACTAAACGAGAGCCAGAAGATCGAAGCTCAGGAAAGGCAACCTGGAGAACACCTTGGAGTGGAACACACCATCTCTCTACACCCCATACCCAATTTGTAGGCCTAATGCAGTGTAGTTTTCTACAACTACTAAACGAGAGTCGGAAGACCGAAGCAATGTGGACGAAACCTGGGGAACACCTTGGAGTTGAACACACCATCTCTCTACACCCCATACCCAATTTGTAGGCCTAATGCAGTGTAGTTTTCTACAACTACTAAACGAGAGCCAGAAGATCGAAGCTCAGGAAAGGCAACCTGGAGAACATCTTGGAGTGGAACACACCATCTCTCTACACCCCATACTCAATTTGTAGGCCTAATGCAGTGTAGTTTCCAACAACTACTAAACGAGAGCCAGAAGATCGAAGCTCAGGAAAGGCAACCTGGAGAACACCTTGGAGTGGAACACACCATCTCTCTACACCCCATACCCAATTTGTAGGCCTAATGCAGCGTAGTTTCCAACAACTACTAAACGAGAGTATGAAGATTGAAGCTCAGGAAAGGCAACCTGGAGAACACCTTGGAGTGGAACACACCATCTCTCTACACCCCATACCCAATTTGTAGGCCTAATGCAGCGTAGTTTCCAACAACTACTAAACGAGAGCATGAAGATCGAAGCAATGGAGAGGAAACCTGGGGAACACCTTGGAGTGGAACACACCATCTCTCTACACCCCATACCCAATTTGTAGGCATAATGCAGTGTAGTTTCCAACAACTACTAAACGAGAGCCAGAAGATCGAAGCTCAGGAAAGGCAACCTGGAGAACACCTTGGAGTGGAACACACCATCTCTCTACACCCCATACCCAATTTGTAGGCCTAAGGCAGCGTAGTTTCCAACAACTACTAAACGAGAGCATGAAGATTGAAGCTCAGGAAAGGCAACCTGGAGAACACCTTGGAGTGGAACACACCATCTCTCTACACCCCATACCCAATTTGTAGGCCTAATGCAGCGTAGTTTCCAACAACTACTAAACGAGAGCATGAAGATCGAAGCAATGGAGAGGAAACCTGGGGAACACCTTGGAGTGGAACACACCATCTCTCTACACCCCATACCCAATTTGTAGGCCTAATGCAGTGTAGTTTTCTACAACTACTAAACGAGAGCCAGAAGATCGAAGCTCAGGAAAGGCAACCTGGAGAACACCTTGGAGTGGAACACACCATCTCTCTACACCCCATACCCAATTTGTAGGCCTAATGCAGCGTAGTTTCCAACAACTACTAAACGAGAGCATGAAGATTGAAGCAATGGAGAGGAAACCTGGGGAACACCTTGGGGAGGCAGACACCGTTAGTAGGCCCTACCAAAGTTGTACACCCAATGCAGTTTTAAAATTCCTAGAGGCTGAAAACAAGACTATTGACGCTCAGCTTTTTTCAAAGGAACACAGCTGAATTGAGTGGCGCAGACAGACACAGGTAGTAGGACTCAAACCAAAAATGTGGCTCACTGCAGCAGAAAAAAGTTACAGGGGTACACAAGCTGCAGTGCTCTGGGCAGTGGAGGACAAGTTCAATAGTGAACCGCAGACAGACTTTGTATGCCTACTATTAAAAAAAGGATGCTCTATGCAATTATAAATAGGTTCTAGGGGTACACGGGCAGCAGTGGTGTGGTCAGTGGAGGCATATTGTAAGGAGTGACCGCAGACAGGCATCGAAGGCCTAAAATAATAACACATGGCTGTAGGCAATTTTAAATTGGTTCCAGGGGTACACGGGCAGCAGTGGTGTGGTCAGTGGAGGCATATTGTAAGGAGTGACCGCAGACAGGCATCGAAGGCCTAAAATAATAACACATGGCTGTAGGCAATTTTAAATTGGTTCCAGGGGTACACGGGCAGCAGTGGTGTGGTCAGTGGAGGCCTAGTGGAAGGAGTGACCGCAGACAGGCATCGAAGGACTAAAATAAAAAAATTGGACTGGCTGTAGGCAATTTTAAATTGGTTCCAGGGGTACACGGGCAGCAGTGGCCTGGTCAGTGTAGTAGTAGTAGAAAGAACGGACCGCAGACAGGCATCGAAGGCCTAAAATAAAAAAATTGGGCTGGCTGTAGGCAATTTTAAATTGGTTCCAGGGGTACACGGGCAGCAGTGGTGTGGTCAGTGGAGGCATATTGTAAGGAGTGACCGCAGACAGGCATCGAAGGCCTAAAATAATAACACATGGCTGTAGGCAATTTTAAATTGGTTCCAGGGGTACACGGGCAGCAGTGGTGTGGTCAGTGGAGGCATAGTTGAAGGAGTGACCGCAGACAGGGTTCGAAGGCCTAACATAACAAAAATGTCAATACAATGGTATTGTCAGTGGCAGGCATTGAAGGATGTCAGCGCATAGACTAAACATTGGTGGAGCTGTGAGATAATTTTGCAAGTGGTAGAGCACTGTTTGAGCTGGGGGGGGGGGGAACTGTCTTGTGGCCGGCGGTACAGGCCCAGGGCCCCTCATATTACAACGGTGTGTCTGACGTTGGGTGCGCACCACCACCGCCAGAGACACTATATTGTACTAGGAGGGACCTAGTGGCAGTGCCGTCGACCAAAAGCGGGCACACCCACCTCTTCAGACAAACAGCACTCTCACGGGTGCTGTCGCCAAGTGTCGATACCACGACCCCGTGTGGGGAGTTTGGCCATTTAGTGAGGTGTAAACATGTCGTATGCTGGACAATCAGGTGCAGAAAATTACGAGATTGGAAAAGGCATTCAGAATAGTCCACAGGCAAGACCTTTTCATAGGAAAGCTAGGTGTCAGCCGGGCAAGGTGGGGCAAAAGATTTCGAAATCCAGTTGTGGTTCATTTTAATGAAGGTTAGATCATCTACATTTTGGGTAGCCAGACGAGTCCTTTTTTCTGTTAGTATTGAACCTGCAGCACTGAATACTCTTTCTGATAGGACACTAGCTGCCGGGCAAGCAAGCTCCTGCAATGCATATTCTGCCAATTCTGGCCATGTGTCTAATTTTGATGCCCAGTAATCAAATGGGAATGACGGTTGAGGGAGAACATCGATAAGGGATGAAAAATAGTTTGTAACCATACTGGACAAATGTTGTCTCCTGTCACTTTGAATTGATGCTGCAGTACCTGTCCTGTCTGCGGTCATAGCAAAATCACTCCACAACCTGGTCAGAAAACCCCTCTGGCCAATGCCACTTCTGATTTCTGCCCCTCTAACTCCTCTGGTCTGCTGGCCCCTGCAGCTCGTGTGAGAACGATCACGGGCGCTGTGTGCAGGGAATGCCAGAAGCAAACGGTCAACAAGAGTTGATTGTTTGGTTGCTAATATTAGTTCCAAGTTCTCATGTGGCATTATATTTTGCAATTTGCCTTTATAGCGAGGATCAAGGAGGCAGGCCAACCAGTAATCGTCATCGTTCATCATTTTAGTTATGCGTGTGTCCCTTTTGAGGATACGTAAGGCATAATCCGCCATGTGGGCCAAAGTTCCAGTTCTCAAATCTGCGGTTGTGCTTGGTTGAGGGGCAGTTTCAGGCAAATCCACGTCACTTGTGTCCCTCCAAAAACCAGAAACCGGCCTTGCCGCGCCACCAATTTCCAGTGGCCCCGGAAAAGCTTCCTCATTAAAAATATAATCATCCCCATCATCCTCCTCGTCCTCCTCTTCGCCCGCTAACTCGTCCTGTACACTGCCCTGGCCAGACAATGGCTGACTGTCATCAAGGCTTTCCTCTTCCTCAGCTGCAGACGCCTGATCCTTTATGTGCGTCAAACTTTGCATCAGCAGACGCATTAGGGGGATGCTCATGCTTATTATGGCATTGTCTGCACTAACCAGCCGTGTGCATTCCTCAAAACACTGAAGGACTTGACACATGTCTTGAATCTTCGACCACTGCACACCTGACAACTCCATGTCTGCCATCCTACTGCCTGCCCGTGTATGTGTATCCTCCCACAAAAACATAACAGCCCGCCTCTGTTCGCACAGTCTCTGAAGCATGTGCAGTGTTGAGTTCCACCTTGTTGCAACGTCTATGATTAGGCGATGCTGGGGAAGGTTCAAAGAACGCTGATAGGTCTGCATACGGCTGGAGTGTACGGGCGAACGGCGGATATGTGAGCAAAGTCCACGCACTTTGAGGAGCAGGTCGGATAACCCCGGATAACTTTTCAGGAAGCACTGCACCACCAGGTTTAAGGTGTGAGCCAGGCAAGGAATGTGTTTCAGTTGGGAAAGGGAGATGGCAGCCATGAAATTCCTTCCGTTATCACTCACTACCTTGCCTGCCTCAAGATCTACAGTGCCCAGCCACGACTGCGTTTCTTTCTGCAAGAACTCAGACAGAACTTCCGCGGTGTGTCTGTTGTCGCCCAAACACTTCATAGCCAATACAGCCTGCTGACGTTTGCCAGTAGCTGCCCCATAATGAGAGACCTGGTGTGCAACAGTGGCAGCTGCGGATGGAGTGGTTGTGCGACTGCGGTCTGTGGACGAGCTCTCGCTTCTGCAGGAGGACGAAGAGGAGGAGGAGGGGGTGCGAACGGCTACAGCCAACTGTTTCCTAGACCGTGGGCTAGGCAGAACTGTCCCAAACTTGCTGTCCCCTGTGGACCCTGCATCCACAACATTCACCCAGTGTGCCGTCATGGACACGTAACGTCCCTGGCCATGCCTACTGGTCCATGCATCTGTTGTCAGGTGCACCTTTGTGCTCACAGATTGCCTGAGTGCATGGACGATGCGCTCTTTAACATGCTGGTGGAGGGCTGGGATGGCTTTTCTGGAAAAAAAGTGTCGACTGGGTAGCTCGTAGCGTGGTACAGCGTAGTCCATCAGGGCTTTGAAAGCTTCGCTTTCAACTAACTGGTAGGGCATCATCTCTAACGAGATTAGTCTAGCTATGTGGGCGTTCAAACCCTGTGTACGCGGCTAAGTACTTCCTTTTTCTAACCATAGTCTCATGTAGGGTGAGCTGGACTGGAGAGCTGGAGATCGTGGAACTAGCGGGGGTGCCGTTGGACATGGCAGACTGAGAGACGGTGGGAGATGGTATTGTTGCCGCCAGTGCCCTAGATGCAGTGTTTCCTACTACGAAACTGGTGATTCCCTGACCCTGACTGCTTTGGCCTGGCAAAGAAACCTGCACAGATACTGCAGGTGGTGCGGAAAATGGTGGCCCTACACTGCCGGAAGGGATGTTGCGTTGCTGACTAGCTTCATTGGCCGAGGGTGCTACGACCTTAAGGGATGTTTGGTAGTTAGTCCAGGCTTGCAAATGCATGGTGGTTAAATGTCTATGCATGCAACTTGTTTTGAGACTTTTCAGATTCTGTCCTCTGCTTAAGGTAGTTGAACATTTTTGACAGATGACTTTGCGCTGATCAATTGGATGTTGTTTAAAAAAATGCCAGACTGCACTCTTTCTAGCATCGGATACCTTTTCAGGGATTGCAGACTGAGCTTTAACCGGATGGCCACGCTGTCCTCCAACAGGTTTTGGCTTTGCCACGCGTTTTGGGCAAGATACGGGCCCGGCAGATGGAACCTGTTGCGATGTTGATGCCTGCTGCGGCCCCTCCTCCTCCGCTTCAGAACTACTGCCGCCTGCACCCTGTTCCCCCAATGGCTGCCAATCGGGGTCAAGAACTGGGTCATCTATTACCTCTTCTTGTAGCTCGTGTGCAACTTCGTCTGTGTCACCGTGTCGGTCGGTGGTATAGCGTTCGTGATGGGGCAACATAGTCTCATCAGGGTCTGATTCTTGATCATTACCCTGCGAGGGCAATGTTGTGGTCTGAGTCAAAGGACCAGCATAGTAGTCTGGCTGTGGCTGTGCATCAGTGCACTCCATGTCAGATTCAACTTGTAATGGGCATGGACTGTTAACTGCTTCACTTTCTAAGCCAGGGACGGTATGTGTAAAGAGCTCCATGGAGTAACCCGTTGTGTCGCCTGCTGCATTCTTCTCTGTTGTTGTTTTTGCTGAAGAGGACAAGGAAGCGACTTGTCCCTGACCGTGAACATCCACTAACGACGCGCTGCTTTGACATTTACCAGTTTCACGAGAGGAGGCAAAAGAGCTAGAGGCTGAGTCAGCAAGATAAGCCAAAACTTGCTCTTGCTGCTCCGGCTTTAAAAGCGGTTTTCCTACTCCCAGAAAAGGGAGCGTTCGAGGCCTTGTGTAGCCAGACGACGAACCTGGCTCCACAGCTCCAGACTTAGGTGCAATATTTTTTTTCCCACGACCAGCTGATGCTCCACCACTACCACCATTACCAGCTGACAATGAACGCCCCCGGCCACGACCTCTTCCACCAGACTTCCTCATTGTTTTAAAAACGTAACCAAACTAACGGTATTTGTTGCTGTCACACAACTTACACGGTGAGCTATAACTTCAGTATGATTTAGCTACCCCTTTACAGGTGAGTGAGACCACAACGAAAATCAGGCACAATGTTACACACTCTGTTGTTGGTGGCAACAAATGAGAGACATGCCACACACGCAGGACTGTCACTGAAGCACAAATGTAAACATTAATCTCCCACTGATTTGATTTTTTTTTTTTTTCAGGGAGACGTTAGGAAAAAAAAATAATAGAATAAAATGATTTTTTCAGGGAGAATTTAGAAAACAAATAAAACAAAAAAAGGCTTTCTATGGCCCACTGAGTGAGAGATGACGCACACAGGAGTCAGGAGTGGCACACAAGCCCAGAGGCCAATATTTATCTCCCACTGATTGATGTAGTGATTTTTTCAGGTAGATTTTGGAACCCAAATCAAGCTAAAAAAATAATAGGCTTTCTATGGCCCACAATTGGAGAGAGAGAGAGAGAGATGGCACACTCAGGAGTCAAGACTGGCACAGAAGCAGAAAGGGCAATATTAATCTCCCACTGATTTGATTTTTTTTTTTTTCAGGGAGACTTTAGGAAAAAAAATAATAGAATAAAATGATTTTTTCAGGAAGAATTTAGAAACCAAATAAAATAAAATGATTTTTTCAGGGAGAATTTAGAAAACAAATAAAAGAAAAAATAGGCTTTCTATGGCCCACGGAGTGAGAGATGACGCACACAGGAGTCAGGAGTGGCACACAAGCCCAGAGGCCAATATTGTTCTCCCAGTGATTGATGTAGTGATTTTTTCAGGTAGATTTTGGAACCCAAATCAAGCTAAAAAAATAATAGGCTTTCTATGGCCCACAATTGGAGAGAGAGAGAGAGATGGCACACCCAGGAATCAAGACTGGCACACAAGCAGAAAGGGCAATATTAATCTCCCACTGATTTGATTTTTTTTTTTTTTCCAGGGAGACTTTAGAAAAAAAAAATAATTAAAAAAAAAATGATTTTTTCAGGAAGAATTTAGAAACCAAATAAAATAAAAATGATTTTTTCAGGGAGAATTTATAAAACAAATAAAACAAAAAATAGGCTTTCTATGGCCCACTGAGTGAGAGATGACGCACACAGGAGTCAGGAGTGGCACACAAGCCCAGAGGCCAATATTTATCTCCCACTGATTGATTTATTGATTTTTTCAGGTAGAATTTAGAACCCAAATCAACCAAAAAAATAAATAGGCTTTCTATGGCCCACTATTTGTGAGAGAGATGGCACGCTCAGGACTGGCACACAAGCCCAGAGGCCAATATTAATCTCCCACTTTTTTTTTTTGTTCCAGGGAAAATTTATAAACCCAATAAAAAAAATAATAAATAGGCTTTCTATGGCCCACTATCTGAGAGAGAGAGATGGCACGCTTAGGACTGGCACACAAGCCCAAAGGCCAATATTAATCTCCCTTTTTTTTTCAGGGAGAATTTATAAAACCAAAAAAAAATAAATAAATAGGCTTTCTATGGCCCACTATTTGTGAGAGAGATGGCACGCTCAGGACTGGCACACAAGCCCAGAGGCCAATATTAATCTCCCACTTTTTTTTTTTTTGTTCCAGGGAAAATTTATAAACCCAATAAAAAAAATAATAAATAGGCTTTCTATGGCCCACTATCTGAGAGAGAGAGATGGCACGCTTAGGACTGGCACAGAAGCCCAAAGGCCAATATTAATCTCCCACTGATTGATTTATTGATTTTTTCAGGTAGAATTTAGAACCCAAATAAAGCAAAAAAAAAAAAAATAGGCTTTCTATGGCCCACTGAGTGAGTGATGATGCACACAGGAGTCAGGAGTGGCACACAAGCCCTGAGGCCAATATTTTTCTCCCACTGATTGATGTAGTGATTTTTTCAGGTAGATTTTAGAACCCAAATCAAGCAAAAAAATAAATAGGCTTTCTATGGCCCACTGACTGAGAGATGGCACACACAGGAGTCAAGAGTGGCACACAAGCCCTGAGGCCAATATTTTTCTCCCACTGATTGATGTAGTGATTTTTTCAGGTAGATTTTATAACCCAAATCAAGCAAAAAAATAAATAGGCTTTCTATGGCCCACTGAGTGAGAGATGGCACACACAGGGATGGCACTCTAGCAGAAATGTCAATCTTAATCTCCCACAAAAAAAAAAAAAAAAAAAAACAGGGAGTGTCCAACAATTACTATCTCCCTGCAGTAATCTCAGCCAGGTATGGCAGGCAGCAATAAGGAGTGGACTGATGCACAAATTAAATAAAAAGTGTGGACAAACAAAAAAGATAGCTGTGCAGAAAGGAAGGAACAAGAGGATTTGTGCTTTGAAAAAAGCAGTTGGTTTGCACAGCGGCGTACACACAGCAATGCAGCTATCAGGGAGCCTTCTAGGGCAGCCCAATGAGCTACAGCGCTGAGGGGAAAAAAAAAAAAAAATGTAGCTTCCACTGCCCCTGCACACCGAAGGTGGTGTTGGGCAGTGGAAATCGCTACAGCACAAGCGGTTTGGTGGTTAATGGACCCTGCCTAACGCTATCCCTGCTTCTGACGAAGCGGCAGCAACCTCTCCCTAAGCTCAGATCAGCAGCAGTAACATGGCGGTCGGCGGGAACGCCCCTTTATAGCCCCTGTGACGCCGCAGACAGCAAGCCAATCACTGCAATGCCCTTCTCTAAGATGGTGGGGACCAGGACCTATGTCATCACGCTGCCCACACTCTGCGTTTACCTTCATTGGCTGAGAAATGGCGCTTTTCGCGTCATTGAAACGCGACTTTGGCGCGAAAGTCGCGTACCGCATGGCCGACAACGCACAGGGGTCGGATCGGGTTTCATGAAACTCGACTTCGCCAAAAGTCGGCGACTTTTGAAAATGTTCGACCCGTTTCGCTCAACCCTAGTAGAGACGGTGTGTTCCACTCCAAGGTGTTCCCCAGGTTTCCTCTCCATTGCTTCAATCTTAATGCTCTCTTTTAGTAGTTGTTGGAAACTACACTGCATTAGGCCTACAAATTGGGTATGGGGTGTAGAGAGACGGTGTGTTACACTCCAAGGTGTTCCCCAGGTTTCTTCCACATTGCTTCGATCTTCCTACTCTCGCTTAGTAGTTGGTGAAAACTACACTGCATAAGGCCTACAAATTGGGTATGGGGTGTAGAGACGGTGTGTTCAACTCCAAGGTGTTCCCCAGGTTTCCTCTCCATTGCTTCAATCTTAATGCTCTCGTTTAGTAGTTGTTGGAAACTACACTGCATTAGGCCTACACATTTGGTATGGGGTGTAGAGACGGTGTGTTCCACTCCAAGGTGTTCCCCAGGTTTCCTCTCCATTGCTTCAATCTTAATGCTCTCGTTTAGTAGTTGTTGGAAACTACACTGCATTAGGCCTACAAATTGGGTATGGGGTGTAGAGAGACGGTGTGTTACACTCCAAGGTGTTCCCCAGGTTTCGTCCACATTGCTTCGATCTTCCTACTCTCGTTTAGTAGTTGGTGAAAACTACACTGCATAAGGCCTACAAATTGGGTATGGGGTGGAGAGACGGTGTGTTCAACTCCAAGGTGTTCCCCAGGTTTCCTCTCCATTGCTTCAATCTTAATGCTCTCGTTTAGTAGTTGTTGGAAACTACACTGCATTAGGCCTACAAATTGGGTATGGGGTGTGGAGACGGTGTCTTCCACTCCAAGGTGTTCTCCAGGTTGCCTTTCCTGAGCTTCTATCTTCAGGCTCTTGTTAAATAGTGGTTAAATGGAACAACTGCATTTGGCGTACTAGTTGGTTTGGGGCCTACTAACAGTGTCTGCCGCTCCTTGCTGTTCTCCTGGTTTCCTGTCCTGAAATTCCATTTTCAGGCTCTCGTTAAGTAGTTGTTAATGTTAGACTGCATTTGGCCTACTAGTTGGGTTGGGGCCTACTATCGGTGTCTGCCACTCCTTGCTGTTCTCCTCCAGTGAACAAAGCTGTGCCGCCTGTTTACTACGGTTGCCAATTTTGAACTGCATTTCGACTACTTACTGATTTGGGCCTACTCTCTGTGTCAGCCTCTCATTCCAGTTGTCCTCCACTGCAATGCCCCCTGGTTAGTCCTGTGTTACCAATTTTGAACTGCATTTAGCCAACTTTATTCTTTGGGCCTATATCTGTGTTTCCTCCTCATCCTGCCCATTGCCAAGCCAGTGATAGATGAGTCTGCTGGTACATTGACCCATAACGCAACATTCCCCATGCACGCTACACAACAAGATTGTGACCCTGCTGAAAGTCAGGTTCCTCTTCCCGCATACCATACCACCTTACACGGGGACAAAGAGGAAGGTGCAGATGAAAGTGCAGGTTCCTTCATCAGGTGGGGGGAGGAATACTAGTTGGCGACGTCACTGGCACAGGGCCTCTCATAGTACGCAAAAGTGTTGCTGCCGGTGGGAGGCGCGCCCGCCGTGCAAACAAACCGCTGTACTTTGAGGGGCCCTGTGCCAGTGCCAATGCCAACGAGTGGGCCCCCCCTGCTTGCTCAGGATCACAGCACTTGCAAAGTTGAAATACTTACCTCTCCCTGCTCCACTGCCGTGACGTGGTCCAGATTTCCTGGGCCCACTAATTACTTGAACCAGCCCTACCCCCCACAACTTTAGCCAAATGACCCCCAATTTCAAATGCCTTCCAATTATTATAAGGTAAATTACGATTGACAAGCTTCTGTAACAAGAATGGATGTTTTTGCCATTAAAATGGGCAGTGTCTGTCGACTAACCTCTGCACTTATTCGTACCTCCCACTCCTGACTCCAAGACTTCTCCCGAGCTGTGCCAATCCTCTGGAATACTCTACCCCAAGATATTAGGAACATCCACAATTTGCATAGTTTTAGGCGCTCCCTCAAAACACTTTTGTTCAGAGTGGCATATCATGTTCACTAATCAAAGTCATTTTATGTTTGTGTATGGGTGTGTAGCGCATTCAATACTTCCATCTATCCCCCACCCCATGAAGATGGCTGGACCATCATTGTAAATACTGTACTGTCATGATTCCAATGGCAGGGAATCACAAAAGGACAAGCACCAACGAGCTCTAGGGTGATGGAACCTGAGCTGACCGCGACCCTAAACCTGAACACACAAATAACAATAGCCGGGGAACGTGCCTATGTTGATCCTAGACGTCTCGCACCAGCCGAAGATCTAACTTCCCCTATTAGAAGAAACACAGACCTCTCTTGCCTCCAGAGAAATACCCCACAGAAATAGCAGCCCCCCACATATAATGACGGTGAAATGAGAGGAAGGCACATACACAGTATGAAAACAGATTCAGCAAAATGAGGCCCGCTAAAACTAGATAGCAGAGGATACAAAAGTAAACTGCGCGGTCAGCAAAAAACCCTTCAAAAAACCATCCTGTAATTACTTGAACTCATGTTCCAACTCAAGGAGCATGAGGAGCAATTACAGCCCACTAGAGCAACCAGCAGCAAAGAAACAATTATATGCAAGCTGGACAAGACAAAAATAAAGCAAAACGTGGAACAAGAAAATCAAAAACTTAGCTTGTCCTGAAGATTACTGAAGCCAGAAGCTGAGGTAACAAAACATTCTGATAACCTTGGATAGCCGGCGGGGAAATGACAAGAAAGCCCGGTTAAATAGGAAACTCCCAAATCCTAATAGAACAGGTGGACACCAGAGACAGCAGAACACAAATCACCCAGTACCATCAGTAACCACCAGAGGGAGCCCAAAAACAGAACTCACAACAGTACCCCCCCTTGAGGAGGGGTCACCGAACCCTCACGAGAACCACCAGGGCGACCAGGATGAGCCCTATGAAAAGCGCGGACCAAATCATCAGCATGAACATCAGAGGCAACCACCCAAGAATTATCCGTCTGGAAACACGAGAATCCAAGATCTTCTCCACAACATACTCCAATTCTCCCTCCACCAGCACCGGAGCAGGAGGCTCAAGCGAAGGAACAACAGGTACCTCATACCTCCGCAACAACGACCGATGGAACACATTATGAATAGCAAACGATGCCGGGAGATCCAAACGAAATGACACAGGGTTAAGAATTTCCAAGATCCTATAAGGAACGATGAACCGAGGCTTGAACTTAGGAGAAGAGACCTTCATAGGAACAAAACGAGAAGACAACCACACCAAGTCCCCAACACGAAGTCGAGGACCCACGCGGCGACGGCGATTAGCAAACTGCTGAGCCTTCTCCTGGGACAACTTCAAATTGTCCACCACATGACTCCAAATCTGATGCAACCTATCCACAACCATGTCCACTCCAGGACAATCAGAAGGCTCCACCTGACCAGAGGAAAAACGAGGATGAAACCCCGAATTACAAAAGAAAGGAGAAACCAAGGTAGCAGAACTAGCCCGATTATTAAGGGCAAACTCGGCCAGCGGCAAAAAGGTAACCCAGTCATCCTGATCAGCAGAAACAAAACACCTCAAATAAGTTTCCAAGGTCTGATTAGTTCGCTCCGTCTGGCCATTCGTCTGAGGGTGGAATGCAGACGAAAAGGACAAATCAATGCCCATCTTAGCACAGAACGTCCGCCAAAATCTAGACACAAACTGGGATCCCCTGTCAGAAACGATGTTCTCCGGAATCCCATGCAAACGAACCACGTTCTGGAAAAACAGAGGGACCAACTCAGAGGAGGAAGGTAACTTAGGCAAGGGTACAAGATGAACCATTTTAGAAAAGCGGTCACACACAACCCAGATGACGGACATTTTTTGAGAGACAGGGAGATCCGAAATAAAGTCCATGGAAATGTGCGTCCAAGGCCTCTTCGGGATAGGCAAAGGTGACAACAATCCACTGGCTCGAGAACAGCAAGGCTTAGCCCGAGCACAAACCTCACAAGACTGCACAAAAGAACGCACATCCCTCGACAAGGAAGGCCACCAAAAAGACCTGGCCACCAAGTCTCTAGTACCAAATATTCCAGGATGACCTGCCAACGCAGAAGAATGGACCTCGGAGATGACTCTACTGGTCCAACTATCCGGAACAAACAGTCTCTCAGGCGGACAACGATCAGGTTTACCCGCCTGAAACTCCTGCAAAGCACGTCGCAAGTCTGGGAAGACGGCCGACAAAATCACCCCATCCCTAAGGATACCAGTGGGCTCAGAATTTCCAGGGGAGTCAGGCACAAAACTCCTAGAAAGAGCATCCGCCTTCACATTCTTTGAACCTGGCAGGTATGAAACCACAAAATTGAAACGAGAGAAAAACAGTGACCAACGAGCCTGTCTAGGATTCAGACGCCTGGCAGACTCAAGGTAAATCAGATTTTTGTGATCAGTCAAGACCACCACACGATGTCTAGCACCCTCCAGCCAATGACGCCACTCCTCAAATGCCCACTTCATGGCCAAAAGTTCCCGATTACCCACATCATAATTCCGCTCAGCGGGCGAAAATTTTCTAGAAAAGAACGCACATGGCTTCATCACCGAGCAATCGGAGCTTCTCTGTGACAAAACTGCCCCCGCTCCAATCTCGGAAGCATCAACCTCAACTTGGAAAGGAAGCGAAACATCAGGCTGACGCAACACAGGAGCAGAAGAAAACCGGCGTTTAAGTTCCTGAAAGGCCTCCACAGCCGCAGGAGACCAATCAGCAACATCAGCACCCTTCTTAGTCAAATCCGTCAAAGGCTTAACAACACTAGAAAAATTAGTTATAAAACGACGATAGAAATTAGCAAAGCCCAAGAACTTCTGCAAACTCTTAAGAGATGCAGGCTGCGTCCAGTCACAAATAGCCCGAACCTTGACGGGATCCATCTCAATAGTAGAAGGGGAAAAAATATACCCCAAGAAAGAAATCTTCTGGACTCCAAAGAGACACTTTGAGCCCTTTACAAACAAGGAATTAGCCCGCAGGACCTGAAACACCTTCCTGACCTGCTGAACATGAGACTCCCAGTCATCAGAAAAAACCAAAATATCATCCAAATACACAATCATAAATTTATCCAGATATTCACGGAAAATATCGTGCATAAAGGACTGGAAGACTGAAGGAGCATTAGAAAGTCCGAAAGGCATTACCAAATACTCAAAATGGCCCTCAGGCGTATTAAATGCGGTTTTCCACTCATCACCTTGCTTTATTCGTATAAGATTATACGCACCCCGGACATCAATCTTAGTGAACCATTTAGCCCCCTTAATGCGAGCAAACAAATCAGTCAACAAAGGCAAAGGATACTGATATTTTACGGTAATCTTATTCAAAAGACGATAATCTATACAAGGCCTCAAGGACCCATCTTTCTTGGCCACGAAAAAAAAAACCTGCTCCCAAAGGGGACAAAGATGGACGGATATGTCCCTTTTCCAAGGACTCCTTAACATAATCCCGCATAGCAGTATGCTCTGGCACTGACAGATTGAACAAACGACCTTTAGGAAACTTACTACCAGGAATTAAATCTATAGTACAATCGCAATCCCTGTGAGGGGGAAGCGAACTGAGCTTAGGCTCCTCAAAAACATCCCGATAATCCGACAAAAATACAGGAACCTCAGAAGGAGTAGATGAAGCGATAGAAATCGGAGGTGCATCATCATGAACCCCCTGACATCCCCAGCTTAACACAGACATTGTTTTCCAGTCAAGGACTGGATTATGAGTTTGTAACCATGGCAGACCAAGTACTAGAACATCATGTAAATCATACAATACCAGGAAGCGAATCACCTCCTGATGAACGGGAGTCATACGCATGGTCACTTGTGTCCAGTACTGAGGTTTATTCATAGCTAAAGGTGTAGAGTCAATTCCCTTCAAAGGAATAGGGACTTCCAGAGGCTCAAGACTAAACCCACATCGCTTGGCAAATGACCAATCCATAAGACTCAGGGCAGCGCCTGAATCTACATAGGCATCGACGGAAATGGATGATAATGAGCAAATCAGAGTCACAGACAGAATGAACTTAGACTGTAACGTACTAATGGCAACAGACTTATCAACCTTTTTTGTGCGTTTAGAGCATGCTGATATAACATGAGCTGAATCACCACAATAAAAGAACAACCCATTTTTCCGCCTATAGTTTTGCCGTTCACTTCTAGACAGAACTCTATCACATTGCATTGTCTCAAGTGCCTGTTCAGAAGACACCGCCAAATGGTGCACAGGTTTGCGCTCCCGTAAACGCCGATCAATCTGAATAGCCATAGTCATAGACTCATTCAGACCCGTAGGCGCAGGGAACCCCACCATAACATCTTTAATGGCCTCAGAAAGGCCATCTCTGAACTTTGCAGCCAGGGCGCACTCATTCCACTGAGTAAGCACTGACCATTTCCGAAATTTTTGACAATATATTTCTGCTTCATCTTGCCCCTGAGAGAGAGCCAATAAAGCTTTTTCAGCCGGAATCTCTTGGTTAGGTTCCTCATAGAGCAAACCCAATGCCAGAAAAAACGCATCCACATTAAGCAACGCAGGATCCCCTGGTGCCAATGCAAATGCCCAATTTTGAGGGTCACCCCGCAGGAAAGATATAATAATCTTAACCTGCTGAGCAGGGTCTCCAGAAGAGCGAGATTTCAAAGAAAGGAACAGCTTGCAATTGTTCCTAAAATTCAGAAAACTAGATCTATCTCCAGCAAAGAACTCTGGAATAGGAATTCTAGGTTCAGACATAGGAGCATGTACAACAAAATCTTGTATATTTTGAACCTTAGCAGCAAGATTATTCAAGCTGGAAGCTAAACTCTGGACGTCCATGATAAACAGCTAAGGTCAGAGCCATTCAAGGATTAAGAGGAGGAAAAAAAAAAAAAAAAAATCAGCCTGGCTGCAATTAGGGCTAGGCAGCAACCTCAGAGGAGAAAAAAAAAAACTTCCTCAGACTACTTTTCCTCCTACTTCAGCCCAAACATTTTTGGCCGGCTATACTGCCATGATTCCAATGGCAGGGAATCACAAAAGGACAAGCACCAACGAGCTCTAGGGTGATGGAACCTGAGCTGACCGCGACCCTAAACCTGAACACACAAATAACAATAGCCGGGGAATGTGCCTACGTTGATCCTAGACGTCTCGTACCAGCCGAAGATCTAACTTCCCCTATTAGAAGAAACACAGACCTCTCTTGCCTCCAGAGAAATACCCCACAGAAATAGCAGCCCCCCACATAAAAGGACGGTGAAATGAGAGGAAGGCACATACACAGTATGAAAACAGATTCAGCAAAATGAGGCCCGCTAAAACTAGATAGCAGAGGATACAAAAGTAAACTGCGCGGTCAGCAAAAAACCCTTCAAAAAACCATCCTGTAATTACTTGAACTCATGTTCCAACTCATGGAACATGAGGAGCAATTACAGCCCACTAGAGCAACCAGCAGCAAAGAAACAATTATATGCAAGCTGGACAAGACAAAAATAAAGCAAAACGTGGAACAAGAAAATCAAAAACTTAGCTTGTCCTGAAGATTACTGAAGCCAGAAGCTGAGGTAACAAAACATTCTGATAACCTTGGATAGCCGGCGGGGAAATGACAAGAAAGCCCGGTTAAATAGGAAACTCCCAAATCCTAATAGAACAGGTGGACACCAGAGACAGCAGAACACAAATCACCCAGTACCATCAGTAACCACCAGAGGGAGCCCAAAAACAGAACTCACAACACTGTACATCATTGTAAATACACACCTGTACTTTGTATCCTCCCCACCTCATTGTAGATTGTAATCTCTCAGGAGCAGGGTCACCTTATTTTGCTTTAATTATTGTACTGTTAACATTGTTACTTATGACTGTTGTGTTTGAAACTGTTAAACTGTAAAGCTCTGCGGAATATGTTGGCGCTATATAAAGATTATTATCTATAATATAACGCTGGGAGCGTCACTCTGTCCGAAGCCTTTATAGACTGCGCAAGCGCAAGCGCCCGCGCGCAGTCTGGACCCCACAGAGTGACGCTCCCAGGAAATCGCGGTATGCGTAAACACTGAACGCACACCGCGATCTCCACCGAAGAGGCAGGGACCGTGGACGCGCCAGGAGGGTGAGTATTATATTCACCTGTCCCCCGTTCCAACACTGCGTGCGGCTCCGTGTCCCGTCCTCTGCTGTGACGTTCACAGTTCAGAGGGCGCGATGACGTGCTTAATGCGCGCCGGCGCCGCCCTCTGACTGAACAGTCACAGCCAGAGGAGCCGGAACATGGAGCGGCACGCAGCGCTGGAACGGGACAGACAGATGAATATAGCAAGTGCTGGGGGGCCTGAGCTAGTGGCGATACCGGCACCCGACCCCTACAGCGCGCCGGTGTCCCCGCCTGCTCAGGCCCCCCAGCACTCGGCGCCCAGCGACGGTAGGTGAGTATGGTATTTTTTTTTTTATATATCGCTGCAGCATACGGGGGCATACACACTGGAGCGTCTTATGGGGCCATAAACCATAATGGAGCAGTGTACGGGGGCATACACTATGGAGCATCTTATGGGGCCATAAACCATAATGGAGCAGTGTACGGGGGCATACACTATGGAGCATCTTATGGGGGCCATAAACCATAATGGAGCAGTGTACGGGGGCATACACTATGGAGCATCTTATGGGGGCCATAAACCATAATGGAACAGTGTACGGGGGCATACACTATGGAGCATCTTATGGGGGCCATAAACCATAATGGAGCAGTGTACGGGGGCATACACTATGGAGCATCTTATGGGGGCCATAAACCATAATGGAGCAGTGTACGGGGGCATACACTATGGAGCATCTTATGGGGGCCATAAACCATAATGGAGCAGTGTACGGGGGCATACACTATGGAGCATCTTTTGGGGCCATCAACCATAATGGAGCAGTGTATGGGGGCATATACTATGGAGCATCTTATGGGGGCCATCAACCATAATGGAGCAGTGTACGGGGGCATACACTAAGGAGCATCTTATGGGGGCCATAAACCATAATGGAGCAGTGTACGGGGGCATACACTATGGAGCATCTTATGGGGCCATCAACCATAATGGAGCAGTGTATGGGGGCATACACTATGGAGCATCCTATGGGGGCCATAAACCTTTATGGAGCACTGTACGGGGCATACACTATGGAGCATCTTATGGGGGCCATCAATCATAATGGAGCAGTGTACGGGGGCATATACTATGGAGCATCTTATGGGGGCCATAAACCTTTATGGAGCGGTGTACGGGGGCATATACTATGGAGCATCTTATGGGGGCCATAAACCTTTATGGAGCAGTGTACGGGGCATATGGATGGGAGAAGCAAATTAAAGAATGGTGGCGCAGGATGGGAGCAGCACATGACAGAACGGGGGCGCAGGATGGGAGCAGCACATGACAGAATAGGGCAGCACATGACAGAACGGGGGTGCAGGATGGGTGCAACACATGACAGGATGGGGGCGCAGGATGGGTGCAGCACATGGCAGGATGGGGACGCAGGATGGGAGCAGCACATACCAGGTTGGAGACCATATACCAATATAAATGCTCACCACCCGGGCGTAGAACGGGTTCAATAGCTAGTTGTTATTATAACGGCGTCAGTTATGTAAAACCAGGATATTTTCTTCCAGCACAAAAACTATAGTTGCAGACATGGGCTGATATTATGTGGGCATCCATAGAGTGGGTGGGAGGGTGCCCACCATATCTCCACCTGCAGAGCCGACACAGGCAGGTGTACTGACAGGACCAGGGATGATGTCACGGTCATGTGATCATCACATGGTCTGGTTTAAATAGCTTGACTTGAGTCATTGTGTGCTGTGTCTTGGGAGAGGAGGAACTCCCACATGGCTCCAGGAGGAGCTGAGGACTTTGTGAGTTACCTGCGGGTGAATCCTGCAGGGAAAGGACTCTTTTGGACTTTATCTTTGTTTTATTTTGCTATAAGACCAGAAAGGCCACATTTACTTTATTCAACCCTGCTATGGTTTGTGCTGTGCTTTAATAAACCAGCAGGTGATTTACCTCAAGTGGTGTTCCTGAGTTTAAGTTTGCAAGCAGCCAAGTGAGCCAACCTCTCACAATAGTCAGGGATAGATTCAGATAGTTGAGGGCGCTCAGTAATTTTTTTTCCTGACATCCGTTTATAAGTTTCTTTTTAATTACACCAATTTTTTTATATTCTTTTTATTTTATTCCTTAATTTTTCTTTCTAGATTCTTTTCTTATTTTTTTCTCTTCTCGATAAAAAAAATTACACAAAACACTCGCACACAATAAACCTCAACACCTCAATAAGATTTGGCATACACACAAACATTGCATATGTGAAAAAATGTTCCACTCGTCCCAATTCAGCAGAGGCATATGCCTCCCTTGTTTCCGACACTGCTAGTGAGGGAGAGGATGCCACCTTCCTTTATTTTTCATCCTCCTTCCCTCCTCAAGTGATACTGAATGGCCACTCAGATGTCTCAGGACAGAAAATGAACCAGCGCCCACTGTTACTGACCCCATATGGACCTCAGCCCCGAAGATTGTGAGCCACTGATTCCTTATTTTGTGCTGCAATTAGGTAACAAATTTGATACTATCAGCCTTGCATAAATAGACTTTTTCAAAGTCTTCTTCTCTGAGGATTTTGTAAACATCATTGTGGCACAGACAAATATGTATACCCTGCAATTTTTGGCACAAAACCTCCCTTCATCATTTTGTAACTGGACCCTTGTAGACGCTGTAGAAATTTTGGGGCTATGTCCTTCACATGGGGTTAGTGAAGAAGCCATAATTTTTGAACTATTGGAGTGTTGATATTTTGTATTACTCCACTGTTTCATATGGCTATGACCTATAAATGATTTGAGGCAATCCACACATTTTTGCATTACAGTGATAATGCACAATGTCCACCGCGACATGACCCCAATTTTAACCAATTTTTCAGACTTCACCAGGTCATTGATCACTTCAGCAACAAGTTTGATGAAGTGTATGTTCCCCAAAGGGACATCTGCATGGATGAGTCTCTAAGGCAATGTGCACACGATGTGGATTTAGTGCGGATCCGCAGCAGATTTTTCCACGCAGAAACGCTGCAGATCAGCACTGTGATTTACAGTACAATGTAAATCAATGTAAAAAAAAAAAAGCTGTGCAGATGGTGCGGAAAAATCTACGGAAAAATCTACGCGAAAAAGCTGCGGATTTAAAAGAAGTGCATGTCACTTCTTTAGTGCGGATCTGCAGCGTTTCTGCACCCTTCTATAGAAGGAGGGGTTTGTCTCTATGTAAAGTCTTGTCTAAAGTCCACTTTAAGGGAGGATATTAGCGAAGGGAATGAGGATGTCGAGTCCATATGGGTTGAAATTCATGGAGGGAAAAATGGTAACAAAATTCTCATTGGGGTCTGTTACAAACCCCCAAATATAACAGAAAGCATGGAAAGTCTACTTCTAAAGCAGATAGATGAAGCTGCAACCCATAATGAGGTCCTGGTTATGGGGGACTTTAACTACCCGGATATTAACTGGGAAACAGAAACCTGTGAAACCCATAAAGGCAACAGGTTTCTGCTAATAACCAAGAAAAATTATCTTTCACAATTGGTGCAGAATCCAACCAGAGGAGCAGCACTTTTAGACCTAATACTATCTAATAGACCTGACAGAATAACAAATCTGCAGGTGGTTGGGCATTTAGGAAATAGCGACCACAATATTGTGCAGTTTCACCTGTCTTTCACTAGGGGGACTTGTCAGGGAGTCACAAAAACATTGAACTTTAGGAAGGCAAAGTTTGAACAGCTTAGAGATGCCCTTAATCTGGTAGACTGGAACAATATCCTCAGAAATGAGAATACAAATAATAAATGGGAAATGTTTAAGAACATCCTAAATAGGCAGTGTAAGCGGTTTATACCTTGTGGGAATAAAAGGACTAGAAATAGGAAAAACCCAATGTGGCTAAACAAAGAAGTAAGACAGGCAATTAACAGTAAAAAGAAAGCATTTGCACTACTAAAGCAGGATGGCACCATTGAAGCTCTAAAAAACTATAGGGAGAAAAATACTTTATCTAAAAAACTAATTAAAGCTGCCAAAAAGGAAACAGAGAAGCACATTGCTAAGGAGAGTAAAACTAATCCCAAACTGTTCTTCAACTATATCAATAGTAAAAGAATAAAAACTGAAAATGTAGGCCCCTTAAAAAATAGTGAGGAAAGAATGGTTGTAGATGACGAGGAAAAAGCTAACATATTAAACACCTTCTTCTCCACGGTATTCACGGTGGAAAATGAAATGCTAGGTGAAATCCCAAGAAACAATGAAAACCCTATATTAAGGGTCACCAATCTAACCCAAGAAGAGGTGCGAAACCGGCTAAATAAGATTAAAATAGATAAATCTCCGGGTCCGGATGGCATACACCCACGAGTACTAAGAGAACTAAGTAATGTAATAGATAAACCATTATTTCTTATTTTTAGTGACTCTATAGCGACAGGGTCTGTTCCGCAGGACTGGCGCATAGCAAATGTGGTGCCAATATTCAAAAAGGGCTCTAAAAGTGAACCTGGAAATTATAGGCCAGTAAGTCTAACCTCTATTGTTGGTAAAATATTTGAAGGGTTTCTGAGGGATGTTATTCTGGATTATCTCAATGAGAATAACTGTTTAACTCCATATCAGCATGGGTTTATGAGAAATCGCTCCTGTCAAACCAATCTAATCAGTTTTTATGAAGAGGTAAGCTATAGACTGGACCACGGTGAGTCATTGGACGTGGTATATCTCGATTTTTCCAAAGCGTTTGATACCGTGCCGCACAAGAGGTTGGTACACAAAATGAGAATGCTTGGTCTGGGGGAAAATGTGTGTAAATGGGTTAGTAACTGGCTTAGTGATAGAAAGCAGAGGGTGGTTATAAATGGTATAGTCTCTAACTGGGTCGCTGTGACCAGTGGGGTACCGCAGGGGTCAGTATTGGGACCTGTTCTCTTCAACATATTCATTAATGATCTGGTAGAAGGTTTACACAGTAAAATATCGATATTTGCAGATGATACAAAACTATGTAAAGCAGTTAATACAAGAGAAGATAGTATTCTGCTACAGATGGATCTGGATAAGTTGGAAACTTGGGCTGAAAGGTGGCAGATGAGGTTTAACAATGATAAATGTAAGGTTATACACATGGGAAGAGGGAATCAATATCACCATTACACACTGAACGGGAAACCACTGGGTAAATCTGACAGGGAGAAGGACTTGGGGATCCTAGTTAATGATAAACTTACCTGGAGCAGCCAGTGCCAGGCAGCAGCTGCCAAGGCAAACAGGATCATGGGGTGCATTAAAAGAGGTCTGGATACACATGATGAGAGCATTATACTGCCTCTGTACAAATCCCTTGTTAGACCGCACATGGAGTACTGTGTCCAGTTTTGGGCACCGGTGCTCAGGAAGGATATAATGGAACTAGAGAGAGTACAAAGGAGGGCAACAAAATTAATAAAGGGGATGGGAGAACTACAATACCCAGATAGATTAGCGAAATTAGGATTATTTAGTCTAGAAAAAAGACGACTGAGGGGCGATCTAATAACCATGTATAAGTATATAAGGGGACAATACAAATATCTCGCTGAGGATCTGTTTATACCAAGGAAGGTGACGGGCACAAGGGGGCATTCTTTGCGTCTGGAGGAGAGAAGGTTTTTCCACCAACATAGAAGAGGATTCTTTACTGTTAGGGCAGTGAGAATCTGGAATTGCTTGCCTGAGGAGGTGGTGATGGCGAACTCAGTCGAGGGGTTCAAGAGAGGCCTGGATGTCTTCCTGGAGCAGAACAATATTGTATCATACAATTATTAGGTTCTGTAGAAGGACGTAGATCTGGGTATTTATTATGATGGAATATAGGCTGAACTGGATGGACAAATGTCTTTTTTCGGCCTTACTAACTATGTTACTATGTATGTTACTAAATCTGCAGTGGTAAAAACCGCACAAAATCCGCATATAATCCGCGGCAAATCTGCACCTGCGGATTCTGCCAGGAGATGCGGATTTTGTGCAGAAAATTCTGCACCCCATTCCCCAACTTGTGCACATAGCCTAATACATTTCAAGGGTAGGCTCAAATTCCGGCAGTACCTGCCAAGAGGGCCAGGTACGAAATTAAACTCTGCAAGCTGTGTGAGAGTACCTAAGGGTACACCCACAGGTTTAAAGTTTAAGAAAGGAAGGATACCCAGATTTAACACCCTGAATGTACCCCTGTCCTGGAAGTGAGTGGGGAAATTGTATGAGATTTAGTGCACCCACTGCTGGATCAAGGTTAACACCTCTAGGTAGATAACTTTTATAACAGCATCCCACTCTTCAAGTCCCTCTCTGCACAAGCTACCGCAGCCTGTGGTACTGTACGCAAAAAGCAGAGAAGCCTCCCTAAGGCTAATGTAGCAACAACATGCTGGTGGTGAAGTACAAGGATAAGAGGAATGTCCTTTTCTTGTCCACTTATACATGGTGATGGCAGCACCCCCACCACTGTGCGATGTACCTGTACACAGGTCAATAGACCAGACTGTGTACTGGGGTACAACAAAAACATGGGGGAAGTTGATCTATCTGATTAAGTCCTCCAGCCGTACAATGCCATGAGAAAAGCCAAGGTGTGGTACAAGAAGCTGGCTGTGCACATTGTACAGATGGCAATGTACAACACTAACTTGCTATCATGATGTGTAGGCGATTCCGGTACGTACCTTCAGTTTAAGGAGGTAGTGATCAAGGCCTTAATCTTTGGAAATCAAGAAGGTGCGGACGCCAGTACTTCCAGAACTAAAGGTGCTCGTACTGTACCAGGCCATTTCCCCGGTGATGTCCCTCAGACCACAAAGAAAGGAAGGTCACGAAAAAAGGTGCCGAGTGTGTTACGGGAGTTGGATACTCAAAGACACCTTATCAATAAGACACCTGCCCTGACAGACCTGGCTTGGGTATGAAAGAATGCTTCAAGCTGTACCACACATCCATAAACTACTAAATTAAATTCTGACTTACACAACTCACGTATACCAACCTGAAGTACACTACACAACTCACGTATGCCAAACTGATGAACTCTACACTCCACACTTATGCCACTGCATTATAAAATTCACATCCAAGGAAACTCCAGATAAATTCCAATACAGGGTCACTTGTGTGGGGGGGGGGGGGGGGGTTCCACTGTTTAGGCACATCAGGGGCTCTCTAAACGCAACACGACGCCTACAGACCATTCCATCAAAGTCTACATTCCAAAACATCATTCCTTGCTTTCCGAGCCCTGCACCCAAACAGTAGTTTTCTTCCACATATGGGGTATCGGCATACTCAGGAGAAATTGTACAACAAATTTTGTGGACGATTTTCTCCTGTTACCCTTGTCAAAATAAAATATGGGGGCTAAAAAAAGTTTTGTGGAAAATATGTTATTTGTTTTATTTTCACAGCTCAAAGTTAAACATTTCTGTAAAGCACCTGGGGTTTCAAGATGATCACCACACATCTAGATAAACTTCTTGAGAGGTTTAGTTTACAAAATGGGGTCACTTGTGGGCGGTGTCCACTCAGGGGCTCTCCTGATACTCCTCCTACTGCCGTACATCCAAACAGTAGATTTCCCCCACATATTGGATATCGGCGTAATTCAGGAGAAATTGCACAACCATTTTTAGGGTCCACGGTTCCCTGTTTCCCTTGTGAAAATAAAAAAATTTGGAGATAAAAGAACATTTTTGTGGAAATAATGTGATTTATATTTTTCACGGCTCAATGTTCTAGATTTCTATGAACCAACTGGGGGTTCAAGGTGGTCACCATACATCTAGATAAGTTCCTTGAGGGGTCTAGTTTCCAAATGTGTTCACTTGTGGGGAGTTTCTACTGTTTAGGCACATCTGGGGCTCTCCAAACGCAACATGGCATCCTCTCTTGAGTCCAGCAAATTTTGCGTTCAAAAAGTCAAACAGTGCTCCTTCCCATCCGAGCACTGCCGTGCATCCAAACGGTAGATTTCCTCCATATATGGGCTATTGCCGTGCTCAAAAGAAATTGCTCAATAATTTCTGTGGTCCGTTTTCTACTGTTACCTTTGTGAAAATAAATAAAAATTGAGGGGGATGTAAAGTTTAATTTTTGTGAAAAAGTTAAATGTTTATTTTTTTTTCCACATTGCTTCAGTTCCTGTGAAGCACCTAAAAGGTTAATACATTTCTTGAATGTGGCTTTTGGTTTTTAGCCCCATGAGGAGTGTAGTTTTTAGAATGGAGTCACTTTGGGGTATTTTCTGTCATATAGGCCCCGCAAACTCACTTCAAATGTGATGTGGTCCACAAAAAATTGTTTTGTAAATTTTGTTGGAAAAATGAGAAATTGTTCATCAACTTTTAACCCTTCAAAACTTCTTAAAAGGAAAAAAAAGGTTTTAAAAACTGTACTGATGTAAAGTAGACATGTGTGCAATGTTATTTATTAACTATTTTGTGGGACATAACTCTCTGCTTTAAGGGCATAAACATTTAAAGTTTGAAAATTGTGAAATTTTCTAATTTTTTTCAAAAATAAATGCAAATCATATTAAACAAATTTATGTTGAAGTACAATATGTCATGAAAAAAACAGTTGTAGAATCAGTGGGATCCATTGAAGCATTCCAGAGCTATTACCACATAAAGTAACACTCGTCAGAATTGTAAAATTTGGCCTCCTCATGAAGGTGATAAGGGGCTTGGGGTGAAGGGGTTAATTGCGCAAAATAAATAAATGAATTATCAGTTCACTGAGAAGTCAATCAGCTAGTTTAAAAGAATTCTATACTCATAGTAACATCTTTGTAAACATTGTCTTTCTATATTGTATTAATATTTCAGAAATTTCTAGGAAAACTACATTTTCTATTATTTTCTGACATGTAGACATTGTTAGTTTCTATAGTGTGTACATAGCAGACAGAGTTTGCCTAGTAATTACAAGCTAATGGCTAAATAGTACAAAGCAGACTTGAAAAACAAAGAGAAGGGCAGTTAGCACATTCTTGTCAGCTGTATAATGGGCTTGCTTATTTAATAATGACCTGTACAAGGAGGAGATTCCCATCATAACAAACAACAACCTGACATAAATGTAATGTAAATGGCTTGCAATGATTATGTAAAGAAGGAAGGGAACTCACATACTTATTGTGGAGAATTGAAAGGTTGTCATTGTTGCAGGGTCAGTGTATGAGTATCACAGTAATCTAAAGACTGGTTATGGCCACTGCATTGTTAGATTGGCACACAATTTTAGTGACAGTCTGCAACTGATAAAGAGCATCACAGCAGGTTTGTAATGTAGCACACCCTATTGTATTTATAGTAAATGGGTAAAGGTGAAAAGAAGTCAAAAGATAGTCAGATCCAAAATTCTGGCATACAAATTGTACACGTTTGGATCCATATATTCTGTCTTTATGCTAATGATTTCTTCCAGGCTCCGGGGTGTGCGGTGCCTGGAAGAAATCCAATGAGAGGGGAGAGACATGGAATATGAGGGCGGAGAGACATGGAATATGAGGGTGCAGAGACAAGGAATATGAGGGCGGAGAGACACTGAATATGAGAAGAGACATGGAATATGAAGGGGAAGACACACTGAATATGAGAAGAGACATGGAATATGAGGGGGGAGAGACGAGGAATATGAGGGCGGAGAGACACTGAATATGAGAAGAGACATGGAATATGAGGGGGGAGAAACATGGAATATGAGGGGGGAGAGACATGGAATATGGGGGGAAGAGAGACATGGTATGTGAGGGAGGGGAGACATGAAATGTGAGGGGGGACATGGAATATGAGGGGAAGGAACATGGAATATGAGGGGAGAGATATGGAATATGATGGGGGAGAGACATTGAATATGAAGGGAAAAGACATGGAATATGAGGGGGAAGAGACATAGAATGTGATGGAGGGAGAGATACATGAAATATGAGGGGAAGAGACATGGAATATGTGGGGGGAGAAACATGGAATATGAGGGGGGAGAGACATGGTGTGTGAGGGAGGGGAGACATGGAATGTGAAGGGGGGACATGGAATATGGGGGAAGAGACATGGAATATGAGGGGAGATGTGGAATATGAGGGGGGAGAGACATTGAATATGAGGGGAAAAGAGACATGGAATACAAGGAGGGAGAGACATAGAATGTGATGGAGGGAGAGAGACATGGAATATGAGGGGCGAGATACATGGAACGTGATCAGGAAGAGACATGGAATGTGATGGAGGAGAGACATTGAATGTGATGGGGAGAGATATGGAATATGAGGAGGGTGAGACATGAAATTTGACTGGGGAGACATGGAATATAAGGGAGAAAAGACATGGAATATGAGGGAGAAGAAATATGGAATGTGATGGGGAAAGACATGGAATGTGATGGGAGAGAGACATGGAATATGAGGAAGAAACATGGAATGTGATATGGAGAAAGACATGAAATATGATGTTGGCGAGATATGGCATATGAGGGGAAGAGACTAGTGATGAGCGAGTGTACTCCTTGCTCGGGTTTTCCCAAGCACGCTCGGGTGACCTCCGAGTACTTATGACTGCTCGGAGATTTAGTTTTCATCACGGCAGCTGAATGATTTACAGCTACTAGCCAGGCTGAGTACATGTGGGGTTTGCCTGGTTGCTAGGGAATCCCCACATGTAAGCAAGCAGGCTAATAGCTATAAATCATTCAGCTGCCGAGATGAAAACTAAATCTCCGAGCGATCATAAATACTCGGAGGTCACCTGAGCGTGCTCGGGAAAACCCGAACAACGAGTACAATCGCTCAGCACTAGAAGAGACATGAAATATGATGGGTGGGGACATACTCTCATATTCCATGTTTCTCCCTACAGCAATTTCCAAGTCTCTGCCTCCATCATATTCCATGTCTCCGCCTTCATATCTTTGCCTCTGCACAAAGGCACCATACCTGGCCCTTCACCACCCCAGCCCTGATGTCCACACCACCGCAGCCTTGATACACTGCCGCAGCGCTCATACTTCGCAATGGATGAAGTTATCGCCACATTCGTGTCGTTGTTGTTTTTTCACGCTTTCGTCCACGCTGATCCACCGTCCATGCTGCTCAACTATCCACGTCGTCCACTGCTGCCTCCGGTCTTCATTTAGGTACATGTTGCCTCCCATCAGTGTCACAAGGCCCTGTGACGTCTAGTGGTTTTCCCACCCCTGCGCCCTGCAATTGCGATATTCCGCACTTCTATGGGCATTGGCTTCAGGTTTTTTCTGTGAGGATTTGCCAGTTTCTGAGCTATTGTAAAATGTACAAAAGATATCACTCTTGTAATGTAAGAAGTGAAATCTTTGGCATTGTACTATAAGGGTAAGTTCACACAGGGCGTTTTTGCTGTGTTTTGTTTCTGCAGCAAAAGCTGGATCATCTTCGCATGAAAAAAGTTGCGCAAAAAACGCAGGTTTTGGTGCGTTTTTGGTGCGTTTTTTGCCTTGTTTTTGCTGCGTTCTTGGTGCAATTTTTCATGCGTTTTTTTTCCTCTTTGTGCATGCCAACAAAGCTGACTGCACACAGAGAAAAAAAAAACATCTTCCTGTAGATAGAATGAATAGATAAAATAGATATATTGACAGAATAGATAGAATGAATAGCTAGATTGATAGAATAGATCGATTGATAGAATAGATTGATATAATACATACATTACCTGCAGTTTCCTCTTCCCTGGAATTTTCTCATGGTCCAGAGGTTACCTCAGGTCAGTGTGTGAGGGAGCACAGGCTCGGTGACGTCACTGCTCGTTACTTAGCCTGCGCCCACTCCGTCTCATTCATTCCCCAGTAGCTTACAGCCAGGAGCGGTCGCATTAGCAGCGCTCCCGGCTATAAGCTTTATCTCCCCCAGATACTGCGTGGGACACTCGTTATATTTGACTACGACGGACCAGGGAGTATACTTTTGTTTTTTTATTTTATTTTTATTACAGAAGATCGAGGGCTTCGCTTTGGAATGGCAGAACAATAAAAAGATTGCAAAACTGTGTGGTGTTTTATTTCATTAAAATACTTTTTTCTTACTGTGTGTGCTTATTTAACCCTTTCATTACTATAGGATTAGTAATGGATAGGTGTCTTATTGACACCTCTCCATTACTAAGCTGGCTTAATGTCACCTTACAATAGCAAGGTGACATTAACCCCTCATTACCCAGCTTGCCACCTCTACAGGGCAATTGGGAAGAGCTGGTTAAAGTGCCAGAATTGGTGCATCTAATAGTTTACAGTCTAAGTAAACTATATAAGTAAGTAAACAATAGTTTAGTCTAAGAGTTTACACCTCCGATCACAGCTGAGCACTCCCGCTGTCTTCTGACAGCGGGGAGCCGCAGCTCTCTGTCCGGCAGGGATGATTTCCCCGCCAATCAGAAGCGATGTTTGCGGCGCTGTCATGCATATGACAAGTGAATGGGGTTCGGGTCCGCTCTGCTGGATGACAGGCTGCATTGATGCATCATGCAGCCTGCCATCTAGATGTAGCAGAGCTGAGTGTGACATCACATCCGGCTGTCCTTGACTTTTCTGCAGCAAATAAGCCGCAAGAAAAGTCAACCTTGAGTATTTGCAGCGTTTTTTCACCATCCCCATTCAAGTCAATGAGTGGAAAACGCTGAAAAAACGCTGAAAGAAGTGACATGCCCTATGTCAAAAAAATGCTGCAAAGCACAAAATACTGATCACACAAAAAAACAATGTGTGCATGAGATTTCTGAAATCTCATAGGCTTTGCTGGTACTGTAAAAAGCAGCTGAAAATTAGAATAAAAAAAACACAGCAAAAATGCCCTGTGTGCACTTACCCAAACTGTATTTCTCAACTGTGCATCATGAATCATGGTATGTGTTTAGTGGCCCACGAAGGCTCTTTCTCTGGAGGCTCATGAAAACCTGAAGATAGCTCTGCCAAATCTGAAAGTGAAAAATAAACAATATGATTTTCTGGATTTTTATTTAAGATTCTATCTCTCACAGTTGAAGGGTAAGTTCACACAGGGCTTTTTTGCTGCTTTTTTTTCTGCAGCACAACCTGATCTTCTTGGCAGGAAAGAAGCTACATCAAAAACGCAGGTTTAGGTACGTTTTTGTTGCGATTTTGTTGCGTATTTGGTGTGTTTTTTGCTGCTTTTTTCGGTGTGCTTTTTTTTCTCTTTGTCCATGCTAATGTCCTTGGATTTTCAGCAGCAAAAACGCAGCAAATAATGATACCTGCGTTTTTGCTGAATTTTTTTCAACACCCATTCTAGTCAATTGGTGAAAAAACGCAGCAAAAACGCTGAAAGAAGTGACATGCTCTATGTCCAAAAAACGCAGCAAAGCACAAAATACTGATCACACAAAAAAACAATGTGTGTGCATGAGATTTCTGAAATCTCATAGGCTTTGCTGGTACTGTAAAAAGCAGCTGAAAATTAGCATTAAAAAACACAGCAAAAACGCCCTGTGTGAACTTACCCAAAGTGTACCTGGTGTTCCTTTCATCATAGGCTTTGTTGACCTCTCTCCAAATGTAACATTCATTATGATTTAAAGGGACACTGTCACCTGAATTTGGAGGGAACAATCTTCAGCCATGGAGGCGGGGTTTTGGGGTTTTTGATTCACCCTTTCCTTACCCACTGGCTGCAATATTGGATTGAAGTTCATTCTCTGTCCTCCGTAGTAATCTTGCCTTGCGCAGGCGTGTACTATGGAGGACGGAGAATGAACTTCAATCCAATATTGCAGCCAGCATGCAGCCAGCGGGTAAGGAAAGGGTGAATCAAAAACCCCAAAACCCCGCCTCCATGGCTGAAGATTGTTCCCTCCAAATTCAGGTGACAGTGTCCCTTTAAAAAGAGAAGACACAGTAATTGGACAATAAATGGCTTCACCCAACCTCTAACCATGAGTGGAGAAAAAGTTTTAGTGTTGTCATTCATATTCTCTGATAAAAGGCCAAGAAAGCAAAAATTCGTCTGGGGTATGTAAACTTTTGAGCACAACTGTATATGTCCCTTAGGGCTCTTTTCCACTTGCGAGAAAAACGGACGAGTGCAATCCGATATAAAATCAGATTGCACTCGGACCAATGTTATTCAATGGGTGACATCTCATCTGCTGCGTATTGCTGCGATTCTCGGACGAGACTCGCCAATGTAAGTCAATAGGTGCGAGAAAAAAAATCACACGGCACTCGGACCATGCGAGTGCTGTCCGATTTTTATGCACCCGTGTCCTTTGAAAAGCCGGTAATTCAGTGCGGTGTACAGTAAAATCACACTGACAGGTTAGAATAGAATAGATATACATACGTAGAATAGGTGTATATATACATATACTAGATTGTGGCCCGATTCTAATGCATCGGGTATTCTAGAATATGCATGTCCCCGTAATATATGGACAATGATGATTCCAGAATTCGCGGCAGACTGTGCCCGTCGCTGATTGGTCGAGGCAACCTTTATGACATCATCGTCGCCATGGCAACCATTATGACATCTACGTCGATACTGTGCCCGTCGCTGAATTAGAAACGTGGGATTTCTACGTCCTTTATGACATCATTGTCGCTGTGCCCGTCTCTGATTGGTCGAGGCCGCCAGGCATCTAATGCATCGGGTATTCTAGAATGTGCAAGTCCCCGTAGTATATGGACAATGATGATTCCAGAATTCGCGGCAGACTGTGCCCGTCGCTGATTGGTCGAGGCAACCTTTATGACATCATCGTCGCCATGGCAACCATTATGACATCTACGTCGATACTGTGCCCGTTGCTGATTGTTCGAGGCCTGGCGGCCTCGACCAATCAGACGCGGGATGTCTACGTTGTGAAGAGCAGAACAAAAATGATTACCTCAATGAACAAAAATAAAAAAAAAAAGAATTTGTGATAAACATTGACCTGTCCATTCAAGGACATTTTAGCTATAGTATGAAATCCTGTTTTTCTTGTCTGTGGAATTGCCTTTGTACTGTTTGTTGTGAAACTGCCGCCCACGAAACTGTTTTCTTTTCTTTTCTTTCTTTCCTGTTTTGTCTCTTTGTTTAAACATGCAAAACTTGTATAACCACTAAACCTACTGAAACAACTATATAAAGAAGGGATAGCACCTTGAAGGCAGGCGTGCTTCAGAGACTTCCCAGTGATACACTATACAAGACGTGTCTTGTGTATTATTTCTGGTGATTCCCCACTTCCAAGGGCTGCTCCGACTGAGTGTGATCCCGACAACGTCCTTTATGACATCATCGTCGCTGTGCCGGTCGCTGATCGGCCTCGACCAATCAGAGAGGCGGGATTTCCAGGACAGACAGACAGAAAGACAGACAGACAGACAGACGGAAAAACCATTAGGCAATTATATATATAGATATTTGTCAGTGAGACACCCATATATATATTTATATTTAATGCAGCGCTATATAGCAGAAAAGCCGGTAATTCAATTGCCGGCTTTTGCTATCTCCTTCCCAAACCCGACATGATATGAGACATGGTTTACATACAATAATCCATTTCATATCCCTTATTTTATTACATATTCCTGACTACTAATGTAAGCCGTGTCTTTGTGTGAAATTTGGGGGCTCAAGCTGTTAAAATAAAGTGTTAAATCACGGAAAAAAATTGGCACTGGGTACCACATGCACCGTGCCGGAGACAGCGCTAAAGTTTAGCGCTGTCCCCGGCATCGTGCTGAAGCCCCATTCATATCTTCCCTGCAGCAGCGTTTGCTGTAGAGAAGATATGAATATTAGTGTGTAAAATGCAGATCCAGGTCATCTCCCTATGGGAGGTGGAGCCGCATATTCATGATTGTAATCGGCGGCCCCACGTGACCGCATACAGGAGAAGGTGCGGCCAGGAGAGGAAGCAGCGCCGGCGAGGGAGCGAGCCGGGTGAGTATGTTCAGAACAGCGGGGGGGGGGGGGGTTGACGTCACCGCTGTGCTCACAGCCAGTACAGAGAAGCACAGCGCCGGGGACAGACAGCGGAAGGTAAGTGTGAAGCGTTTGTTTTTTTTACTTTTAGGACGGTAACCAGGGTAAACATCGGGTTACTAAGCGCGGCCCTGCGCTTAGTAACCCGATGTTTACCCTGGTTACCGGCATCATTGGTCGCTGGAGAGCGGTCTGTGTGACAGCTCTCCAGTGACCAAACAGCGACGTTGCAGCGATCTGGATCGTTGTCTGGATCGCTGCAGCGTCGTTTAGTGTGAAGGTACCTTTACTTTTTTTTGTTTTCAATTTCACATCATTTGGAACTTTATTCTCGCTTTCCAGTACACTACATGGCAAAACCAATGGTGTTGTTCAAAAGTACAACTCGTGCCACAAAAAAAAGAAGCCCTCACATGGCCATATTGACTGAAAAATAAAAAAAATATGGCTGTGCGCCGCCATACACTCCAGCTGAAGGCGCGTCCCTGTAGGTAGCCACATACATAATAGACAGACTATATAAATACAGTAATATCAGTAATATATACTGTATCTATACACTGTGTGTACCAGATAGCAGGGTGGTGCAGACCTCTGCAGTCAGGACTCATACATGGCCACAGTTCAGACAGGAAAGTGACCAGTCGGTCGTGTGCACTGAACTGTTTCCCATCCCCAGGGGAGAAACACAGAACTGACGAATCTCTCCCAGCGCCATTTGGGAGAACATTCTTCTCCCCCAGCAGCAGATAACTCCTCTCTTATCTTCCTCAGACACCAAGGAGAGGTGACAAAACGAGAGACACGAGCCTGAGCCCTCATACTTTCCCGCCCAATGTCCCCCGCAGAAGCTCAGTAACTGCCTCACTTAGGACTGAGGCGCTGCCGTACCTGGGCATACCTGCATGCCTGTGTAAGCCGTGTACCGGGCTGTGCAGCCATGTTCTGACATTCCTCAATGTGCCAAATGTGACCTCTGCTCCTCTGTGTAGTGTTATTTACATTGGAACGTCTCCATGTTTATAGACAACAGAAAGGTTATCTGAGAGGGCGAGTGTTCTCCTGTACAGCCATATCTCCATGCATAGTCCCATGTATGTGCCAATGCATATACAGCAAACACTGGACAGAAACATAGTAACTAACAATAATATAACAGTGGACAGAAATAATATGTGCATAGATAATAACAGATAACAGATCAATCTGTAGATAGATAATAGATAAATCTGTAGTTAGGCTAGGTTCACATTGCGTTAGTGCAATCCGTTTAGCGGATACGCTAACGGATTGCGCTAACGCAATGTCCAAAAAGGGATTGCGTTCGGCAATCCCGCTAGTGCAGATGCCCGATCTGCGCTAGCGAGGAACGGACCCTGAACGCTGCAAGCAGCATTCAAGGTCCGTCCGAAACTAACGGCACATCGCAGACGCATGCCAAAAATGGCATACGTTTGCGATGCGTTAGGGATCCGTTAGCACATTGCAGTCAATGGGTGCGCTAACGGATCCGTTACATAGCGTTAATTGCGACAATTGCGCCATGTAACGGAGTCCGTTAGCGGACACCCATTAACGCAATGTGAACCTAGCCTAAAAGCGATAGCTCTGCGTGATAGATTGAAACATATCTATATTATAAACAGATAATACAGATGATGACTCTACTCACACCTACTGTATTCTCACCCATCCCTTGAAGACAGGGTTGGATTAAGGGTAGCCGGGGCCCCGGGCTGTTCAGACACTGTGGGCCCCCCGGTCATGTGACGGGGTCATGCGACGGGGTCATCATATACCTGAACCAGATTCAGGGCCGGCTCCAGGTTTTCGAGGGCCCCGGGCGAAAGAGTCTCAGTGGGCCCCCCCCTTTAACACATACCCCGATTTATGATGCACAGATACGGCAGAGAAATGTATAGTACAATGCCAGATTTCACTTCTTACATGAGTGACAGCTATTGTAGATTCTGCAGTGTATATATACAAGAGGAAAGGTGCTGTGCAGTGTATATATACAGGAGAGGTGCTTTTCTGTTTTGAGTTTTTCTATGAAACAAAGACTTTTCTACATAAACAACGTTGTTTGGTTTTGCGGCCCCAACAGATCTGTGCTACAAAGTAACAGGCGGCTCGGGCATTAATGAGGGACCTGATGCTGAATCCTTTCCACAAACCCTAATGACCCAATTAGTGCCCTGTCATTAGAAGCTCATTTAACGCCTCCCTGTCCCGAGCAGTCATGTACAGTATGGGGGGATCCTGCAGCCCACCCCCTGACTGCTCCATACCATACACTGCCCTCAGTCGCCCTCACTATTATCCTGTGCATTTCTCTGTCATCGTTACCCCATGTTACACTTGTCACCCCCCACTACAGAGTAGCAGGGCAGCCAATGTCATAGGTCACCCCCTCCCGGACCCTAATGGCAGCAGGAAATGTCTGCTCCTCTATTGGGTTGGAACCTGATTTAATTAAGGAATAATGTGGATTTGTTGCCGGTGGCTGCAGTGGAAGGGTTAAGTGATGCCATGTCCTTGGTGGGAGCGGTGGCAGCTGCTGGGACCTGGACAGACACAACCAATGTTGCTGTGACTGCACAGTGTGACCTGGAGGAGAGAAGCTGAGACTCCAGAGCAGAAATCACCCACATGCCAGCACTGGGCAGAGTCCCTCCAGTCACCAGCCTGGGGCCACGGGGCCCCAACGTACAGCCCACAGCTCAGTTTTATCCATGGCAGCAGCTCCCCTTCCTCCTGGCATCTGGTTAACCCCATTTATGCGGGTCGGATTGTTATCTTTAAGGTTCAGCAATAACCTTCATACAGATCGGAAGGGGTTAAGCTTCTTCCTACCCCACTGGTGCAGGTTTGGTGCAGCATGCATGTATTCTGGGAGAGCTGGGTGGCTGCAGGTTGCAGGCTGCACCCCACCAGCTGCTCCTCCAGAGATCACCCACATTTTTAGGCAGCGGAGAAAGACCGCAGCAGACTGAGCCACAATTGCAACCACTGCTGAATACCATAACACTCACTCAGGCACTAGTAGGACGGAGCTCCTCGGAATCTGCCTGATAAACTTCAGCACTGTCTGCAGCCACCCAGGGGGGAGAGCAGAGAATGTGCTCTCTCCGCCCACAATGTCACACTGGCTGCCTTCTGTTAACCCCTATGTGTGCCTGCCTGGCTGCACTGACTGAGTGAGAAGATGCTTGTGTCAGAGCTGGCACATAGGGGTTAACAGAACGCAGTCAGTGTGACTTTGTGGGGGGAGAGAGCATGTTATCTCCTGCTCTGCTCTCCCAGCTGTATCTATGACAGCATGAGTGGGCCCCCCCCTCTCCCCAGGGCCCCGGCATTTGCCCGCTGTGCCGGGTGCTGACGCCGGCCCTGACCAGATTATTCCAGAAAAATAGTTGCTGTGTGAAACTATAACCTGTCAAACATTGATCTAGTCAATTTACCCTTCAGTAAGGAAGAAAAAAAACACAATATGCATGCTAGCGTCCCATAAGCAAAGCGGCACAGAAGATAAGCGTCGTGATACCGCAGTTATTTCATGGCAGTTAGTCAGGGCAGGAGTCAGGTAACCCACACTCTGCTCTCCCTTCTATCCATGTGCTTTATTCCTATCCTCCTATGTTCCCTTGTAATCCACATTCACCGCCCAATCCCCCCTCCATCACGACTCATATACATCAGCTCCTCTCTCCTTCCCTCTCCCATGTATAGCTCCCATGCACTTCTCACCTTCCTGAAAAACCTCAGTCCATCTTACCCAAACAGACTGCATAAAAAAACTTCATACAATCCCAAAAGCTACTTGCTTTTTATCTTCCTACTCCTGCTGATATCAGGAGACATCTCCCCAAACCCCGGTCCACCATCCACCAACCTCAACCCCTACCCTACCTCACATCGAAACATTAATAATCTTACTAATATTAATTGCACTCCTTCATCTCCTCCTTCTTTCAATTGTGCCCTTTGGAATCCACGGTCTGTATGTAACAAGCTTCCTTTCCTACACAATTACTTTCTAAAAAACTCTCTGAATCTGCTGGCCCTCACGGAAACCTGGATTCAGGATTCTGACACTGTCTCTCCTGCTGCCATAACCCATGGTGGCTTACAATTCTCCCATTCCCTGAGACCAACAAACAGACCTGGTGGTGGAGTTGGCATACTCCTGTCCCCACAATGCACTTTCCAGGTCATCCCCTCAGTTCCATCACTATCATTCCCTTCTTTTGAGGTCCACACAATCAGGCTCTTTCGTCCCCTCTCCCTCAGAGTAGCGGTCATATACTGGCCCCCAGGCTCACCCACCCGCTTCCTGGACCATTTCTCTGCCTGGCTGCCGCACTTCATGTCCTCAGAACTACCAACCCTTATCCTGGGAGACTTCAACATCCCCATTAACAGGCCCACTTCCACATATGCATCCCAGCTTCTGTCACTAACCACTTCTCTCGGCCTCTCACAGCTCTCAACCTCTGAAACACACAAAGACGGTAACACCCTGGACCTGGTTTTTGCCCGGCTCTGCTCAACCTCCTACCTAGATAACTCACCGCTTCCCCTCTCTGACCACAACATTCTCTCCTTCACACTCACATATCCTCGCTCACCCCAGCACCCTCCTACACACCATTCAGTCAGAAATCTACAAGCCATTACCCTCTTACACTTTCAGACTCCCTACGCTCATCATTGTCCCCAATCTCTTCCTTTTCCTGTCCTGATCTGGCTGTACATCACTTCAATGACACTCTTAGAAGCACCCTTGACCAAGTAGCTCCCCTCACCCTCAGAACCTCCAAACACAGAGTGAAACAGCCCTGGCTCACATCGCAAACCCGATTTCTCCAGCGATGCTCTAGGTGTGCTGAACGCTTATGGAGGAAAACACGCACACCAGAAGACTTCATACACTTCAAATTTATGTTAAGGACCTATAACTTTGCCCTTCACTTCGCTAAACAGACCTACTTTACCACTCTGATATCCTCACTATCCAACAACCCCAAGAAACTTTTTGACACCTTTCACTCCCTCCTCAGGCCAAAAGCACAAGCCCCTATCACAGATATTTGTGCTGGTGACCTGGCCTCCCACTTTATAGAGAAAATAGACAATATCCGTCAGGAAATCCGCTCCCAACAACTAAGTTCAGTGACTCCCATCCCTCCCCTCATTGCCCCTGGCTCACTCTCCACATTCGATCCCATCACAGAAGAAGAAGTCTCCAAGCTCCTCTCCTCTTCTCGTCCGACTACATGCACTACCGACCCCATTCCCTCACATCTCCTCCAGTCTCTCTCTCCAGTTGTCACAAGTCACCTAACTACAATCTTTAATCTCTCAATCTCCTCTGGCATTTTCCCCTCCTCCTTCAAACACTCTATCATTACTCCATTACTAAAGAAACCCACCCTCGACCCATCCTGCACAAACAACTACAGACCGGTCTCCAATCTCCCCTTCATCTCTAAACTCTTGGAGCGCCTGATATACTCCCGCCTTACCCGTTACCTCTCCACTCACTCCCTTCACAGTCCGGTTTCCGCCCCCTACATTCAACAGAAACTGCACTCATCAAAGTGACCAATGACCTTCTGACAGCAAAACGTAATGGTGACCACTCTCTGCTCATTCTTCTCGATCTCTCTGCAGCTTTCGACACTGTTGACCACCCTCTCCTTCTCTCTAGGCTCCAGTCACTAGGCATTAAGGACACTGCTCTCTCCTGGTTCTCCTCCTACCTTTCTGACCGCTCCTTCAGTGTTCTGTTCTCTGGCTCCACTTCATCTCCTCTTCCTCTCACTGTTGGGGTACTTCAGGGCTCAGTCCTTGGCCCCCTTCTGTTCTCTCTCTACACGGCCCCAATTGGACAGACAATCAGCAGATTTGGCTTTCAGTACCATCTTTATGCCGACGACACACAACTATATACGTCATCCCCTGACCTTACCCCCGCTGTACTACAGAACGCCACTGACTGTCTGTCCGCAGTCTCCAACATCATGTCCGCTCTCTATCTGAAACTCAACCTCTCCAAAACTGAACTTCTTCTGCTCCCACCATCTACTAACCTCCCTAAATCTGACATTTCCCTCTCCGTGGGTGGCACCATAATAACACCCCGGCAGCAGGCGCGCTGTCTGGGTGTTATGTTTGACTCCGATCTCTCCTTCACCTCCCATATACAATCTCTTGCCCGCTCGTGCCGCTTACACCTAAAGAACATCTCCAGAATCCACCCTTTTCTCACCATGGAGACAGCTTAAACCCGCACTGTCGCCCTGATCCACTCCCGCCTGGACTACTGTAACGCTCTATTAATTGGCCTCCCCCTCACTCGACTTTCCCCTCTCCAGTCCATCCTTAATGCAGCAGCCAGGGTCGTCCATCTGGCTAATCGTTACTCGGACGCGTCCGCTCTTCGCCAGTCGTTACACTGGCTACCCATTCATTACAGGATACAATTCAAAGTACTTGTTCTCACCCACAAAGCTCTCCACAGTGCGGCACCCCCTTACATCTCATCCCTCATTTCTGTCTATCAGCCTAACAGACCACTGCGCTCTGCAAATGACTTTCGATTAACCTCTGCACTAATCCGTACCTCCCACTCCCGACTCCAAGACTTTTCCCGTGCTGCGCCAATCCTCTGGAATGCTCTACCCCAAGATATTAGGACCATCCATAATTTGCATAGTTTTAGGCGCTCGCTCAAAACACATTTGTTCAGAGCGGCCTATCACGTTCACTAATCAAAGTTATGTTATGTTTGTGTGTGTGTAGCCCATTCACTATCCCCAACCCCTGAAGATGGCTGGACCATGATTGTAAATACATCATTGTAAATACACACCTGTACTTTGCATCTCCCCCACCTCATTGTAGATTGTAAGCTCTCACGAGCAGGGTCGTCTTATTTTGCTTTAATTATTGTATTGTTAACGTTGTTACTTATGACTTTTGTGTTTGAAACTGTTAAACTGTAAAGCGCTGCGGAATATGTTGGCGCTATATAAATAAAGATTATTATTATTATTATTATCACAAGTGCCAGTATTCACAGGAGGTCTGTACTTAGTATGCAGTGTCTGTGTAGAGGTAATACAGTGATCACTGGTGACATTATACACAGGACCTCTGTATACAGTATACAGTGTATAGTGTCAGTGTATAGGTAACACTGACTCACCAGTGACCTCTCTAGGTGAAGTCCTTCATCTTTCATCCAGTACAGACCGCTATCACTTCATCCAGCCAGGACTCGTATCTGCAGGAAATAACAGTTATCTCGAGCTCTGCTTGCAGAACACATTACTCAATTTTTCCCAACTTCTACATTACACCACATGAAGAAAAATAGGCAACATAGTGTCACTATACACAGTAACAGGACCGCCCCCCCATTTAAAACAGAGTCCTCAAAAAATAAAATAAATACATCACTGCAATAATAATATCCCTTAATTAGCCCCTATAATAATAATAATATCCCCCTTCCTGGCCCCGTGTATCTCATTCCAGGCTCCAGCCACATGTTCTCCCATCCTGCCCTCATGAGTATCCATTCTGCCCCATATGATCTTCCCATCCTGCCCCATCAGTCTCCATCGTATCCATCCTGCCTGTTGTGAATTCTGTTGTTAAGCTCCCTCCTGTGGTCATGAATGGTACTTCGGCTGGTTCTGTCCATGGGCTCCCTCTGGTGGCTGTGAGTGGAGCTGCTGCTTCTGAGGTTCCTTCCACAGGTGACGAGGTTAATTCGTTAGCTGGCTGCTCTATTTAACTCCACCTAGATCATTGCTACATGCCACCTGTCAATGTTCCAGTATTGGTCTAGTTCGCTCCTGGATCGTTCTTGTGACCTGTCTTCTCAGCAGAAGCTAAGTTCCTGCTTGTTTTTCTCTGTTTGCTATTTTTTCTGTCCAGCTTGCTATTTTGATTTTTGTCTTGCTTGCTGGAAGCTCTGGGACGCAGAGGGAGCGCCTGCGCACCGTGAGTCGGTGCGGAGGGTCTTTTTGCGACCTCTGCGTGGTCTTTTTGTAGTTTTTGTGCTGACCGCAAAATTACCTTTCCTATCCTCTGTCTGTTCAGTAAGTCGGGCCTTACTTTGCTAAATCTATTTCATCTCTGTGTTTGTAATTTTCATCTTTACTCACAGTCATTATATGTGGGGGGCTGCCTGTTCCTTTGGGGAATTTCTCTGAGGCAAGGTAGGCTTTATTTTTCTATCTTTAGGGCTAGCTAGTTCCTTAGGCTGTGACGAGGCACCTAGGGAGCGTCAGGAGCGCTCCACGGCTATTTCTAGTGTGTGTGATAGGATTAGGGATTGCGGTCAGCAGAGTTCCCACGTCTCAGAGTTTGTCCTGTATTATTAGTAACTATCAGGTCATTCCGTGTGCTCTTAACCACCAGGTCCATTATTGTCCTCACCACCAGGTCATAACTGTTATGAACAGGTAATTTAGAACCACAATGTACATTGAAGTTCAGAGCACACAAAGTGACCTGACATTTACCAAAAACATAGGACGAGCTCTGAGACGTGGAAACTCTGCTGACCGCAATCCCTAATCCTATCACACCACACTAGAGGTAGCCGTAGATTGCGCCTAACGCTCCCTATGCAACTCGGCACAGCCTGAGAAACTAACTAGCCCTGAAGATAGAAAAATAAGCCTACCTTGCCTCAGAGAAATTCCCCAAAGGAAAAGGCAGCCCCCCACATATAATGACTGTGAGTAAAGATGAAATACAAACACAGAGATGAAATAGATTTAGCAAAGTGAGGCCCGACTTACTGAATAGACCGAGGATAGGAAAGGTAGCTTTGCGGTCAACACAAAAACCTACAAACAACCACGCAGAGCGGCAAAAAGACCCTCCGTACCGACTAACGGTACGGAGGTGCTCCCTCTGCGTCTCAGAGCTTCCAGCAAGCAAGAAAAACCAATATAGCAAGCTGGACAGAAAAAATAGCAAACAAAAATAACACAAGCAGAACTTAGCTTATGCAGGAGAGACAGGCCACAGGAACGATCCAGGAGGAAGCAAGACCAATACTAGAACATAGACTGGAGGGCAGGATCAAAGCACCAGGTGGAGTTAAATGGAGCAGCACCTAACGACTTAACCTCATCACCTGAGGAAGGAAACTCAGAAGCCGCAGTACCACTCTCATCCACCAAAGGAAGCTCATAGACAGAACCAGCCGCAGTACCACTCACGACCACAGGAGGGAGCTTGGCCACAGAATTCACAACAGTACCCCCCCCCCCCCTTGAGGAGGGGTCACCGAACCCTCACCAGAGCCCCCAGGCCGACCAGGATGAGCCACATGAAAGGCACGAACCAGATCGGCAGCATGGACATCAGAGGCAAAGACCCAGGAATTATCTTCCTGACCATAACCTTTCCACTTAACCAGATACTGGAGTTTCCGTCTCGAAACACGAGAATCCAAAATTTTCTCCACAATATACTCCAATTCCCCTTCAACCAAAACCGGAGCAGGAGGATCAATAGATGGAACCACAGGTGCCACGTATCTCCGCAACAATGACCTATGGAACACGTTATGGATGGAAAAAGAAGCTGGAAGAGTCAAACGAAAAGATTAAGAACCTCAGAAATCCTATATGGACCAATGAAACGAGGATTAAATTTAGGAGAGGAAACCTTCATAGGAATATAACGAGATGAAAACCAAACCAAATACCCAACACGAAGTCGGGGACCCACACAGCGCCTGCGGTTAGCGAAACGTTGAGCCTTCTCCTGGGACAAAGTCAGATTGTCCACCACATGAGTCCAAATCTGCTGCAACGTATCCACCACAGTATCCACACCAGGACAGTCCGAAGACTCAACCTGCCCTGAAGAGAAACGAGGGTGGAACCCAGAATTGCAGAAAAACGGCGAAACCAAAGTAGCCGAGCTGGCCCGATTATTAAGGGCGAACTCAGCCAAAGGCAAAAAGGACACCCAATCATCCTGATCAGCAGAAACAAAACATCTCAGATATGTTTCCAAGGTCTGATTGGTTCGTTCAGTCTGGCCATTTGTCTGAGGATGGAAAGCTGAGGAAAAAGACAAATCAATGCCCATCCTAGCACAAAAGGTTCGCCAAAACCTCGAAACAAACTGGGAACCTCTGTCAGAAACGATGTTCTCTGGAATGCCATGTAAACGAACCACATGCTGGAAAAACAATGGCATCAAATCAGAGGAGGAAGGCAATTTAGACAAGGGCACCAAATGGACCATCTTAGAGAAGCGATCACAAACCACCCAAATGACCGACATTCTTTGAGAGACGGGGAGATTCGAAATAAAATCCATAGAGATATGTGTCCAAGGCCTCTTCGGGACCGGCAAGGGCAAAAGCAACCCACTGGCACGAGAACAGCAGGGCTTAGCCCGAGCACAAATCCCACAGGACTGCACAAAAGAACGCACATCCCGCGACAGAGACGGCCACCAAAAGGATCTAGCCACCAAATCTCTGGTACCAAAGATTCCAGAATGACCAGCCAACACCGAACAATGAACCTCAGAGATAACTTTATTCGTCCACCTATCAGGGACAAACAGTTTCTCCGCTGGGCAACGGTCAGGTCTATTAGCCTGAAATTTTTGCAGCACCCACCGCAAATCAGGGGAGATGGCAGACAAAATTACCCCCTCTTTGAGAATACCCGCCGGCTCATGCAAACCCGGAGAATCGGGCACAAAACTCCTAGACAGGGCATCCGCCTTCACATTTTTAGAGCCCGGAAGGTACGAAACCACAAAGTCAAAACGGGAGAAAAACAGCGACCAACGAGCCTGTCTAGGATTCAACCGTTTGGCAGACTCGAGATAAGTCAAGTTTTTGTGATCAGTCAAGACCATCACGCGATGCTTAGCTCCTTCAAGCCAATGACGCCACTCCTCGAATGCCCACTTCATGGCTAGCAACTCTCGATTGCCAACATCATAATTTCGCTCAGCAGGCGAAAATTTTCTGGAAAAGAAGGCGCATGGTTTCATCACCGAGCAATCAGAACTTCTCTGTGACAAAACAGCCCCTGCTCCAATTTCAGAAGCATCAACCTCGACCTGGAACGGAAGCGAAACATCTGGTTGGCACAACACAGGGGCAGAAGAAAAACGACGCTTCAACTCCTGAAAAGCTTCCACAGCAACAGAAGACCAATTTACCACATCAGCACCCTTCTTGGTAAAATCAGTCAACGGTTTAGCAGTACTAGAAAAATTATTGATAAAGCGACGATAAAAATTAGCAAAGCCCAGTAACTTCTGCAGACTCTTCAGGGATGTTGGCTGAGTCCAATCATAAATGGCCTGAACTTTAACAGGGTCCATCTCGATAGTAGAAGGAGAAAAAATGAACCCCAAAAATGAAACCTTCTGAACACCAAAGAGACACTTTGACCCCTTCACAAACAAAGAATTAGCACGCAGGACCTGGAACACCATTCTGACCTGCTTCACATGAGACTCCCAATCATCCGAGAAGACCAAAATATCATCCAAGTATACAATCAGGAATTTATCCAGGTACTCTCGGAAGATGTCATGCATAAAGGACTGAAACACTGATGGAGCATTAGAAAGCCCGAATGGCATAACCAGGTACTCAAAATGGCCTTCGGGCGTATTAAATGCTGTTTTCCATTCATCGCCCCGTTTAATACGCACAAGATTATACGCACCACGAAGATCTATCTTGGTGAACCAACTAGCCCCCTTAATCCGAGCAAACAAATCAGACAGCAGCGGCAAGGGGTACTGAAATTTGACCGTAATTTTTTTTAGAAGGCGGTAATCAATACAAGGTCTCAGCGAACCATCCTTCTTGGCCACAAAAAAGAACCCCGCTCCCAATGGCGACGATGACGGGCGAATATGACCCTTCTCCAAAGACTCCTTCACGTAACTCCGCATAGCGGCGTGCTCAGGTACAGATAAATTAAACAGTCGACCCTTAGGAAACTTACTACCAGGAATCAAATCGATAGCACAATCACAATCCCTATGGGGAGGTAGGGCATTGGACTTGGGCTCATCGAATACATCCCGGTAATCAGACAAGAACTCTGGGACCTCAGAAGGGGTGGATGATGAGATAGACAGAAATGGAACAACACCATGTACCCCCTGACAACCCCAGCTGGACACAGACATTGATTTCCAATCTAATACTGGGTTATGGACTTGTAGCCATGGCAACCCCAACACGACCACATCATGCAGATTATGCAACACCAGAAAGCGCATATCCTCCTGGTGCGCAGGAGCCATGCACATAGTCAGCTGGGTCCAATACTGAGGCTTATTCTTGGCCAAAGGCGTAGCATCAATTCCTCTCAATGGAATAAGACACTGCAAGGGCTCCAAGACAAACCCACAGCGCCTAGCAAACTCCAAGTCCATCAAATTCAGGGCAGCGCCTGAATCCACAAATGCCATGACAGAATAGGAAGACAAAGAGCAGATCAAAGTAACGGACAAAAGAAATTTCGACTGTATCGTACTAATGGTGGCGGACCTAGCGAACCGCTTAGTGCGCTTAGGACAATCGGAGATAGCATGAGTGGAATCACCACAGTAGAAACACAGCCCATTCTGACGTCTGTGTTCTTGCCTTTCAGCTCTGGTCAAAGTCCTATCGCACTGCATAGGCTCAGGTTTATGCTCAGATAATACCGCCAAATGGTGCACAGATTTACGCTCACGCAAGCGTCGACCGATCTGAATGGCCAAAGACATAGACTCATTCAGACCAGCAGGCATAGGAAATCCCACCATAACATCCTTAAGGGCTTCAGAGAGACCCTTTCTGAAAATAGCTGCCAGCGCACATTCATTCCATTGAGTGAGCACGGACCACTTTCGAAACTTCTGACAATAAATCTCTATCTCATCCTGACCCTGACACAGAGCCAGCAAATTTTTCTCTGCCTGATCCACTGAATTAGGTTCGTCGTACAGCAATCCGAGCGCCAGAAAAATCGCATCAATATTACATAATGCAGGATCTCCTGGCGCAAGGGAAAATGCCCAGTCTTGAGGGTCTCCACGTAATAAAGAAATAATGATCTTAACTTGTTGAACTGGGTCACCAGAGGAGCGGGGTTTCAAAGCCAGAAATAGTTTACAATTATTTTTAAAATTCAAAAATTTAGCTCTATCTCCAGAAAATAACTCAGGAATAGGAATTTTAGGTTCTAACATAGGATTCTGAACCACTAAATCTTGAATGTTCTGTACTCTTATAGTGAGATTATCCATCAAAGAGGACAGACCCTGAATGTCCATGTCCACACCTGTGTTCTGAATCACCCTGATGTAAAGGGGAAAATATAGACAGAACGCAGTGCAAAGGAAAAAAAATGGTCTCAGAACTTCTCTTTTCCCTCTATTGAGAAGCATGGGCCTCCAGTACTGTTATGAACAGTGTAATGTATAAGAATTAGATCTGTCTCTTTAAGAAAGCGAGGGCGGGAGTTGAGAGGAGTTTCAGTTTCAGTTCTGACCTGAGGAGGAAATCTTATGCTGCTGTATGTTGTGTGCTGGAGGAAGAAGAGGAGAATAAAATACAGTTAAAGCTTACTCTCTCTTAAATTCCTTACACCGTGTGGACATTACAACTGGCGACGAGGATCGGATAGGATCACCTGCTTCTGTGAGTACTGACCCCTGCTTTACTGCTTCACACGCCAGCGCCACTGAGAGACTCCATCATGGCTGAATACTTGCACATGTTCCCACAGTTTGATATGACTGATGTCACTAATCTCTCTCATAACTGGAGAAAATGGTTAAATCGATTTGAGAATTTCCTGGAAGCAATAGATATAAAAGAGGAGAACAGAAAAAAAGCCGTGTTCCTGCATTGTGCGGGCACAGGAGTCTATGACATATACAGCACATTACCAGCAGCGGAGACAGACATGTACAGCAAATGCTCCAAAGCTCTCACTGACTACTTCAACCCTAAACAAAACATCAGATATGAAAGATACAAGTTCAGGATTGCTAAGCAGCTTCCAGAAGAATCCATAGACACCTATGTCACCCGGCTAAAAGAACTAGCACATGGGTGTGCATTTACTGACGTAGATGATGAAATCCTAACTCAAGTAATTGTCACCTGCTCGTCTAATACCATAAGGCGTAAAGCTCTGCAGCAGGATCTCTCTCTGCATGATTTACTCAAGATGGCCCGTGCTATAGAGATAGCAGATCATCAGGCAAGTGCAATGGAGAGTGGGGATAATTTACATGTGCATAATCTCAAACATAACAGTGCACAAGGCAAGCAAGCCCCGAAACAGAAGAAATGTTATAGATGTGGACAAGATTTCCCTCACCACATGAACAAATGTCCAGCTATAGGACAAACTTGCAGTAAATGTGGAAAAGGGAACCATTTTGCAGTTGTCTGCAAATCAGCGCCCAACAAGTCTCCTCTGCCAATGACAAAGCCTGCAAATATAAAAATGGTAAATCAGGATATAGAAGAAATGTCTGTGGCTGAGAACTATGTGTTCACGACGTCTGCCACTGGCTCAGTGCAGTCTCCATGTATTACACTCACCATCTGCAACACGGATATCACCTTTACAATAGATACAGGAGCTTCAGTGGATATCATAGACAGCAATACTTATGAACAGTTGAAAACAAAGCCAGTCTTACAGCAAGTGCATACTAAAATCTTCCCATATGGATCTAAAACACCTCTAGTTACAATGGGACAATTTGATGCTGAACTTAGCTATAAAGAAAATAGGCAGAAAACCACTTTTCACACATTACAAGGATCAGGAGGCTGTCTTCTCAGCTATCACACTGCCTTGAAGCTAGGACTCATCCAGATTGTTCATACCATAACCGACCCTGCGGACCTGGATGTACAAGCCATGGTGAATAGTTTTCCCTCCCTATTTAGTGGATTAGGAAAATTAAAGGACTCTCAAGTGCATCTTCATGTGGATGACAGTGTCCGTCCAGTAGCCCAGGCTCACAGACGTATTCCATTTCACCTGAGAAAGAAGGTAGAAAAGGAACTCCAATTACTCATGGATGATGATGTCATTGAAACTGTTTCTGGTCCCACTCCGTGGGTCTCTCCACTTGTGGTAGTTCCAAAACCAAAGACTCCAGAGCAGGTAAGACTGTGTGTTGACATGCGCCTGCCCAACACTGCTATTCAAAGGGAAAGACACATCTCACCCACAATTGATGACATTATTAATTTATTAAATGGAGCAACTGTTTTTTCAAAGCTCGACCTCAATAAGGGCTATCATCAATTAGAATTGAGTCCAGAATCCAGATACTTAACAACATTTTCCACCCATGTGGGTCTCAGAAGATACAAAAGATTGACGTTTGGGGTCTGCTCAGCAGCAGAAATTTTTCAAGATACGATAAGGAGTGTCATTCAACATATTCCAAATGCCTTTAATTACAGTGATGACATACTGGTTTTTGGGAAAACTCAAGCTGAACATAATCGTGCTCTATATGCTATCTTTGAATGTCTGCTCTCTGCTGGACTCACTTTAAACAAAGAAAAATGCGAATTTGATAAAAATTCATTGGAGTTCTATGGTCACATTTTCTCGGCGGAAGGAGTACGACCTGATCCCAAGAAAGTGGAATCCATCAGAGCAGCTTCAATTCCACAGGATGCCAGTGAAGTGCGCTCTTTTCTTGGAATGGCAAGTTACTGTGCTAGATATATTCCAAATTTTTCGACAATCAGCACTCCATTAAGGGAACTTACGAAACAAAATTGCGTTTTTCAATGGTCCCAAGACTGTCAGGCCTCTTTTGAAACAATCAAAAAGGAACTCTGCTCAACAACCACCATGGCCTATTTTGATCCAGCTCTTCGAACCGAACTGATTGTGGATGCTAGTCCCGTGGGACTGGGTGCAATTTTAGCACAATACAAGGATGACAATCAAAGTCCCCACATCATTTCTTATGCAAGTAAAAGCTTAACAAGCACTGAAAGAAAGTATTCACAACCTGAAAAAGAAAGCTTGGCAGTCGTCTGGGGATGTGAACACTTTCACTTATTTCTCTATGGCGCTCCCTTCACCATTGTCACAGATCATCAAGCTCTCCTTACAATTTTTGGAAATCCCCGAGCTAAAATGCCAGCACGGATTGAACGATGGGGTCTACGTCTACAGGACTATAATTACAAAATTGTTCACAAACCTGGAAAATACAGCAATCCGGCTGATTATCTCTCAAGACATCCCACGAATGATGATTTACCTGTGCATTCCTCCATTGAAGAATACATCCACTTTGTTGCAGCTCACACCATGCCAAAAGCACTTTCTGTTGATCAGTTTGTGAATACGACAACAAGTGACAAGACACTCTGTGCCTTAATACAAATTATTCAAAATAGAAGGTGGCATGAAATTCAAAAGAAAAAATATCCTGAAGATGGGATTGATCTGAAAGAGTTAAAACTATTTTCAAATGTACGTGAGGAATTATCAGTCACTGAAGATCAACTCATCCTTCGTGGTACCAAACTGGTTGTACCTAAGGCCTTGCGCAACCTAGTCATACAGATAGCACACGAAGGTCATCTAGGAATTGTTGGCACAAAAAAGTTACTCAGAGAAAAAGTGTGGTTCCCAAATATGGATAAATTGGTGGAAGAGAAGATTGGACATTGCTCCACTTGTCAATTAATTACTCCATCATCAACTCTAGAGCCATTACAAATGTCTCCGTTACCCACTGCTGTATGGGAGGAAGTGGCAGTCGACATATATGGACCATTACCAAATGGCCAATACATTCTAGTAACAATTGATGAATATTCTAGATACCCTGTCATTTCATTCATCTCTTCAACGTCTGCTAATAGTGTCATACCAGAACTGGACGACATATTCTCTGCATATGGCATTCCAAGAGTGGTCAAAACAGATAATGGACCTCCATTCAATGGACATGTGTTTGCACAGTTTTCTGAATACTTGGGGTTCGGCCACAGAAAAATCACACCTTGCTGGCCGCAAGCTAATGGAATCGTAGAACGTTTCATGCGCACTATGGGGAAACGAATCAAGGCAGCTAGCCTGGAGCACACCCCACTGAAACAGTCACTATACAAATTCCTGCGCAATTACCGCAACACGCCACATTCCACCACTAATGCTGCGCCATCTCATCTAATGTTCAGCAGAACTCTTCGTACACGGATCCCTGATGTGACCAGTCATCCCTTACCAAATGACTCTTCAGTGCGATCAACGGATTTCTTTAACAAGCAAGCCATGAAACATTATGCAGACAGAAGGCGACGGGCACAGCCATGTGCCATCAAAAGAGGTGATATGGTTGTTGTGCGTCAAAAAACAACCAACAAAACCTCAGCTGTATATAGTCCTGCAAAATATAATGTTACTGAGAGAAAAGGCAGTATGGTCACGGCTGAGCGAGACGGACACTCCATCACTCGAAATTCCTCACATTTTAAAATCATACCGCAGAACAATGGTAATGAACTCCCACCAGTGGAAGATTTGATACCCGACGGTGGAGAGGACCAACAAGAGGTGACTGATCCGTCAGCACTGGACACCCCCAATGAACGCAGACATTACCCTACACGGGAAAGAAGGGCTCCATCGAGACTTATTGAAGAGATATAGTTTAAAAAAAAAGGGGAATAAGACAATACAGACATATGGTTTTTCTTGGACATTTTCGTGTTGTTACATTGTCAATATTTGTTTTAGGTTGTTAATATATGTATATAAAAAAAAAAAAAAAAAAAGGGGATGATGTAATGTATAAGAATTAGATCTGTCTCTTTAAGAAAGCGAGGGCGGGAGTTGAGAGGAGTTTCAGTTTCAGTTCTGTCCTGAGGAGGAAATCTTATGCTGCTGTATGTTGTGTGCTGGAGGAAGAAGAGGAGAATAAAATACAGTTAAAGCTTACTCTCTCTTAAATTCCTTACACCGTGTGGACATTACAAACAGGTAATTTAGAACCACAATGGACATTGAAGTTCAGAGCACACAAAGTGACCTGACATTTACCAAAAACATAGGACGAGCTCTGAGATGTGGAAACTCTGCTGACCGCAATCCCTAATCCTATCACACCACACTAGAGGTAGCCGTGGATTGCGCCTAACGCTCCCTATGCAACTCGGCACAGCCTGAGAAACTAACTAGCCCTGAAGATAGAAAAATAAGCCTACCTTGCCTCAGAGAAATTCCCCAAAGGAAAAGGCAGCCCCCCCACATATAATGACTGTGAGTAAAGATGAAATACAAACACAGAGATGAAATAGATTTAGCAAAGTGAGGCCCGACTTACTGAATAGACCGAGGATAGGAAAGGTAGCTTTGCGGTCAACACAAAAACCTACAAACAACCACGCAGAGGGGCAAAAAGACCCTCCGCACCGACTAACGGTACGGAGGTGCTCCCTCTGCATCTCAGAGCTTCCAGCAAGCAAGAAAAACCAATATAGCAAGCTGGACAGAAAAAATAGCAAACAAAAATAACACAAGCAGAACTTAGCTTATGCAGGAGAGACAGGCCACAGGAACGATCCAGGAGGAAGCAAGACCAATACTAGAACATAGACTAGAGGCCAGGATCAAAGCACCAGGTGGAGTTAAATAGAGCAGCACCTAACGACTTAACCTCATCACCTGAGGAAGGAAACTCAGAAGCCGCAGTACCACTCTCATCCACCAAAGGAAGCTCATAGACAGAACCAGCCGCAGTACCACTCACGACCACAGGAGGGAGCTTAGCCACAGAATTCACAACACATAACACCTGCCCCATGATCCTGCACGATCTGTATCCAATCCTGCCCCATGTCTTTCATTCTGCCCCGTGTCTCCAATCATGCCCCGTATCTACATTCTGCCCATGTCTCCAATCCTGCCCCATCTGTCTACAGTCCTGCCCCCAGTGTGTCCAGCATCTCTGCCCCCAGTGTCCAGCATCTCTGCCCCCAATGTGTCCAGCATCTCTGCCCCCAATGTGTCCAGCATCTCTGCCCTCTGTGTCCAGCATCTCTGCCCCCAGTGTCCAGCATCTCTGACCCCCAGTGTCCAGCATCTCTTCCCCCAGTGTCCAGCATCTCTGCCCCCAATGTGTCCAGCATCTCTGCCCCCAGTGTGTCCAGCATCTCTGCTCCCAATGTCCAGCATCTCTGCCCCCAATGTGTCCAGCATCCTGCCCTCAGTGTGTCCAGCATCCTGCCCCCAGTGTGTCCAGCATATTGCCCCCAGTGTGTCCAGCATATTGCCCCCAGTGTGTCCAGCATATTGCCCCAAGTGTGTCCAGCAATCTGCCCAGTGTCTCCAGCATATTGCCCCCAGTGTGTCCAGCCTTCTGCCCCAGTGTGTCCAGCATATTGCCCGCAGTTTGTCCAGCATCCTGCCCCCAGTGAGTCCAGCATCCTGCCCCCAGTGTGTGCAGCATCCTGCCCCCAGTGTGTCCAGCAGTCAGCCCCCAGTGTGTTCAGCAGTCTGCCCCCAGTGTGTCCAGCATATTGCCCCCAGTGTGTCCAGCATATTTCCCTCAGTGTGCCCAGCATCCTGCCCCCAGTGAGTCCAGCATATTGCCCCCGGTGTGTCCAGCATTCTGGCCCGGGCCCCCCGGATTGCCGTTTGCAATAAAAAAAAACAAAAAAAGAGCTCTCCTCATCTGTCCGCGCTCCTTCGGCGAAGCTCCCTCCGGCAGCACGCACTCTCCAGCAACTTGACAATGACATCAGACGCCGGCGAAGTGCGCGCTGCGGCTGATGTCAGCTGCCAGCCTCCAATTGGCTGGCGGCTGTTAACTATTGACGTGCGGGCGTGTGCCCGCACGTCAATAGCATTAAACTGCCGCATCGCCGGTAGGGGCCCGGTGAGCAGATGAGACGGGCCCGATGTTGGCCTCCTCTGCCCACCAGGCCCATACGCCAGTCAGGGCAGTAATGCCCTCATGGCGGCGGTCAATCTGAGCGGTTGCCCAGGGCCCCCCACACCCACACCACTGGTCCCTGGGCTTCCGCCCAGATTGACCTCATTATAATCCGCCACTGCTTGTAGTTTGTGAGCCCTCATAGGCAGGGTCCTTCTTATGTACCAGTCGTGACTTGTACTGATTAAGATTATTGTACTTTATTGTACAAGAGTCATAGATGCTCATGAGGAGAACATAATTTTACCTCTATACAAGTCACTAGTTCGACCACACTTAGAATACTGTGTACAGTTCTGGTCTCCGGTGTATAAGAAAGACATAGCTGAACTAGAGCGGGTGCAGAGAAGAGCGACCAAGGTTATTAGAGGACTGGGGGGTCTGCAATACCAAGATAGGTTATTACACTTGGGGCTATTTAGTTTGGAAAAACGAAGACTAAGGAGTGATCTTATGTTAATGTATAAATATATGAGTGGACAGTACAAAGACCTTTCTGATGATCTTTTTAATCATAGACCTGAAACAGGGACAAGGGGGCATCCTCTACGTTTGGAGGAAAAAAGGTTTAAGCATAATAACAGACGCGGATTCTTTACTGTAAGAGCATTGAGACTATGGAACCCTCTGCCGTATGATGTAATGAGTGATTCATTACTTAAATTTAAGAGGGGACTGGATACATTTCTGGAAAAGTATAATGTTACAGGGTATATACACTAGATGCCTTGATAGGGCGTTGATCCAGGGAACTAGTCTGATTGCCGTGTGTGGAGTTTTTGCCTTCCTCTGGATCAACATGTTAGGGCATGTTAGGTTAGGCTATGGGTTGAACTAGATGGACTTATAGTCTTCGTTCAACCTTAATAACTCTGTACTTGTCTTTTATTATGTATACCCCTCCTCACATGTAAAGTGCTATGGAATAAATGGCATTATAATAATAAATCAATCTGTATGCAGATGTATAGAAAATAGCTAGATCTGTGTATATAGAGGGATAGATACCTTGGGGTAACTAGAGTCTTGCCGGCCCTGGGATAAATTATGAACTTGCCCACACACACACACGCACACACGCACACACACACACACACAACCCCTTCCTTCTGTATGATTCCAACATAGTATTGATATTCCACTATGTGACCCGTGGCCCCATACATTAACAACATCCTCCATGTGGCCCCCTTAGTGTAATCTATCTCTCATACCTATCTAGCTATCATATCTACAATCTATTATCTACCATATAATTGTCTAAAGGTACCGTCACATTTAGCGACGCTGCAGCGATCTAGACAACGATCCCGATCGCTGCAGCGTCGCTGTGTGGTCGCTGGAGAGCTGTCACACAGACAGCTCTCCAGCGACCAACGATGCCGGTCCCCGGGTAACCAGGGTAAACATCGGGTTACTAAGCGCAGGGCCGCCCTTAGTAACCCGATGTTTACCCTGGTTACCAGCGTAAACGTAAAAAAAAAAAACACTTCATACTTACGTTCCGTTCCGTGTCTGTCCCCCGGCGCTGTGCTTCTCTGCACTGACTGTGAGCGCCAGCCAGAAAGCACAGCGGTGACGTCACCGCTGGGCTCTGCTTACCGGCTGGCCGGCGCTCACAGTGAGGAGAAGCACAGCGCCGGAGGACAGACACCGGAATGTAAGTATGTAGTGTTTGTTTTCTTTACGTTTACACTCTGCGCTTAGTAACCCGATGTTTACCCTGGATAACAGTGAAGACATCGCTGAATCGGTGTCACACACGCCGATTCAGCGATGTCTGCGGGAATCCAGCGATGAAATAAAGTTCTGGACTTTCTGATCCGACCAACGATGGCACAGCAGGATCCTGATCGCTGCTGCCTGTCAAACTGAACGATATCGCTAGCCAGGACGCTGCAACGTCACGGATCGCTAGCGATATTGTTCATTGTGAAGGTACCTTAAGGGGTACTTCCGTCTTTCTGTCTGTCCTTCTGTCACGGTTATTCGTTCGCTGATTGGTCTTGGCAGCTGCCTGTCATGGCTGCCGCGACCAATCAGCGACGCGTACAGTCCGGAAGAAAATGGCCGTTCCTTACTACCCGCACTCACTGCCCGGCGCCCGCATACACCCCTCCAGTCTGCCCTCACACAGGGTTAATGGCAGCAGTAACAGACCGCGTTATGCCGCGGTGTAATGCAGTCCATTACTGCTGCTATTAACCCTGTGTGACCAAGTTTTTTACTATTGACGCAGCCTATGCAGCGCCAATAGTAAAAACATCGAATTTTAAAAATAATAAAAAATGATTATATACTCACCTACGCCGCCTTTCCCGCTCCTCGCGATGCAACCGGCACGTTCCGGTCGCACGGATGGTCTGGCAGAAGGACCTGCCATGACGTCACGGTCATTTGACCGTGACGTCATCACAATTCCTGCGCGGAAAGGACCTGCCGTGATGTTACGTCATGTGACCGCTACACGGTCATGTGACCGCGATGTCATGACAGGTCCTGCACCACAAGGTGAAACGGTCATGTGACCGCGACGTCAGCACACCATGGGACCGGAAGATGCCGCCTGCACCGCACACAGGCGACAGTGCTACAACGTGCCTGCGGAAGGTGAGTATATGTTTATTTTTTATTTTTTTTAACCTGTGTCAGACGTGGCTGGGCAATATACTACATACCTGGGCAATATACTACATGGACTGTGCAATATGCTACGTGGCTCTGTGCTGTATACTATGTGTATACTACGTTATATACAATGTAACTGGGCAATATACTACGTGGCTGGGCAATCTACTACGTGGCTGGGCAATATACTACGTGGACATACTGTACATATTCTAGAATACCCGATGCGTTAGAATCGGGCATCCATCTAGTCCAGGGGTCCCCAACTCCAGGCCTCGAGGGCCGCCAACAGTGCAGGTTTTCAGGATTTCTTTAGTATTGCATCGGTGGTAATGTGATCATCTGCACAGGTGATGATTCTAACCCCTGTGCAATACTAAGGAAGTCCTGAAAACCTGCACTGTTGGCGGCCCTCGAGGCCTGGAGTTGGGGACCACTGATCTAGTCTATCTATAATCTGATAGGTGAAAAGACAGACAGATATATAATTAGACAGATAGATATGAGATAGATAGAACGATAGATGATGGATAGATAAATACTAGATAGATAGATAATACAAAATCTGGCACTCTTTCAGAAATGAAGAATATATTTATTTAGTGAATCAATCCCATTAAAGTGTAACATTTCATTCATAGACATCAACCTTCATCAGACAAATTCCTGGAGAAGATATGTACCAGGAAAAGGCAGCGCAGATAGGTAGATAGATAGAAAGATAGATAGATAGATAGATAGATAGATAGATAGATAGATAGATAATAGATTGACATGGGATAGATAGATAGATAGATAGATAGATAGATAGATAGATAGATAGATAGATAGATAGATAGACATGAGCTATACATATATATATAGATAGATATGAGATAGATAATAGATAGATATGAGATAGATAGATAGAGGTGCCCCAAATACTCCGCAGTGAGGGACACTCACTTCAAGAGGCTGTCTGATCTCCTCCCAGATTTCACCTCCAAGGAGGAGGAAGAGAAACTGCCGATAATACTGGGGGAAGAGGAAAGTGCAGTGGCCGTAGCAGCGGAATATGTCAGTGCCTGCCACAGACTAAGAGGAGCCTGATATGTCATGGACTCCCGTACCCCAACACTGGACATATCCCTATCCCCCGACTAAAGAGCCCGATATGTCATGGACTCCTATACCCCACCCTGGAAACATCCCCTATCCTCTAAAAGGAATTTGATATTCCCTGGACCTCTATATGCCCCCCCTCCCCCACCCCCGTATTTTTACCATATGCTTTGGCAATGCTAACATGTACTTAGTCCTGCCAATAAAGCTCATTTGAATTTGAATTTGAATTTGATAGATAGATAGATAGATAGATAGATAGATATGAGAGATAGATAGTTATGAGATAGACAGATAGATAAATAGATATAAGATAGATTGATAGATAGCTACATATGTATAGATAGACAGATATGAGATATATAATAAATAGATATGAGATAGATGGATAGATAGATAGATAGATAGATAGATAGATAGATATGAGAGATAGATAGATAGTTATGAGATAGATAAATAGATATAAGATAGATAGATAGCTACATATATATAGATAGACAGATATGAGATAGATATGAGAGATGGATAGATAGATAGATAGATAGATAGATAGATAGATAGATAGATAGATAGATAGATAGATAGATAGATATGAGAGATAGATAGATACTGTAGTTATGAGATAGACAGATAGATAAATAAATAGATATAAGATATATAGCTACATATATATAGATAGACAGATATGAGATAGATAGTTATGAGATAGATAGATAGATACATAGATAGATATGAGCTATGCATATATAGATAGATATGAGATAGACAGACAGATAGATAGATAGATAGATAGATAGATATGAGAGATAGATAGTTATGAGATAGACAGATAGATAGATAAATAGATATAAGATAGATAGCTACATATATATAGATAGACAGATATGAGATATAGTTATGAGATAGATAGATAGATAGATAGATAGATAGATAGATAATAGATAGATATGAGATAGATAGATAGATAGATAGATATGAGATATAGATAGATAGTTATGAGATAGACAGATAGATAAATAGATATAAGATAGATAGCTACATATTTATAGATAGACAGATATGAGATAGATAGTTATGAGATAGATAGATAGATAGATAGATAGATAGATAGATAGATAGATAGATAGATAGTTATGAGATAGACAGATAGATAGATAAATAGATATGTCCCCATCGGATACAGGGAATTCTCTGTCTCCGCCCTGAAAAACAAAAACATCAAACAGGGCCGGAGCTCAGGAGGAATATTAGTATGGTACAAAGAAGAGCTCCATGAACATATCAGAGCAGTGAAGAGAGGAGACAGCCATATCTGGATAAGAATAAGCCGCTCCATCCTCACATCCGTGGCCGACATCTACCTCTGTGCAGTGTACGTAGCTCCTCCAGAGTCTCCATACTTCAACCCAGACAGCTTTGAGACCCTAAAGACTGAAGCTGCCCATTTCCAGACTCTTGGGAACGTTCTCATCTACGGAGACCTCAACGCAAGAACGGGAAGAGAAAGAGACTACCTGACCACTGATGGAAACATCTATATACTTGGAGCAGATACCGACTGTGACAACCCAGTGCACACCGACAGGAACAGCTATGATTGCACAGTTAATAAAAGTGGCAGAACGCTGTTGAACCTATGCCGAAGCCTTGGACTTCGTATCCTCAATGGCCGCACCAAGGGAGACTCACTGGGAAGACATACCCTAAACTCCCATGTGGGCAGCAGTGTGATAGACTATGCCATCACAGATATGGACCCTACAAATATTGGCGCCCTTATAGTCACCCCACAAACACATCTGTCAGACCATAACCAACTGCTCCTATACATCAAATCCACAAAGAAATCACCCTCACAAACCCCGCAAAAGACTGGCCTCTTTAGCCTGCCACCATCCTTCAAATGGTCCAAGATGTCGGCCCCAAAATACAAAGATGCCATCAACAGACCAGAGATCAAGGAGAAGCTCCAATGTTTCCATAATAACGTGTATGAACTCAACCCAGAAGGAGTACACCTAGCGGTAAGAGACCTTAACGACATTCTATATGCCATGGCAGAAATGTCTGACCTGAAAAGAATCATCAACAAGAGACCGAGTAAACAAAATCCCAACAACTGGTTTGACAAAGAATGCAAGACCATACGGAAGGCCCTAAGAATGGCCTCAAATAAAAAACACAAAGACCCCAATAACCCAACTCTGAGAGAAGCCTACCACACCGTACAACGAAATTACAAAGCCATCCTCAGAAAGAAAAAGCAAAACGACATCTCTACCAAACTCCTCCAACTCCAAGATGCCCTTGAAGACAACAAATTTTGGGAACTGTGGAATCACCTTGGATCCAACCAGAAAAGCAACAGCCTCCACATCCAGAGCGGCAACATCTGGCTCCAGTACTTCAAGGACCTCTACAATGACATCCCAAGTGAAGACCTGAACCTGGCACAAAAAGAGCTTGTGAAAAAACTGAAAGATATGGAGGAAAAGTTCAAAGATTTCCAAAATCCTCTGGATACACCAATCACACTGACAGAAATAACAGAAAGGATCACACAGATAAAAGGTAAAAAAGCCAGTGGTCCAGATGGGATCCTCCCAGAAATGCTGAAATACAGCCCTCCAGACATCCAGGCTGCGATAACAAAACTATTTAATATTGTACTGCAGGCCGGCTGCTTCCCCAAAAACTGGAACCAAGGCCTCATAACCCCTATACACAAAAATGGGGACAAGTACGACCCAGCAAACTACCGAGGGATATGTGTCAGCAGCAACCTGGGTAAACTCTTCAACTGCATCCTGAACAAGAGGATCCTCACCTTCCTCACCGAGCACAACGTCCTCAGCAAGAGCCAAGCAGGGTTCATGCCAAACCACCGCACCACTGACCACATCTACACTCTGCACAGCCTCATCAAGAGCCACGTCCACAATACAAAGAACGGGAAGATATACGCTTGTTTTGTGGACTTCAAGAAGGCCTTCGACTCAGTGTGGCACCCAGGACTATTCCTAAAATTGCTGGGCAGCGGAATAGGAGGCAAAACATATGATGTCATCCGAAGCTCCTACACAGAGAACAGTTGCAGTGTGAAGGTCAACGGAAGGAGGACAGCCTATTTCCAACAAAGTCGAGGAGTGAGACAGGGCTGCAGCCTCAGTCCAACGCTCTTTAACATCTACATCAACGAGCTGGCAGTGGCCCTAGAGTCCTCCTCAGCACCAGGACTCACCCTCCATGACACCCAGGTGAAATTTCTGCTGTATGCAGATGACCTCGTGCTGTTATCACCAACTGAGAAAGGCCTCCAAGATCATCTGAAAATCCTAGAGACCTTCAGCAGCACATGGGCACTGCCAATCAACGAGAAAAAAACTAATATCATGGTGTTCCAGAAAAGAAAGCAGAAACCCACTGGCAATCCTACCTTTATGATAGACAACCGTCCACTTACTGAAACCAACAGGTACACCTACCTGGGCCTAGAACTCAGCCAGTCAGGGAGCTTCAAGCAAGCCATAGAGTCACTAAAAGACAAGGCATCCAAAGCCTTCTATGCCATCAGAAGGCGTCTGTACCACCTCAAGGCACCAGTAACCGTATGGCTAAAAAATTTTGACTCCATCATTGCCCCAATTCTTCTATACGGTAGTGAGGTCTGGGGCCCAGTCTCATACCCAAACTGGTCAAAGTGGGACGCTGGGCCGACAGAAATATTCCACCTAGAGTTCTGCAAGCATCTTCTCCAAGTCCATCGGAGCACATCAAATAGCGCCTGCCGAGCAGAGCTGGGCAGATTCCCACTACACATCGCAATAAAGAAGAAGGCGCTGTCATTCAAGGCTCATCTACAAAGTAGCAGTCCCAGCTCCTACCATCACAAAGCCTTCCTACACCAGGAAGCCTCAGGAAGCCTCCCAAGGAAAAGTACCCAAAGCCAGTCTGACCAAGCCATCAACCTCCATGGCCTGACAAAAGGTGAAATCCAGAAAATGGTACACAAAGTCAAAGAGGAATATCTCAGCATCTGGAGGAACGACATAAACAAATCCCAGAAACTGACAATATACCGGAATCTACAGAGGGAGTACAAACTGGCCCCATATCTAGAGAAACTAGAAAACCCCAAAGATCGACAGATCCTGAGCCGGTACAGACTGAGCGCCCACAGCCTACTCATCGAATCCGGGCGGCACCGACAGAACTACAAGCCTCGAGAGAACAGACTCTGCCAGCAGTGCCCCCAGGAGGCCGTGGAGGATGAGGCCCACTTCCTGCTGAGGTGCCCCAAATACTCCGCAGTGAGGGACACTCACTTCAAGAGGCTGTCTGATCTCCTCCCAGATTTCACCTCCAAGGAGGAGGAAGAGAAACTGCCGATAATACTGGGGGAAGAGGAAAGTGCAGTGGCCGTAGCAGCGGAATATGTCAGTGCCTGCCACAGACTAAGAGGAGCCTGATATGTCATGGACTCCCGTACCCCAACACTGGACATATCCCTATCCCCCGACTAAAGAGCCCGATATGTCATGGACTCCTATACCCCACCCTGGAAACATCCCCTATCCTCTAAAAGGAATTTGATATTCCCTGGACCTCTATATGCCCCCCCTCCCCCACCCCCGTATTTTTACCATATGCTTTGGCAATGCTAACATGTACTTAGTCCTGCCAATAAAGCTCATTTGAATTTGAATTTGAAATTTGATATAAGATAGATAGATAGCTACATATATATAGATAGACAGATATGAGATAGATAATAAATAGATATGAGATAGATGGATAGATAGATAGATAGATAGATAGATAGATAGATAGATAGATAGATAGATATGAGAGATAGATAGATAGTTATGAGATAGATAAATAGATATAAGATAGATAGCTACATATATATAGATAGACAGATATGAGATAGATATGAGATAGATAGATAGATATGAGAGATAGATAGATACTGTAGTTATGAGATAGACAGATAGATAAATAAATAGATATAAGATATATAGCTACATATATATAGATAGACAGATATGAGATAGATAGTTATGAGGTAGATAGATAGATACATAGATAGATATGAGCTATACATATATATAGATAGATATGAGATAGATAGATAGATATGAGATAGACAGATAGATAAATAGATATAAGATAGATAGATAGATAGCTACATATATATAGACAGATATGAGATAGATAGTTATGAGATAGATAGATAGATAGATAGATAGATAGATATGAGCTATACATATATAGATAGATATGAGATAGATGATAGATAGATAGTTATGAGATAGACAGATAGATAAATAGATATAAGATAGATAGCTACATATATATAGATAGACAGATATGAGATAGATAGTTATGAGATAGATAGACAGATATGAGATAGATATGAGATAGATAGATAGATATGAGAGATAGATAGATACTGTAGTTATGAGATAGACAGATAGATAAATAAATAGATATAAGATATATAGCTACATATATATAGATAGACAGATATGAGATAGATAGTTATGAGGTAGATAGATAGATACATAGATAGATATGAGCTATACATATATATAGATAGATATGAGATAGATAGATAGATATGAGATAGACAGATAGATAAATAGATATAAGATAGATAGATAGATAGCTACATATATATAGACAGATATGAGATAGATAGTTATGAGATAGATAGATAGATAGATAGATAGATAGATAGATAGATAGATAGATATGAGCTATACATATATAGATAGATATGAGATAGATGATAGATAGATAGTTATGAGATAGACAGATAGATAAATAGATATAAGATAGATAGCTACATATATATAGATAGACAGATATGAGATAGATAGTTATGAGATAGATAGATAGATAGATAGATAGATAGATAGATAGATAGTTATGAGATAGATAATTCACTGGGGAACACAATTTTTTAAGAGTTAGGTCAGACAACTGTTCTTAATTAATTTTTGGATGCTGAATGCAGAAATGATCTCAGTTTTTCTCTATCACGTCAAGTTTTTGAACTATAGGATTTTTGTCTTCTCAAAACTATGTAAACAACTGTACCTAAAAAGTGTTTTGTTTTTTTTAAATAGTACAAATATGAACAAAAAATGAAATATATAAGAAGTAGGCATGACAAAGTTGTGACTACTCTTACAAGTTGCCACGTAGCTCTATATGAGTCAAATTGTAATCAGATAACAAGTCTTATTACAGATATCAGTGCAATTGTGCTTCTCTGGCAGGTAAGTTGTGTAGGAAAAACTTGACGTGCTAGAAAAAAACTGACTACATTTTTGGAATCAGCATGCCAATTTTAGTATAAGTCAGCTCAAAAACCTAACTCAACAGAAATTTTTTTTCAAATTGTTCCCCTGTGAATAGTTAATAATAATAATAATCTTTATTTATATAGCGCCAACATATTCCGCAGCGCTTTACAGTTTAACAGTTTCAAACACAAAAGTCATAAGTAACAACGTTAACAATACAATAATTAAAGCAAAATAAGACAACCCTGCTCGTGAGAGCTTACAATCTACAATGAGGTGGGGGAGATACAAAGTACAGGTGTGTATTTACAATGATGTATTTGCAATCATGGTCCAGCCATCTTCAGGGGTTGGGGAATAGATGGGGATAGTGAATGGGCTACACACACACAAACATAACATAACATTAGATAGATAGATAGATAGATAGATAGATGATAGATAGATAGATAGATAGATAGTTATGAGATACATAATAGATATGAGATAGATACTAGATAGATAGATATGAGATACATAATAGATATGAGATAGATAGATAGATAGATAGATAGATAGATATGTAGATATGAGATAGATAGATAGATAGATAGATAGATGATAGATAGATAGTTATGAGATACATAATAGATATGAGATAGATACTAGATAGATAGATATGAGATACATAATAGATATGAGATAGATAGATAGATAGATAGATAGATAGATAGATAGATAGATAGATATGTAGATATGAGATAGATAGATAGATAGATAGATGATAGATAGATAGTTATGAGATACATAATAGATATGAGATAGATACTAGATAGATAGATATGAGATAGATAGATATGTAGATATGAGATAGATAGATAGATAGATAGATATGAGATAGATCTGTAGATAGATGGATCTGTAGATAGGTAGTATAGGAGATGGATAGGTGCAGAATAGAGGGTTGGATCATTATGACAAGGACACAGAATAGCCCAGAGCAGAGCCGAATGTCCTCTCAGTCACCTGTCAATCCTGTATACAGTGGGGTCACTGGGTGGACAAGTGATAAGTGTGCTGTGGATCTCATCATAGCTGTCCTGTCCGTGGACCTGTGGAGGTGTCATTAACATGTCTTTGTCACAACTGTCCCCTCACCATTTGGACTACTGCACGAGTCTATACATGTAGTGGTGATGGGGCTGGCTCTCCCCCCCCCCCCCACCACTGGACAGGCTACATTTCTAAGGTAAATAATGGGCAGTGTGAGACCAGGCCCAGGCTATAAAAGCAGACAGACTGTGCAGGAGAGCTGAGAACATTTTGAGGTGCACTACAGAGATGGAGCAGATCCTGAGAGAGGACTCTGGGACTGAAGACTGCAGGCTATCATCACTTAACTTGGGCTGTCTGAGCTGTAAATGTCTCTGGAGAAGACCTTACCCGGCTGGATATATAGGTGCTACTAAGGGGGCACACAGGAGGGCAGAGCACAGGTAATCGTCATACAAAACCATGATGTGCTGGGGGTAGACAGCATTGGATACTACTTTGTTGCTGGTGTCAGTGGGCAAATACTATTTAATATATTAATATTAAAAATACTATTAATCTTTATTTTATCTGACAATACATCTATGTGTCCCTGGAACTGGAGGCTGTACGCTTGATCATATCACTTCACTGGTTAGATCAGTGACTTGGACCATTGTTTACATACACCCTGAATAATGTAGTAATTATATAGTATAATAGTATCAGAATATGACATACAATAATTCAGAATTCTGATTATCTATCGTACATTGAAACAGTATTTTTACTTTGTTACTTTCACTGACTAACTGCTCATTTATGAGTAAGTTTAGTTTACTTTTCTATAACAGTCCAGGATAACTGATAAAGCAGGACCCATCAAGTCCTGTTCATTCTATTGTAGAGTAGTACATTGGTAATTTACCACTAGCACTATATACACTGATACATGCGCTTGTAGATAAAGCAGCATGGGTATTTCTCCAAACTCCATTTGACCTCGACTTATGGTAAATAAGAAGATAAAAAAATATATATATATATATATATATATATATATATATATACACATATATATATATATATATATATATATATATATACTGTATATATATATATATATATATATAGATATATATATCTATAGATATATATATATACATAGAGTAATATAAATGTTGAAATGTTAAAGTCCATTGGTTATGCTTCTTCTTGATATAGGCTGTATGTGTCTATATTACAATAAATTCATACAAGTAATAAATGTACTTGTAAATTGCAGACCCCGCATTGTATTCTGGAGACCATGGGCTCAAAGTAACTCCAGAAAATTTCTGCCACAAAGCTTGGTAAGTAGAAATACTGTCAGTGAAGCAATGAGCATTAATATGACAGTTCTGAGATAAGCCTTTTTCCATTCAGCAAACCATACTGTGTGCTGGACCACCTCTTGAGCGGTATCCATTAACGAGTATAAAACTTTCTGCAGTGTAACACATATTATTTGGGTATCTCTTTGGAGTGGAATATATTATTACATGGTGGTCATATTAATTAATGGCCATCAGAACCAGATCCTCTTGTACAGAGAAGCTGTTCTTTCTGAGTCATGGGGTAGGGGATGAGTCCTAGAGGCACACTGAGCAACACTTTCAAGATCTGGCTTTGTATTTACAGCCATTTAATCATAGTGCCCGTCACCGATCCTATTAACCTTTATGACCTTCTGCTTTATTGATTTGATTTTCATATGAGTCAATATATGAAATGATTCCCTGGTTCAGTTGTCAGTAATGCATATCTTGGCCTTTCTCACGCCAGGCTAAGAAGTGAACGAGAGGTGCTCTGATGTAAAAAGCAGATTGCACTGATGATTACATGTCCTCTTCTTTTTCTTAGCCATATGCCAACGATCTGTGTGAAAATCCTCAAGCTGGACAGAAGCCTGTAGACTACAGCCACCCTGTGAGGTAAGATGTGTTACTGTGGTTAGGTAATGTAAAAGCTGATACCCAGTTGTAAAAAGCAAACATGTTGAGAACAGGCTCACATTTTACATGTGGTCAGTACCTGGGACTTGGTCTATTCTTAAAGGGAACCTGTCACCTGAATTTGGCGGGACTGGTTTTGGGTCATATGGGTGGAGTTTTTGGGTGTTTGATTCACCCTTTCCTTACCCGCTGGCTGCATGCTGGCTGCAATATTGGATTGAAGTTCATTCTCTGTCTTCCATAGTACACGCCTGCACAAGGCAAGATTGCTTTGCGCAGGCGTGTACTATGGAGGTCAGAGAATGAACTTCAATCCAATGTTGCAGCCAGCATGCAGCCAGCGGGTAAGGAAAGGGTGAATCAAACACCCAAAAACTCCGCCCATATGACCCAAAACCAGTCCCGCCAAATTCAGGTGACAGAGTCCCTTTAACTAACAGAAGTCTTTCTGTGCTTCTAGAAAATCTGCTAATTGTATGGACATTGCTGATGCATGTGTCTCTAGTAACTACAGTTTCTTCTTGTGTAGAGCGCCAATTCGGCATAGGGACACTTTGGGCTTGTTTGCATGATGAGTATTTGTAGCATTTTTTCCTTGCATTTTTCATGCTCAAATAATGCAGTCCGAGCATAGAGAATGTCATTTCCAAAACATTATCCAAATGCCGCGTTTTCATTCTTTGTATTTTTAAACCATCATTGTGTTTTTCAAATCAGCAGCATGTCAATTCTTTCAGGGCCTTTGCAGTGTTTTTCATCCATTCAAATGAATACCTAAAAAAAAAGCAACGGAAAACACAACTAAAAACATGATGTGATGTATGCAATGTTTTTCCTGCCATATCAGGTGTTTTTCATGGGGAAAAAGCTGCAAAAATGGTCTGTGTGAACATACCCTGCTAGTCTACCCTGGGAATTTAAAGGACTCAAAAGAAGTTATCTAATGTGACTGTAGGTGCTAGATATGCAAACTGACTCTTGATAGAGGAAGGGGACTGGAACACTAGTGACACCTTTTGGAGGTAGCACTAGAGTTCCAGTCCTCTTCCTCTCTGTAGAGGCTATTTGTATATTTAAATTCCTAGAGGAGTATTTCCTTGCCTATAAGGGTACCGTCACATAGTGGCACTTTGGTCGCTAGGACGGCACGATCCATGATGTTCCAGCGATATCCTTACGATCTCGCTGTGTCTGACACGCTACTGCGATCAGGGACCCCGCTGAGAATCGTACGTCGTAGCAGATCGTTTGAAACTTTATTTCGTCGCTGGATCTCCCGCTGACATCGCTGAATCGGCGTGTGTGACGCCGATTCAGCGATGTCTTCACTGGTAACCAGGGTAAATATCGGGTTACTAAGCGCAGGGCCGCGCTTAGTAACCCGATATTTACCCTGGTTACCAGTGTAAATGTAAAAAAAACAAACACTACATACTTACATTCCTGGTGTCTGGTCATGTCCCTCGCCTTCAGCTTCCCGCACTGACTGGTGAGCGCAGTCACCGCTGTGCTTTCCGGCTGTCCGGCGCTCACTGTCAGTGCAGAGAAGCACAGCGCCGAGGGACGCGACAGGAATGTAAGCATGTAGTGTTTGTTTTTTTTACGTTTACGCTGGTAACCAGGGTAAACATCGAGTTACTAAGCGCGGCCCTGCACTTAGTGACCCGATGTTTACCCTGGTTACCGGAGACTTCGGGATCGTTGGTCGCTGGAGAGCTGTCTGTGTGACAGCTCTCCAGCAACCAAACAGCGACGCTGCAGCGATCGACATTGTTGTCATATCGCTGCAGCGTCGTTTTAGTGTCACGGTACCCTAAGTCTACGCAGACTTAGTTCTCTCTACAAGGAAAAATTGTACCTCTCAAGGGGCATTTACACTGCAAGGTAATCGTGAACGAACAATGGTAAAACACTTGTTTGACACTTATAATGCCATGCAAACAAGTTGCCTATCATCCAATGTGTAAGCAAAACGCTTGTTAATGAGAATAAATGATTTTATATGCAACTTATAAATCATTGCTTATGGTCGTACATCGTCCTGTGTAAACAGGACTTGTACTGTGGAAAACAATAGCCTTTGTCCATTAGCGATCAAATATAGATCGCTCAGCATGCATTATTTACTATGGACTGCATGTGAAAACAGGCATTCAAACAACAGTAAAAAATCACCAATCAGTGCCGCCTTCTGGTCTGTGTAAATGGACCCTCTGTCAGAGGCCTCTCACCCAGCCAAACTAGATCTCCTACTTGGTCAAGCATTCCAAATTAAGTGACTATAAATGGAGTTTCTGGTTTGGCTTCTTATCCTAAGTTATATGGCAAGGCTCGTTAACCCCTTCATGACATGCGCCATATATGTTCGCCGCTAGTTGGAAGCGGGTGCATGGAATGGGCTCAAGCAGCGAGCCCGCTCCATACCCAGCAGGCGATGACTGTCTATTACAGCCAGGACCTGCCGTTAACAATCGCGGGTGGAGCTGAGCTCCACCCGTGATTGCTAACTTGTTAAATGCTGCGGCCAACTCTGACAGCGGCATTTAACACACCGATGTGTCCGCACGTCATTACTTCCTCCCATTGGCTCGCCTATGACATGATTGTGGGTTGATGTTGGGTTATCATGACAGAGTGGGTCAGCCTGTGGCCGGGCTTCAAAGGAGACCATGATTTCTCTTATCTGCAGTGATGCTACTCAACTCATAACTCCAGTCTTAGCAAATAGGGGGCAAGACCCTTAGTATTCTTTGTACCCACTCATTAAACATATGTTATTCATGGGAAAACCCGATGATTAATTATTTACTTGTGATATGATAGGACCATATCGGTGGCAATGTTTAGTTAATGCTAACCTTCATACTGCTTTTTCATGTTACTGTTTTAACAATCTTCCTTATCTTGTAGATTATTTTGGCCCAGATCTAAACCACTAGATCTCATGTATGTGGAAGCAGATGACTTATTGAGAAATTTTCCAATCCAGGCCACCCTATCCTTTTATGATTCTGAATCAGACACAGACAATGATGAAGAACACAGTGAAGAGGAGCACGATTCTGGATTTGAATCCGAGTGATAACTCTATATACCGTACTTCATAATTACTGCTTCTTGTATGGTTTCTCCAGTTTAAAAACAACATTTAGTTAACCTAGACAGTTCTGGATCCTCACCTCTTGTCTGGAGTGGACAGCAATTACAAAAAGCAGCAATTGGTAACACACACAAAATACCTGTCACTGTATTTCATGGCACAGACTATATACGAGATTGCATAGATCTTATAGGGCTACTGGAGTTGGTGGAATTACCTTAAAAGGAACTTGTTAGTAACTTTACCTCCCTAAAAACATTTATATGACCGCATAGTCCTTTAAAGGTTAAATCATTCAATCTCTTTATGACCCTGAAAAGTCTCAAAGGCATTGGTGTATGGCGCTGCACTTACAGCTCCTCAGTCTCATGCTGCACCTGACGAACACCATCCTCCTCTAGATGATTAACAGGAATTCGGCAGTGTATCAGAGCCAAAGACTTGTCCATCAACCAGAGGGGGATGGCCCTGGACAGGGAATACAGTGTGAGGCTGAGGAGCTGTAAGTGCATCTTCATGCACAATGTCCTTCCAGACTCGTGTATACAGAACTACAAAACATGCTTTATCGCTGCTAGTGCTGTACTTTGTTATTCTGAAAGGATTAATTGATTTATCTTTTGAAGGGTCACAAAGCCATATTAATCTACCGTATGTAAAAAAATGGTTGTACAATCATTTTTTTAAAGTTTTGCATCCTGATATTAAAATTAGCATTTTATGAGTATGGTTATATTAATATCAAGATTATACCACAATTATGACATGGATTTTCAAAGTAAGTATACAAGTCTCATAAGTTAAAATAGTTACTCAATAATGTATACAACTTGTATTGTGAAATCTGGTGACAACTGGCAGGTAAAATCAGGACATTAAGCCCTTAACGCAATATGATGTATATCTGATCACTGCTGTTAATCATTTAGATGTTACTGTAAATCTCTTGACAGCAGTGTTTAATGGATCTCATACAGGTGCTCACTCACATGAGCTCAAATCGACCTTCTAACATGCGATCACTGGACACCGAAGCGGCACCATGGCATCCTGGGGCTTGCTGAAGGCCCAAGTCGCTGCCATCTTTCTACTCCGGTGAACCTGAGCCTGTGACTGAGATTCAAAGGAGACTGAGATTTTGACTGCAGTAATGTGTTATTGTTGTATATAGTATTGGACGATTGCAGATTAAAGTCCCCTAAATACGGTAAATATAAACATTGGGGTCTATCAAAATATAAAATTAATTAACCCAAACTGGAAATATAATACTGAGGAAAAAATCTAAATGTCTGAATCGAGATTTTTGGTCACTACACACCACTCCTCCGTAATAAAAATTCAATAAACACTGATCAAAACATCGCATATACCCAAATTAGTAACATCATTTCGCCACACAAAAAACAAGACCTCACACAGTTCAATGGACAAAAAGTAAAAATGTGATAGGTCTTGGAAAATGGTGACAAATCCATTTTTTTATTATGATTTTTTTTAATACACTTCAGAGGAACTTGCCTCCTTGAAAAACGCTATTTATTTCCAGATATTAATCTGCACGTAAACAATGCAACCTTGCTGCCTTATTGAATGTTCAGCTACCAGGAGAAAATGAATTTATTTCCTCCCGGTAGCCCACTGGTTTTCAGCCATTGGGGCATGCATGGAGGCTTTAGTCAAAGTTCACAGCACTTCTCACTATACTGTAAGCGGCAACTGTAATCTCTCCTTGGCACTTTGATTGACAGCTATCTCTCACAGAAATGCTACAGAGCAAACTGTCAATCCAAGAGTTGTAGTGAGTTTTACAGCCGCTGCTCGCATTAGGCTACTTTCACAATAGCGTCGGCGTCAGCCCGTCACAGTGCGTCGGGCCGACGTACCGACGCATCCTGTCTCAACGCTGCACAATGGTGGCAGCGGATGCATTATTACAACGCACCCGCTGCCCCATTGTGCGTTGCGGGGAGGAGGGGGCGGAGTTCCAGCCACGCATGCACGGTCAGAAATGGCGGACACGAGGCACCAAAAAACGTTACAAGCAACGTTGGCAATACGTCGCAATGCGTCGCTAATACAAGCCTATGGAGAAAAAACGCATCCTGCAGACAACTTTGCAGGATGCGTTTTTTCTGCAAAACGACGCATTGCAACGGAGGCCAAACGACGCTAGTGTGAAAGTAGCCTTACAGTGACTGTAGATGCTCCGTGCACTGCCCCTATGACTAATTGGCTCCAGAGAGGATATAAGGTCATTTTCTCCTGGTAGCTGCACTTTACCTAAGTCAACCAGGCAACACTGTCATGCTATTTACCTGCAAATTAACCCTATATCTGCAAGTAAATAGCGTTCTCTGAAGTGAAGAGAAAATTTGGTAGCACTGTAATTGTACTGCCCAGAAGAATCATGACTCAAACTCATTTTTACCAGTTTTTCTTCACAAATTTCACTGCACTTAGAACAATTTTCCCGTTTTCCAGTATATACAATGTTGAAATGAATTGTGTCAATCAAAACTATGACTCATCTGGCAAAAACGTCCCTCAAGTAGCAATGTCAATGGAAAAATAAAAGGCTCAAAGCAACTTATATTTTTGTATTCTAAAGTAATCTGTTTCATGTAGATGGTATCACAGTAGCAATAAAAGGCAGAGTGTAGCTGAATAGGCAGATGGAATACTGTGAGGGGTAGAAGATTTGCATGATGTAGCAGGGACCTGTGCACACATCCCTGATTCACACACATGTCCCTGCTACATCCTGCATAATTTCTATTCCTCACAGTATTGCATCTGATATGGTAGGGCTGGAAAAAAATGATAAGTGTCATATCTTGAACGTTATATATTGATCACCTCTAGAAAAACTGTTGTCTTTCATGCACCAATGTAATACAATTTTAAAGAATATATTTTCATTAATCGCAGCTTTACAAATTTTCTACTGCCTATCCTTTAGTGCAGGGGTCCCCAACTCCAGTCCTCAAGGCCCACCAACATGTCATGTTTTCAGGATTTCCTTAGTCTTGCCCAGGTAATAATTGCATCACCTGTGCAATGCAAAGGAAATCCTGAAAACATGACCTGTTGGTGGGCCTTGAGGACTGGAGTTGGGGACCCTTCCTTTAGTGCACCCAAACTTTACCAACAAGTTGCTTTACTTAAAGTGTTATTCCTATCTTCATAGAAGGGTATTACCAGTTAGTGCTTGAAAAACACATACTTTACTGTTTGGTAATATTTTCAGCCATTTTAGATTATTATATTTTTGTTTGCAGATCATTGTCTAGCAGGCTGACCAGAACTGCCCTATAGCAGCAGTGGCTAAATATGTGCAGTGCTTACAAGCTTATTTCTTTTAAGCTTGTAAGCGCTGGTTTGAAGCTGACCAGGATCTGTGGCACTGCTAGCTCCTAATCTTGGCCCGTTTTAGTGCATTGCTTACAGAGTCTTGGTCCAGGTTTCCTAAATAATGAAGTGAAAAGAAAAGTCTAAATATTTTAAGCATTACTGTTAACTAAAAAAGTCTATTGCAAAAATGCTTCTTTTTATAAGCATTTTCAAACTATACCGATATATGAAGATTGGAATAACACTTTAAAGGGAACCTGTCGCGTGAAAAAATACTATTATCCTGCAGATACAGGGTTAATCTGCAGGTTAATAGCGTTCTGAACGTGCTCACACTTAGAGCCCCACTGCGGAGAGGAAATTAACTTTATTCCTCCCGGCAGTGTTCATGTTTCAGTCACATGGATCGAGCCAGCTCAGGTTTAGGGAGCGGTGGCTGTTACCACAGCCCCGACAGTGACTGACAACCGGCTCTAATGCTGAGCTGCTGTCAGTTACTGCAGGGGGCACAGTTACAGCCGCCGCTCTCTATACACAGAACAGTGATTGAACCCGTGCCGGTGCCACCCCCATGACTGAGCGCTGAACGCTGCCAGGAGGAGTAAGGTTAATTTCTTCCGGGAAGCAAGGCTCTAAGTTCGGGCGCCGGGCAAGGTCAGACCACTATTAACCTGAAGATTAACCCTATATTTGCAGGTTAATAGTGTTTATTACGTGACAGGTTCCCTTTAAACTAAACAATCACAGCATTTATTATCTAAATCTATACTATCTTAGCATTTTACGTAAAATGTTATATTATGTAACAATATATGTATAAATATTTATTTGTATCAAATTTATATGAATGTATTTGTATAAGCAATAAAATGTGAAGTAAATATCTTATATTCATTTTCAAGTATTAATTTCTGGCTTACTTAAAGAGGACCTTTCACTAGTTTTAACATGTTAAACTGGCCACATCATGAAATTGTGGCTGCATTGCGGAATAAAACAGATTGTTATTTTTCTAATGTCTCATTTCTGTTGCGGATATATTTGCTTGCAAAGTAAGATTCTAATTTTTGCTAAGACCAAGGGGGCGTTAGGAGAAATTTTTCTCTGGGGGCATTTACTTTTTCTCCTGCATATAGTTAGCCAATCATAAGCAGAAGGCATCATGCAGGGAAAAAAAAGAATATGCCCTCGGAGTATGTCAGACCCAGCTTTCTCTGTGTGAGACCATTAATGACATACACCTCTGCTCTCACTGATCATACTGACAGCTTCTACTGTGACTACAAATGTAGGGGGATAGTAGACGAGAGTCTACTCTGCTCTACTCCCTCTCCCCACACTACTGTGAGATGAAAGCTGCAAGGGGTGTGTGCAGTGACATATAGTTCTGTTCTACTTTACACATTAGATGCCAGCAGTGAGGTCAGTAATGAGATCAGGACTGTATGTCATTACATAGCTCACACGAGAAAGTCTATTCTTACCTTATCTGGGGGGGGTTTAACGTCATGCAAGGTAAAAAGTAAAGGCCCCAGCGAAGAATCTTTGCTAATGATCCTTTGATCTTGGCATATATTAGAATATAGACTTTGCAAACTAATATCTCTGCAATAGAGATGTGAAATAAATTACAAAATACATCTTATTATTATTAATAATAATAATAATAATTTTTATTTATATAGCGCCAACATATTCCGCAGTACTTTACAATTAAGTGGGGACATGTACAGACAATAAATTCAATACAAGTTAAGACAATTTAAACAGTGACATTAGGAGTGAGGTCCCTGCTTGCAAGCTTACAATCTACAAGGAAATGGGGGGACACAGTAGGTGAAAAGTGCTTGTTATTTCAGGTCTGGCAATTATAATAAATAGGGATTTTCATATAAAGCTGCATGATCCGGTCATCAGCTCGTGTGTTTAAGTGCAATAGTCAAGTATCAAGTGCAGTTATCGTGTGTATGGAGGGTGTGGAGACAGATGAATAGTAGGGTGCAGATTCAGAGTAATATTTGGAAGGAGGGAACAGGACAAAGTTAGTTTACTGAGTTGTTGATGTGGTAGGCTTGTGTGAAGAGTTGGGTTTTTAAAGCGCGCTTGAATAGGTTGGGGCTAGGTATCAGCCTGATCGTCTGGGGAAGTGCATTCCAGAGAGCTGGCGCAGCACGAGAGATTAGTCTTAAGGTACCGTCACATTAAGCGACGCTGCAGCATAGTAACATAGTAACATAGTAACATAGTTAGTAAGGCCGAAAAAAGACATTTGTCCATCCAGTTCAGCCTATATTCCATCATAATAAATACCCAGATCTACGTCCTTCTACAGAACCTAATAATTGTATGATACAATATTGTTCTGCTCCAGGAAGACATCCAGGCCTCTCTTGAACCCCTCGACTGAGTTCGCCATCACCACCTCCTCAGGCAAGCAATTCCAGATTCTCACTGCCCTAACAGTAAAGAATCCTCTTCTATGTTGGTGGAAAAACCTTCTCTCCTCCAGACGCAAAGAATGCCCCCTTGTGCCCGTCACCTTCCTTGGTATAAACAGATCCTCAGCGAGATATTTGTATTGTCCCCTTATATACTTATACATGGTTATTAGATCGCCCCTCAGTCGTCTTTTTTCTAGACTAAATAATCCTAATTTCGCTAATCTATCTGGGTATTGTAGTTCTCCCATCCCCTTTATTAATTTTGTTGCCCTCCTTTGTACTCTCTCTAGTTCCATTATATCCTTCCTGAGCACCGGTGCCCAAAACTGGACACAGTACTCCATGTGCGGTCTAACTAGGGATTTGTACAGAGGCAGTATAATGCTCTCATCATGTGTATCCAGACCTCTTTTAATGCACCCCATGATCCTGTTTGCCTTGGCAGCTGCTGCCTGGCACTGGCTGCTCCAGGTAAGTTTATCATTAACTAGGATCCCCAAGTCCTTCTCCCTGTCAGATTTACCCAGTGGTTTCCCGTTCAGTGTGTAATGGTGATATTGATTCCCTCTTCCCATGTGTATAACCTTACATTTATCATTGTTAAACCTCATCTGCCACCTTTCAGCCCAAGTTTCCAACTTATCCAGATCCATCTGTAGCAGAATACTATCTTCTCTTGTATTAACTGCTTTACATAGTTTTGTATCATCTGCAAATATCGATATTTTACTGTGTAAACCTTCTACCAGATCATTAATGAATATGTTGAAGAGAACAGGTCCCAATACTGACAACAGTATTGGGCGCTGACACAGTGCAGGGAAGCGGACGCCGGGGGACGCGACAGACACCGGAATGTAAGTATGTAGTGTTTTTTTTTTTTACATTTACAATGGTAACCAGGGTAAACATCGGGTTACTAAGCGCGGCCCTGCGCTTAGTAACCCGATGTTTACCCTGGTTACAAGTGAAGACGTCGCTCAGCGATGTCAGTGGGTGATCCAGCGACGAAATAAAGTTCTGGCCTTCTAGCTCCGACCAGTGATGTCACAGCAGGATCCTGATCGCTGCTGCGTGTCAAACACAACGATATCGCTATCCAGGACGCTGCAACGTCACGGATCGCTATCGTTATCGTTCTAAAGTTGCTCAGTGTGAAGGTACCTTTAGGTCTTTTGTAGAACGGATGGCACGTGTAGGGCAATAGACAGAGATGAGAGAGGAGATATAAGGCGGTGCAGAACTATGGAGAGCTTTGTGGGTCAGCTCTGCAGCCACTATTCCATGATGGAGGCAATTTAGCATGCTAAAACTGGTGAAGGTCCTGTTTATCACTTCCTATTGGGAATTAAAATATATTGAATAGAATCTTAAATGAATTTGTTTAGTTGTAAAAAATAATCTGTGACTTGCCCATATTGTACAATACGAAAGAAACCTTTACTTACCTCTTATATCCCCTGCTGCACCACCAATCTCTTTTGCTAGAGCAGTGATGTGCTGCACATAGGGTCAGTCACATGATAGTACAGCACACCACTGCTGCAGCCATTTGAACTTTGTTGGTTGATTTGTTACTAATGGCTGTAATGGTGATATGATTTTCTATTTAACACTTTTATATTATTATTATTTATTTATATAGCACCATTGATTCCATGGTGCTGTACATGAGAAGGGGTTACATACAAGTTACAGATATCACTTACAGTAAACAAACTAACAATGACAGACTGATATAGAGGGGCGAGGACCCTGCCCTTGCGGGCTTACATTCTACAGGATTATATGATTACTTTAAATAATAAAATGTAGTAATATCACAAATACATTAGATAACCTGTTGAGTCATGTCCTTCATTATAAACAAGAGTTATGAAAAACACCATACAAGCTGAAAAATGGAAGCACATATATAATCCAAATCCTGTTGTAAAAATTCTTGCTGTATGACTAGGCATTACTATCTACACTGAACAATCACAAGGTACATAAGTCTTGAGGCTAAAAGAGCAGGCCGGAGCAAGCCGTCCCCTCCCCCCAGACGGCGTACGTGCAGGCCGTCATGACAGGGGTTTTGGAGAGGGAGGATAGAAGGGGTGGGAACATATTTAGGGGAGGGGGATAGTATGCATTAGGGGGGGTTTATAGGGCTAGGTAGGGGGTGGGGTTGGCCAGTTCCCGCTCTGGAGGCCAATAGTGAGGACCTACCATGTCGGCCGTTGAACAGGTGCTGCAGAGGCTGCGTGCGGCGGCCGCGAACCAGCCTCCTGGCTGGCTGGAAGCCCAGGTGACCGGCATTCTGGGCGGAGGCAGCGGGGATGTCCCGGCGGCGTCGGCAGGCGTGCGGCGCTCCCGGCGAGTCAGGCCACCGGAGCGTTTTTCCCCCGACGTGCCCCAGCCTCAGCGACGGCGTCGGAGCCCCTCCAGGGACCCTCCGGACCGAGCTCCTGCCAGCAAGTGTCCAAGCAGGGCCCGGTCCGGGAGGAATCCATCTGCCGCGTTGGGGCCTGCGGCGGTGGATAGGCCTTCTCCTCCATCGCTGTGGGGGGCGGGGCCTCCACGCGCCGGATCTTCTTCTACTTCCGCTGACGTCACAGCGGGGCGCCGCGGTAATGGCGCTGCCCGGCAGCCTGCTTCACCGGCTCGTCCCGGACAACGTGGGAGAGCTCCTGCGGCTGCAGCGGCAGGCAGCGCCGCCGGACTTGCGGTACTGCCGTGCCCAACCAGGGATCCCGGACCTTCCCCTACGCGGTCAGCGGATTATGTTAGGAGTCCCGGCAGAGGGCCGCCTGCCGCCGGACAACGTGGGAGAGCTCCTGCGGCTGCAGCGGCAGGCAGTGCCGCCGGACTTGCGGTACTGCCGTGCCCAACCAGGGACCCCGGACCTTCCCCTACGCGGTCAGCTGGATATGGAAGGAGTCCCGGCAGAGGGCCGGCTGCCGCCAGCTACAGCGGTGGGCCCCAGGTGCCTCCAGGCAGGGCCGCATTGGGACTATCGACAACAGGCCAGGACGGGGCATCATCACAGGCCGGGCCTCTGATTCCGGACGTGCCACATAGAAGATCGGCGGCGGACGTCAGCTGGATGAGCGGGACGACTGCGGCTGGGGGGACGCCAGCTCCCTTGCAGCTTGGTGAGGATAATTCTGTGTCTGTTTTGTCGCCAGTATTATCGTTTTCCCCGTTAGTTGGGGTTAGTCAAGGGGGTGGGGCCGTGGCCGCGGGGGAGCATCCGAGGGTTCGGCCGGAGTGTGGGAGTGACGGGGTAGGTGAGTTATTGGGTAGCGTTCGGGAGTTGCTGTCACGTTTGGGGGGCGCTAGGTCGGTGCCGTCATCGTTGGCGGCATGGGTGGGTGCATCGGAGTTAGGTCTTGGAGGGTCTTTAGGTGGCTTAGCGGCGCCAAGTAGGTCGTCGGAGCCCGTTTCCGTGTCAGTACAGACGGAGAAGGAGAAGGAGGGCGGTATTCGCTTAGATGATAATGCGCGGGGTGAGGTTTATGTTTGTTTCGAGGGGCCGCTGGGGGCTCATTTGAAAAAGGAAGTGAGGGAGAAGATTTGGAAGGATGAGTATGTGGAGATCTTCTCGCTCCTTCCTTTGGAGAAATTTAATTTAGACAAGAGCAAGAAGGAGGACAGTAAGAAGGAGGATGAGGAGAAGCACAGATGGCGTCTTATTCCTCAGACGTTCGTGAATTGGCTGCAAGCATTTGCGATTTTGGCAAGCGTGGTTGGCGAGAAGGCTCCTGAAAACTGTTCCGCATTGTTTTGTTACATGGACTCGATAGGCGAGGCGCATAGGGCATACGGGGGCCAAGCTTGGCTCCGGTATGACGAGCAGTTTAGACAGAGGAAGGCGGTCCGTCCTTCGATTCGCTGGGATCAGAAGGACATCGGTTTGTGGCTGCGGGTTATGGCGCCGACGAAATTCGGCCATTCCTTTCAAGGCGGGGCCGGGACCGCCGGCCACTCCGCATCGCAGGGAAGTTTTTCAGGGTCGGGGGGTCAGTCCGGACAATCGGGAGGTCAGAAGCACGGTTTGTGCTGGCAGTTTAATGACGGCCAGTGCAAATTCGGAGCTACTTGTAAATTTAAGCACGTGTGCTCGCACTGCAGCGGTTCTTCCCATGGAGCCGCCAAGTGCTTCAAGAAGAAAGGAAAGCCAGAGGGTAATTCAAAAGGGGGAGACGCCAGTGAAGCTGGACGCGATGGTCCCCTATCTAAGTAGGTTTCCGGATAGGGAAAAAGCGGAGTTGTTGTTGCTGGGTTTCAGGGATGGTTTTCGTATACCTGCTCCTACTTTCGGTATCCCTCGGGTTTTGAAGAACTTGAGATCGGCTGAGTTGCACGCGGCGGTGGTATCGGATAAGTTGCATAAGGAGGTTTCGTTGGGAAGAATGTCCGGTCCTTTTCCTGTTCCGCCGCTAGATGATTTGATAGTTTCACCATTGGGTGTGGTGCCGAAGAAGGAACCAAACAAGTTCAGGTTGATTCAGCATTTGTCTTACCCAAAAGGGAGGTCCGTGAACGACGGGATTCACCCGGAGCTTTGCTCCGTGATTTATACGTCTTTTGACGAGGCTGCACGCTGGGTGCGTAGTTGCGGGAGGGGTGCGCTGTTAGCTAAGACTGATATTGAGTCAGCTTTTCGTTTATTGCCCGTCCATCCGGACAGTGTGCGGCTGTTGGGTTGTTATTGGAACGGTGGATTTTACGTGGACAGATGTTTGCCGATGGGTTGCTCGTTGTCTTGTGCATACTTTGAGGCTTTTAGTTCTTTTCTCGAGTGGGTCGTTCGGGAGGTGTCAGGTCTGGATTCGGTCATTCACTATTTGGATGACTTTTTGTGCATCAGGCCGAGTCAGTCCGGAAGTTGTGACATGGTCTTGAGGACGGTGTTATGGGTAGCGGAACGTTTTGGTGTCCCCCTGGCGCCGGAAGAAAACGAGGGGCCTTGCACGAGTCTTTCGTTCCTGGGCATTATGATTGATTCCGTTAACTGGGAATTTCGGTTGCCTGAAGAGAAGATGGTTGGATTGAGAAATGAAGTGGCTCGGGCGCGTCGCTTAAAGAAGTTGCCGTTGCGGGAGGTTCAGTCCCTCCTCGGCAAATTGAATTTTGCCTGCAGGATCATCCCGATGGGGAGGGTTTTTTCAAGGAGGCTGGCCGGTGCCACGGCGGGGGTTAAGGCCCCGCATCACTTTGTTCGCTTGTCTAGCGAGCATAAGGCTGATTTGGAGGTGTGGGACAGTTTTTTGGCACGGTACAATGGCCGTTCATTGTTGATGGAGGACGTAGTCGGTAACGCTGATTTGGACTTGTTTACTGACGCTTCAGGCGGTGTTGGTTTTGGCGCCTTTTTTGGTGGCAGGTGGTGCGCCACTAGGTGGCCGGATGAGTGGTTCGCGTCCGGGTAGGTGAAGAACGTCACTTTGTTGGAAATCTTTCCTATCCTGGTTGCCGTCTACTTGTGGAAGGAAGATTTGCGCAATCGGAGGGTTCGTTTTAATTGTGACAATATGGCGGTTGTCTGTGTCATAAACGGTTTGACGGCCTCTTCTCCTCCGGTGATCAGGGTTCTCCGTCAGTTGGTGTTGTTCTGCATGTCAATCAATGTGTACATTACGGCGTCTCATGTACCTGGAGTGGAGAATTCTGTGGCTGACTCTTTGTCTCGATTTCAGTGGGAACGGTTTCGGTCTCTGGCCCCCAACGCGGAGGAGACGGGTCTGGACTGCCCGCAGGAGCTTTGGAATGTGGTATCCGGGCTGCAGGACCTTTGATTCGCGCGTCTTTGGCGCCCAGCACGTGGTCGGCATATCGGTCGGTATGGTGTGATTGGGAATCTTGGATGTCGTTCTGCGGGGCTACTAATGGGGGTGAGGATCAGCTGGGCGCTTTGTTGTTGTGGTTAAGACGCGGTGCGGAGGAAGGGTGGTCGGCTTCAAAGGTGGATAGAGTTCGGGCGGCTTTGGCTTTCGGTTTTCAGCTTCGAGGATTGCAGGATCTGACGAAGTTGTTTTTGGTACGGCAGGCGATAAAAGGTTTTCGTAGAAAGGCGGGGCGAGGTGATCTTCGGCGCCCAGTCTCCTTTGGTATGTTAGAGCAGGTGGGCATGCGTTTGAGGGATATTTGTTTATCTAATTTTGAGATAGCTCTCTTTTGTTTGGCCTTTTCCCTGGCGTTTTTTGGGGCCTTGAGGGTTGGGGAGTTGGTGTCTCCCACTACGTTTAGGCGAGGGGGGCTCTGGGCCAAGGATGTGGTGCTTATTGGGAGTCGTTTACATTTCTGGATACGTCGGTCTAAGACTGACCAGGCGGGAAAAGGAAAACGGGTGGAGTTGGGCTCGGTCAATGGTTCGCTCATGTGCCCGATTCGTTGTTTTCAGGCGTTTGCTAGCCTGCGGCCGGTTTTGGATGGGCCTTTGTTGTGCCACGAGGATGGTTCCTTTTTATCCAAATTTCAATTTATTGCCGTTTTTCGGAAAGCTTTGTCGGAGTTGGGGTTGGACGCTTCTCGTTTTGCGTCGCACTCATTTCGTATTGGGGCCGCGACTGAAGCCGCTCTGGGGGGTTTGGCCCCTGAAGTGGTTCAGAGGATAGGGAGATGGGAGTCTGGGCGTTACAAGAGCTATGTTAGACCATGAAGGCCTTGTGTTTGTTTTGATCGTACACCTGTATTTTGTCGTGTCATTGTTTTGGATTTTAAGTTGTTTGTATTTTTTAGGTCGAACCCCCATGTTGGTTTGGATCGTCGGCCACTCATTCGTCTATTGGGGCGCAAGGCGAGCGGATGTTCGGCGGGACGGATGTCAGCTCGGGTTTTCAAGGGACGTGGCCGTGATCAGGTGGATGAGTTTCAGGGGTTTGTGTTGGAGTGGCGTTATGCAGGAAGTGCATAAGGGTATTGGGTTGGACAGAACTCCTGACATTTTAGTTCTTCACGTGGGGGGCAACGATTTGGGGGTTCGCCATTGCCGGGAATTGATCCGGGATATAAAACACGATCTGCTGAGACTGTGGGTGTCCTTCCGGGATTTGTTAGTTGTGTGGTCTGATATCGTCCCGAGGAGGTGCTGGCGACACGCCAGATCTGTGGAAAGGATTGATAAAGCCAGAATTAAGGTTAATCGGGCTATATCTAGTTTTGTCGTTAGAAACGGGGGTCTGTTCATTCGTCATTTTGAATTGGAAAAAGGGGGAGATGAATTTCTCCTGGGAGATGGTGTTCATCTGAATGCGGTGGGCATCGATTTGTGGGCTCTCGGTTTGCAGAGCGGTATTGAAAGGGCCATAGCGGTCAAGTTTGGGGGGGCCTCGGGTACTTGAGGTGTTCAAGTACCTCTCGTTGTGGCGGTGGGAGGGGTCCTTGGAGTTGGTACTAAATTGGCCTGGGGGATCCGTCGGGATACGGATTCTTCAGTTGGTGTAAAGTTGGTTTCGGGTCTGGTGGTTTGGGGGGATCTTGGCAACGGTGGGCCGGATTCCCAGGTGTTAGGTGGACAATGGTAGCCCTTCGGGGTATTTTGGTGGTCCCGAGCCAGGTGGTTGCGGCTGGGAGTAAATTATGGTCTGGTTTTTATGTCCACTCTATATATTATGTTTTACCACCAGTTTGGAGCTTCAAGGACCTCCCCACGTTACTTTACCGTTAATGTTTGTATGTTTATAATAAAGGGCCACTGTGGCCAATTATTATCCAAGTTTTGAATCCTGTCTTTATTGGGGTTTATTTGGGTACTTGGGAGGGAGCCTGAAGATGGGAGGATCCGACGGAGCTATCGAACAATACCAATGTCATGAGATAATAGCCATTTTATTGCCTGCAACTTGTTTAAAGCCGAACTTTAGCTAGCCATAGGATAGGTTGGACAAAAGAGGTTCCTCCTTTATACCGCTCCTACCCTTATGATCCAAATTAGGTTTTGGCTTAGAAAAAACAGTTTTAAACTGTTCTTTGTGAATTTAGCCTCAGATGATTCTTCTTGGTCCATAGTAGGTATAATGGTTACGTCGCCTACCTCCCAATATTGGAATATACATTGTACATCCATTATTTCATCACATATTTTGTCATCAATGTCTACAAATGAATTAGTAATATGGTTGAGAATCATATATTTTTCCAAAGGGATTATTTAAGTATATAGCTATGTTTTTTATTAACAACATGAGCTGTGCATTCTGATTGTTTAACACTCGCAAAGTTTGAAGTGACAAATGACCATTTTAACCTTTGGTGTCATGCCCATCTGTTGGCATGTCAGTGTTTACATCTATTTGCTGATAGTCTCAGTTTACATCTATGTACTTGATTCTGTATGGGTGAGAAGCACTGTTCTGCAAAGTGGTCTTAACTTTACACCTATGTTAGGGTTACACTGAAGGTCAATTGCTTTTGCAGATTCTTCTTGAAAGTGTGCTGTTCCATTTTCACAAAGTGTTAATTCAGAGTCTGGGGTTAATAGTTGAATACTCTAGACACACACTGTTCTCAAAAGACATGACATGAATATTAAAATGATCCAGCTTGACGAGTCCACTGTATATGTAAAGTATGGAGAACCACCATACTAATTATACCATTAAGGGTGATAAAATGAAAACATTATTAAATGCTTTATTCTTAATTGTGATGTTCAAAAGCTTATAGAACGTTTTATAGCATGAAACAATATGGTGTTAATAGTTGTTGGTCTTTCGTCATTCAGATAATGATATTGTGCTGTACACAGGCTTGGACTGGCCCACAAGAGAACAGGAGAATCCCTCCGGTAGACCCCTGTGCAAGAGTGGGTCACCACCCTCTTATATGAGCAGTATACTGTATACTTGGCACTATATACTTGAATCACTAAAAACAGACAAAGGCAGCATCTTACTCATTTAACAATCTACCCGGTTCATTGTTACATATTATTTATTATGCTTTGCTTAAATAGCGCTGTCCCTAAAGGGGCTCACAATCTAAATTCCCTATCAGTATGCCTTTGGAGTGTGAGAGGAAACCGGAGAACCCAAAGGAAGCCTTTGCAAACTCCTTGCAGATGTTGTCCTTGGTGAGATTTGAACCCAGGACCCCAGCGCTGCAAGGCTGCAGTGCTAAACACTGAGCCACCGTGCTGCCCTATAATTTGTGATTGAGGATAATGTCACAATTGCATGTATCTGAAAAGTAGAACCCTGGAATTGGTTACTGGTGGGTCCTTGGGACCCCAATCTGAGGCTGGCTGAATATGTGGTATGGTGGTCTCTATAGTGTTGTGACTTTAAACTTAGCTCAGAGGAAGGAATAATAACGTGTATTAGACTTGCCTGTCACACTAGTATAGAGATAAATTACAGTGACTACTGTAATGACTACTTACTAAAGTCACAGCACAGGAATCGTTTGGTGATGTTACCAGGCTGTTTTATAGGTCAGACGGGTCTAATAATTATATGTGGCTGAAAAAGACTGTTTATTTCCTACTGCAGGATAGCAAATTTCCACACCCTGATACCACAGAGCTGGAACTTTAGATGGGACACAGTAGTGATTTGTAATGTTTTATTGTTTTTTTTTGCATACTTGTATTTGGTCATTATAATACCCTTAGAGCTGTGTTCCCTAACTCCGGTCCTCCAGAGCCACCAACATGTCATGTTTTCAGGATTTCCTTAGTATTGCACAGGTGATAATTACATCGCCTGGACAGGCAATAATTCCATCACCTGTGCAATACTAAGGAAATCCTGAAAACATGACCTGTTGGTGGCTCTGGAGGACCGGAGTTGGGGAACACTGCCTTAGAGAATGCATTCTATTTAAGTTATATTTGATGGCTAATCCCTGTACAGTCATCTGGAATTACAGCAGGGCCCTCTGGGTTGAGTTCATGAAGTCAGTGCTGGCTGGAGGAACAAAGATTCAACAGTGATCAGACTCGCCAAGTCAATAAATGGAGTGATAGGAACAGGGACAAAATGAAATGTGACAAACTCAAAGGAATAGCTGGGATCAGATACCGTGAGGGCAGACAAGTCAGGTACTAGAATAAGGGCTCAACACCAAGGATGGCCTAAGAGATTGGGGCTAAATTAAAGGGAATCTGTCATGCCCCTGGGATGTATATGACCTATTAATATGGGCATACAGGTAATAGAAATGTTATACTAGTCCTACCTGTATGCCTCACATTAGTGGTCTTGTTGAGAAATGTTATCATCTTTCCTTATGCTAATAATTTATTCCAGGCTCTGGGGTGTGCGGTGCTTGGGAGATATCCCTGCCTCCTGTCTTCATTGTAATACTACCCCCCGTCCCATGCACATCAGTTATGGCCCCCAGGATCCTGCGCCTGCATCATGCACTCCCTCAAAAATTCATACCTCTTCCTCCCTTCTATGGCCACTGCATTCAACGATCTTCTGCTAAACTTGCAGAGTAGCCCAAATATAAGCTGGTCTGCAGAAATTCACACAATATAGCTAGGTGGCATCACAACACTCAGAAATATCAATATACTTAGCTGGAAAAATCTGCTCAGTATATTGAATACATTTTGGTTAGATGCAGACGACCGTTTTCTGTCCAGCTGAGGAAATCGGTTCAATTTTTTTTTTTTGGTAGCGGCGATCCAGGGGAGTGGGCCCGGGGTAGTATGCTGCACACGGGGGCAGAATGCTGGGCATGCTGGGGCAGAGGAGATGCTGGACACAGGGGCAGAATGCTGGACAAAGGGGCAGAAAGCTGGGCAGAGAAGGTGCTGGACACAGGGGCAAAATGCTGGACAAAGGGGCAGAAAGCTGGGCAGAGGAGATGCTGGACACAGGGGCAGAATGCTGGACAAAGGGGCAGAAAGCTGGACACAGACAGGGGCATTATGCTGGACACAGGGGCATTATGCTGGACACAGGGGCAGAATGCTGGACAAAGGGGCAGTATTCTGGACACAGGGGCATTATGCTGGACAAAGGGGCAGAAAGATGGACACAGGGGCATTATGCTGGACACAGGGGCAGAATGCTGGAACAGGGGCATTATGCTGGACACAGGGGCAGAATGCTTGACAAAGGGGCAGTATTCTGGACACAGGGGCAGAATGCTGGACACAGGGGCATTATGCTGGACAAAGGGGCAGTATTCTGGACAAAGGGGCAGTATTCTGGACACAGGGGCATTATGCTGGACAAAGGGGCAAAAAGCTGGACACGGGCAGAATGCTGGACACAGGGGCAGAATGCTGGACACAGGGGCATTATGCTGGACACAGGGGCAGAATGCTGGACAAAGGGGCAGTATTCTGGACACGGGCAGAATGCTACACGGGCAGAATGCTGGACACAGGGGCATTATGCTGGACAAAGGGGCAGTATGCTGGACAAGGGGCAGAATGCTATACAGGGGCAGAATGCTGGACACGCTGGGGCAGAGATGCTGGACACAGGGGCATTATGCTGGACACAGGGGCATTATGCTGGACAAAGGGGCAGTATTCTGGACACAGGGGCAGAATGCTGGACACAGGGGCAGAATGCTGGACACGCTGGGGCAGAATGCTGGACACGCTGGGGCAGAATGCTGGACACGCTGGGGCAGAATGCTGGACACAGGGGCAGAATGCTGGACAAAGGGCCAGTATGCTGGACAAAGGGCCAGTATGCTGGACACAGGGGCAGTATGCTGGACACAGGGGCAGAATGCTGGACACGGGCAGTATGCTGGACAAAGGGGCAGTATGCTGGACACAGGGGCAGAATGCTGGACACAGGGGCAGAATGCTGGACACAGGGGCAGAATGCTGGACAAAGGGGCAGTATTCTGGACACAGGGGCATTATGCTGGACAAAGGGGCAGAAAGATGGACACAGGGGCATTATGCTGGACACAGGGGCAGAATGCTGGAACAGGGGCATTATGCTGGACACAGGGGCAGAATGCTTGACAAAGGGGCAGTATTCTGGACACAGGGGCAGAATGCTGGACACAGGGGCATTATGCTGGACAAAGGGGCAGTATTCTGGACAAAGGGGCAGTATTCTGGACACAGGGGCATTATGCTGGACAAAGGGGCAAAAAGCTGGACACGGGCAGAATGCTGGACACAGGGGCAGAATGCTGGACACAGGGGCATTATGCTGGACACAGGGGCAGAATGCTGGACAAAGGGGCAGTATTCTGGACACGGGCAGAATGCTACACGGGCAGAATGCTGGACACAGGGGCATTATGCTGGACAAAGGGGCAGTATGCTGGACAAGGGGCAGAATGCTATACAGGGGCAGAATGCTGGACACGCTGGGGCAGAGATGCTGGACACAGGGGCATTATGCTGGACACAGGGGCATTATGCTGGACAAAGGGGCAGTATTCTGGACACAGGGGCAGAATGCTGGACACAGGGGCAGAATGCTGGACACGCTGGGGCAGAATGCTGGACACGCTGGGGCAGAATGCTGGACACGCTGGGGCAGAATGCTGGACACAGGGGCAGAATGCTGGACAAAGGGCCAGTATGCTGGACAAAGGGCCAGTATGCTGGACACAGGGGCAGTATGCTGGACACAGGGGCAGAATGCTGGACACGGGCAGTATGCTGGACAAAGGGGCAGTATGCTGGACACAGGGGCAGAATGCTGGACACAGGGGCAGAATGCTGGACACAGGGGCAGAATGCTGGACAAAGGGGCAGTATTCTGGACACAGGGGCAGAATGCTACACGGGCAGAATGCTGGACACAGGGGCATTATGCTGGACAAAGGGGCAGTATGCTGGACACAGGGGCAGAATGCTATACAGGGGCAGAATGCTGGACACGCTGGGGCAGAGATGCTGGACACAGGAGCATTATGCTGGACACAGGGGCAGAATGCTGTACAAAGGGGCAGTATTCTGGACACAGGGGCATTATGCTGGACAAAGGGGCAGAAAGATGGACACAGGGGCATTATGCTGGAAGCAGGGGCAGAATGCTGGAACAGGGGCATTATGCTGGACACAGGGGCAGAATGCTGGACAAAGGGGCAGTATGCTGGACACAGGGGCAGAATGCTGGACACAGGGGCATTATGCTGGACAATGGGGCAGTATTATGGACACAGGGGCATTATGCTGGACAAAGGGGCAGAAAGCTGGACACAGGGGCAGAATGCTGGACACAGGGGCAGAATGCTGGACACAGGGGCATTATGCTGGATACAGGGGCAGAATGCTGGACAAAGGGGCAGTATTCTGGACACGGGCAGAATGCTGGACACAGGGGCATTTTGCTGGACAAAGGGGCAGTATGCTGGACACGGGCAGAATGCTATACAGGGGCAGAATGCTGGACACGCTGGGGCAGAGATGCTGGACACAGGGGCATTATGCTGGACACAGGGGCATTATGCTGGACAAAGGGGCAGAAAGATGGACACAGGGGCATTATGCTGGACACAGGGGCAGAATGCTGGAACAGGGGCATTATGCTGGACACAGGGGCAGAATGCTGGACAAAGGGGCAGTATGCTGGACACAGGGGCAGAATGCTGGACACAGGGGCATTATGCTGGACAATGGGGCAGTATTATGGACACAGGGGCATTATGCTGGACAAAGGGGCAGAAAGCTGGACACAGGGGCAGAATGCTGGACACAGGGGCAGAATGCTGGACACAGGGGCATTATGCTGGATACAGGGGCAGAATGCTGGACAAAGGGGCAGTATTCTGGACACGGGCAGAATGCTATACAGGGGCAGAATGCTGGACACGCTGGGGCAGAGATGCTGGACACAGGGGCATTATGCTGGACACAGGGGCATTATGCTGGACAAAGGGGCAGTATTCTGGACACAGGGGCAGAATGCTGGACACAGGGGCAGAATGCTGGACACGCTGGGGCAGAATGCTGGACACGCTGGGGCAGAATGCTGGACACAGGGGCAGAATGCTGGACAAAGGGCCAGTATGCTGGACAAAGGGGCAGTATGCTGGACACAGGGGCAGTATGCTCGACACAGGGGCAGAATGCTGGACACAGGGGCAGTATGCTGGACACAGGGGCAGAATGCTGGACACAGGGGCAGAATGCTGGACACAGGGGCAGAATGCTGGACAAAGGGGCAGTATTCTGGACACAGGGGCAGAATTCTACACGGGCAGAATGCTGGACACAGGGGCATTATGCTGGACAAAGGGGCAGTATGCTGGACACAGGGGCAGAATGCTATACAGGGGCAGAATGCTGGACACGCTGGGGCAGAGATGCTGGACACAGGGGCATTATGCTGGACACAGGGGTATTGTGCTGGACAAAGGGGCAGTATTCTGGACACAGGGGCAGAATGCTGGACACGCTGGGGTAGAATGCTGCACACGCTGGGGCAGAATGCTGGACACGCTGGGGCAGAATGCTGGACACGCTGGGGCAGAATGCTGAACATGCTGGGGCAGAATGCTGGACAAAGGGGCAGTATTCTGGACACAGGGGCAGAATGCTGGACACAGGGGCAGAATGCTGGACACGCTGGGGCAGAATGCTGGACACGCTGGGGCAGAATGCTGGACACGCTGGGGCAGAATGCTGGACACAGGGGCAGAATGCTGGACAAAGGGCCAGTATGCTGGACAAAGGGGCAGTATGCTGGACACAGGGGCAGTATGCTCGACACAGGGGCAGAATGCTGGACACAGGGGCAGTATGCTGGACACAGGGGCAGTATGCTGGACACAGGGGCAGAATGCTGGACACAGGGGCAGAATGCTGGACACAGGGGCAGAATGCTGGACAAAGGGGCAGTATTCTGGACACAGGGGCAGAATTCTACACGGGCAGAATGCTGGACACAGGGGCATTATGCTGGACAAAGGGGCAGTATGCTGGACACAGGGGCAGAATTCTACACGGGCAGAATGCTGGACACAGGGGCATTATGCTGGACAAAGGGGCATTATGCTGGACACAGGGGTATTGTGCTGGACAAAGGGGCAGTATTCTGGACACGGGCAGAATGCTGGACACACTGGGGTAGAATGCTGCACACGCTGGGGCAGAATGCTGGACACGCTGGGGCAGAATGCTGGACACGCTGGGGCAGAATGCTGAACATGCTGGGGCAGAATGCTGGACAAAGGGGCAGTATGCTGGACACAGGGGCAGTATGCTGGACACAGGGGCAGAATGCTGGACACAGGGGCAGAATGCTGGACACAGGGGCAGAATGCTGGACACAGGGGCAGTATGCTGGACAAAGGGGCAGCATGCTGGACAAAGGGGCAGTATGCTGGACACAGGGGCAGTATGCTGGACAAGGGGGCAAAGATGCTGGACACAGGGGCAGTATGCTGGACAAAGGGGCAGTATGCTGGACACAGGGGCAGAATGCTGGACACAGGGGCAGAATGCTGGACACAGGGGCAGAATGCTGGACACAGGGGCAGTATGCTGGACAAAGGGGCAGCATGCTGGACAAAGGGGCAGTATGCTGGACACAGGGGCAGTATGCTGGACAAAGGGGCAAAGATGCTGGACACAGGGGCAGAGATGCTGGACACAGGGGCAGAGAAGCTGGACACAGGGGCAGAGATGCTGAACACAGGGGCAGAGATGCTGGACACAGGGGCAGAGATGCTGGACACAGGGGCAGAGATGCTGGACACAGGGGCAGAGATGCTGGACAAAGGGGCAGAATGCTGGACATGGGCAGAATGGAGATACGGGGTATGATGAAAGACATGGGGGCATGACTGGAGACAGATGGGGAAGGATTAGAGACAGATGGGGCAGAATGGAGACAAGTGGCAGGATTGCAGACATGGGGCATGATTGGAGACACTGGGGGCAGAATTGGAGACAGATCTTGCAGGATCATGGGGCAGGATGGATATGATGGAGACAAATGGGTCAGGATGGGGAGATCATATGGGGCAGAATGGATACTCATGAGGGCAGGATGGGAGAACATATGGCTGACGCCAGGAATGAGACACACATTGGCCAGGATGGGGAATATTATTACCATAGTGACTAATTTAGGGATATTATTACTGCAGTGATGTATTTATTTTATTTTTTGAGGATACTGTTTTAAATGAGGGGGCGGTCCTGTTATTGTGTAGAGTGATACTATGTCGCCTCTTTTTCTTCATGTGGTGTAATGTAGAAGTTGGAAAAATTAAGTAATGTATTCTACAAGCAGAGCTCGAGATAACTGTGTTATTTCCTGCAGAAACGAGTCCTGGCTGGATGAAATGATGGCGGACTGTGCTGGATGAAAGATGAAGGACTTCACCTAGAGACGTCACTGGTGAGTCAGTGTGTTACCTATACACTGACACTATACACTGTATACAGAGCTCCTGTGTATAATTTCACTAGTGATCACTGTATTATCTGTACACAGACACTGCATACTAAGTACAGATCTCCTGTGTATAATGGCACTTATGGTGATAGTATGGTGCTTTTTTTTATTACTGATCAGAATTGTAGTATTCAGTCACTATATGGTGGTAATATGCGGTCTGGTCATGGTGTAGCGGTATTTGTTCTTTGTATGTGATATTATTCGATCACTGTGGTGGTAATATGTCATCTGGTCATGGTGTAGCGGTATTTGTTCTTTGTATGTGATATTATTTGATCACTGTGGTGGTAATATGTCATCTGGTCATAGTGCTGTGGTATTTGTTCTTTGTATGTGATATTATTGGTCATTTAAAAAATTGAAAAATAAATTAAAATATACCTAAATTGTATTGCATATTTTAACAAATACTTAATAGGTTACAGTAGAGTAGGGCCCGGCCAAAAGTGTCTACCGTGTTATGGTGGCGGCTTAAAAAAATCTTTTGGCCAAAACAAAAGCTGCCGGCTATATGTGTGATCTGGTGATGGGAACTGTTAATGTGCGATAGGTGAGAAGTATAGTTTTTCCAAGAGAGAGCGGTGGGATTGTGGACAGTTCGAGGGGTGGAGCGTGGAGGCGGGGCTGGGGTGGAGCCTGGGCGGAGTCTCAAGGGGGCCCCGAAAATTTTGCCAGTATGGGGCCCCAAAATTTCTAGTGGCAGCCCTGGCTGCAGCGTCGCTTAGTGTGACGGTACCCTTAGGTTAGTGAGTTGAGGTGATAGGCTTGTCTAAACTTATGTGATATTAAAGCATGCTTAAAAACATGGGGGCTAGGAATCAGTCAGATTGTTTGTGGTCAGGGCTTACACCAGGAATTTCAGGACCCCATACTAGCAAAATTTTCAGGCCCCCATCGAGACTCCACCGAGGCTCCACCCCAGCTCTGCTTCTCCCTATCGAACCTTCCACAGTTCCACTGCCCACTCTCAGAAAAACTGAACTTCTTCACCACATCCTCACCAATCACCTATTAACAGTTCCCATCAAACACCAGATCATATACACAGATATCAGCTTTTGCTTTGGCCCTAAAGATTTTGAAGCCATTCATTTTTTGACTGCCGTGCACTCTCCAGGAAGGCTCCCTGCACAGCACATGATACAGATAAAGAGGAGGGGCCCGAACCCAGGTATTATAAAATACCTGTGTTCGGGCCCCTCCTCTTTATTTCTTTTCACTGGGCCCCATACACCAGTAAGGGCAGTAATTCCCTGATGGCTGCCCTGTTTGAGGTAGTGCATTCCAGTAGACTGGAACAGCACGAGAGAAGTCTTGGAGACGTCTACCATCCTGAGACCATTCTAGTAATAATGTCCCCTGTTTTTCATCGACACATTTAAAAAATAAACAATTCTTTATTAGTGATGAGCGAATATACTCGTTACTCGAGATTTCTCGAGCATGCTTGGGGGTCCTCCGAGTATTTTTTTGTGCTCGGAGTTTTAGTTTTTAGTGCCGCATCTGAATGATTTAATCAGTTAGCCAGCATAAGTACATGTGGGGGTTGCCTGTTTGCTAGGGCATCCCCACATGTACTTATGCTGGCTAACAGATGTAAATCATTCAGCTGCGGCACTAAAAACTAAAACTCCAGCACAGAAAAATACTCGGAGGATCCCCGTGCTTGCTCGAGAAATCTCGAGTAACGAGTATATTCGCTCATCACTATTCTTTATACCTTCCCCCACTCTCACGATGCACTGCGTCCTCTTCAATAGCTGGCACAGGAGCCGGCAGGCTGATGACGATGTGTCTGAATGATGTATGACGTCACTGCTATGTGCTAACTGTGACAGGTACGCAGACATCAGCTGCTAGTTTCTGATTGGACGGCGACGTGTATTGCAGAGCAGAGAGCTGGAGACTCTCTGTGCTGCAATACATGTCTGCTAAATATGTGTTCTTGGAAGCACAGCCAGCTGAAATAGGCACTGGTGTGAACCATGTGTTTGCGGTCAGCTTGGATAGCAACGTAAACTTATAAGTAGAACAGCCACCTGTATAAATAGGTCCTTCAAGCACACAAGCAGCATTTATTCTCAGTGATATAGTGGAATGTAATTTATTGATATGAGATTTACTCTGCAAATTAAGTTGTCACATTGTGTGCACATGAGAAGGTATGCAATAAGAAACTCAGCAGAAATGAGTGGAGGAATTTGAGAGTTTGACCTAGTCAGTAGTGCCTCATTATTCCTAATGATTTTTGACATTCTTAAAACAATACTAGATGCATAGGCAGATTATAATGAGGGCAATCTGGGCTACCACCTGGTTGCCCAAGGCCAGATTGCCCTCATTATAATATTATTTGCACCACTATTTGGCAATAGAAAGATGGAAGTTAACTGCAGCCTGTCGCCTTCTCAATGACTCAGCAGGAGCGATGCCGTCATTGTGCGGCTGCGTCGTTTACCATATAGGCGCTGGCAAGAATAGGAAGGAAGCAGAGCTGCAGGGGTGCAGGGGATCGCCGGGAGAGGGGAGTTATTCTTTTTTTCAATCCAATACCTCCCAGGCTTTTGCAGGATCCATAAGAAAACCAGTGGAAGACAACACATGTCATAGGAAAGGGATCTCCTCAGCTGAGAACATACGCTTCTCGGGTTTGACATATAATTTGTTGTCTCGGAGTATATGTAAGACCTGCCTGACATGTACCTGGTGTGTCTCAAGGTCAGGTGAATAAATTAGTATGTCATCCAGTTAGATCACAACGAATCTGCCTACCAAGTGACTAAAGATGTCATTTATAAAGTGCTGAAAGATGGCAGGCGTGTTCATCAACCCAAAAGGCATCACCAGATTCACCTCATGGTCACTAATGCTGCGCCTGCAGCAGCTCATTCGCCAATGTTTTCAGCCTGGACGGTCGCATTTTGGCACTGTTCAGGTTGAAAACTATTTATTGCAGACATGGATTATAGCGTAGGACAAAATGTTGGGCAGGTGAGGAATATTGTTTTTTATTTTATTACAAGAGATGAGGGCTTCAATGGAATGGGCGGTTGGCGAGAAATACTGTGTTCGTTATTTTTAAATAAAAAATCACACTGACAGGTTAAACTAGAATAGATAAAATAAATGTATACACATAGAACGAGGGCTTCGCTTGGATTGGGAGTGTGATAAGGATGGAAAACCTGTGTGTTTAATTATTTAATTAAAAGACTTTATTCTTAATGTGTGTGTATTTGTTTAACCCTTTCATACTATTGGATTAATAATGTTTAGGTGTCTTATTGACACCTCTGCATTATTAACCGAGCTTAATGTCACCTTGCAATAGCAAGGTGACATTAACCCCTTATTACCCCATATGCCACCACTATACTGCAGTACGATGAGAGAAGCTAAGTGCCAGAATTGGCGCATCTTAAAGTGGTGTCAATATTCATGGCCCCTTTCTAGGCTATGAATATCAGCCTGCAGATGTCTGCATAGCCTTTCCGGCTATAAATTATAGTGGAACCTCACGTCATTTTTTGGGGGGAGTCCCCCTTTTAGAATAGCCAGTAAAGGCTAAATATACAGCTGCGGGCTGATATTCATAGCCTGGGAAGATCTAAGGGTATTAACCCCTTCCCAGGCTAAAAATATCGGCCCTGGCTGTCGGCTTTCCCTCTCTGGTGAAGAAAATTGCGCAGTAAAAAACTGGAAGAAAATAAAAGCGCAATAGGGTCTTATCTGGGTATAAGGAGATAAATTCTATTAAAATTTACTCACCAGATCGAGCCCTTACACAGGAGGTACATTCCGTGTGGTATCCTGATGAAGGAGCCTTGTTGCTCCGAAACGAGTTGAATAAAGCCGCTCTTTCATTGAATTACCTATTTTTGGATTTTCTATCTGTTAAGCGGCACAAAGAAGAATCTACCCTTTCGTCCCATTTTTTTTCACTGAAGAAAATTGCACGGGAGACCACACATTTTTTTCGCTTGTAGGATGGAACTTGTGGAGCCAATAAATAGGCTTCCACATTATTTATTCATGATTTTCTGGGTCGGGATCCATTATATGTCCATTATATGTCCATAAGTCGACGAGAAAATCTCGCCATTCAGATGCCATACGGATGTCACACGGATGCTTAGATGCGAGAAAATCACATCCTCGCACTGAACACAGATGACATACGGACCACTGTTCAGGGACCATTGATGAGATTCTCGTCTGTGAAAAACGGACCGATTTTTTATACGTTATGTGTGACTCCAGTCTTAGGATTATTATTTAAATGCTACACACTTAGGTGGTCAAGCCACATCTCTATTACTTTGGTCTCTACGCACATATTTATCTTTCCTCTTATCGTTATCTGTCCTTTTTTAAGTATTTTTAATTGTAACTTTTTTACTAAATATTTTTTTCAAAATTACCTGTGAAGACCAAATCTTTTCTTAGGACAGACAGATTTCCACATCGTTATTATTATGGGAATAAATGATCTTATGACATCAGGAGAAGAATTTGTTTATGTGCTGCCAGGGGACTCTGTTCATAATTTCTATAATAATAATAATAATAATAATTTTTATTTATATAGCGCCAACATATTCCGCAGCGCTTTACAAATTATAGAGGGGACTTGTACAGACAATAGACATTACAGCATAACAGAAATACAGTTCAAAACAGATACCAGGAGGAATGAGGGCCCTGCTCGCAAGCTTACAAACTATGGGGAAAAGGGGAGACACGAAAGGTGGATGGTAACAATTGCTTTAGTTATTCGGACCAGCTATAGTGTAAGGCTCAGGTGTTCATGTAAAGCTGCATGAACCAGTTAACTGCCTAAGTATGTAGCAGTACAGACACAGAGGGCTAATACTGCATAAAGTGTATGAGAACATGATGCGAGGAACCTTTTTTTTTTTTATTATAAATAGGCCACACAGGGATCGTTAGGTTAATGCATTGAGGCGGTAGACCAGTCTGAACAAATGAGTTTTTAGGGCACGCTTAAAACTGTGGGAATTGGGGATTAATCGTATTAACCTAGGTAGTGCATTCCAAAGAATCGGCGCAGCACGTGTAAAGTCTTGGAGACGGGAGTGGGAGGTTCTGATTATTGAGGATGCTAACCTGAGGTCATTAGCGGAGCGGAGGGCACGGGTAGGGTGGTAGACTGATACCAGGGAGGAGATGTAGGGTGGTGCTGAGCCATGGAGTGCTTTGTGGATGAGGGTAGTAGTTTTGTACTGGATTCTGGAGTGGATGGGTAACCAGTGTAATGACTGGTACAGGGTAGAGGCATCGGTGTAACGGTTGGTGAGGAATATGATCCTGGCTGCAGCATTCAGGACAGATTGGAGCGGGGAGAGTTTTGCAAGAGGGAGGCCGATTAGTAGAGAGTTACAATAGTCCAGACGAGAATGAATAAGTGAAACAGTCAGAGTTTTTGCAGAGTCGAAAGTAAGAAAAGGGCGAATTCTAGAAATGTTTTTGAGATGCAGATAAGAAGAGCGAGCCAGTGATCGGATGTAGGGGGTGAATGAAAGGTCAGAATCAAGGATGACCCCAAGGCAGCGGGCATGTTGCTTTGGAGTAATGGTGGAACCGCACACGGAGATGGCAATGTCAGGCAAAGGTAGGTTAGTAGAGGGAGAGAACACGAGGAGTTCAGTTTTTGACAGGTTTAGTTTCAGATAGAGGGAGGACATGATGTTAGAGACAGCGGTAAGACAATCACTGGTGTTTTCTAAAAAGGTCGGTGTGATATCAGGAGAAGAAGTGTATAATTGGGTGTCGTCAGCATAGAGATGGTACTGGAAACCAAATCTACTGATTGTTTGTCCAATAGGGGCAGTATACAACGAGAAGAGGAGGGGGCCTAGGACTGATCCTTGAGGAACCCCAACAGTAAGGGGAAGGTGAGAGGAGGAGGAACCAACAAAACATACAGTGAAGGATCGGTCAGAGAGATAGGAGGAGAACCAGGAGAGAACGGTGTCCTTGAGGCCGATGGAGCGGAGCATAGTGAGGAGGAGCTGATGATCCACCGTATCGAAAGCTGCGGAGAGATCCAAGAGAATTAGCATGGAGTAGTGACCATTAGATTTAGCTGTTAGTAGGTCATTAGAGACTTTAGTGAGGGCAGTTTCAGTAGAGTGTAAAGAGCGGAAGCCAGATTGAAGAGGGTCGAGAAGAGAGTTATCTGAGAGATAGCGGGTAAGACGGGAGTGGACCAGGCGTTCGAGGAGTTTAGAGATGAAGGGAAGATTAGAGACAGGTCTATAATTAGCGGCACAGTTTTGATCGAGGGATGGTTTTTTAAGTAATGGATGTATGATGGCATGCTTAAATGAGGAGGGAAAAATACCGGAAGTGAGGGAAAGGTTGAATATTTTTGTTAGGTGAGAGGTGACAGCCGGGGAAAGGGACTGGAGGAGATGTGATGGAATGGGGTCACTGGTGCAAGTGGTCGGGCGAGAAGATGCAAGGAGCCTGCTTACTTCTTCTTCTGTAACTGCTTCAAAGTCAGAGAGTGAACTAGATGCAGTGGGGGAGGGAGGACAGTGCATGGTATGAAGAGATTGGGAGATGATTTCCTGTCGAATGTGGTCAATTTTTTCTTTGAAGTAATTGGCCAGATCGTCAGCACGGAGATCCGTGGTTGGGGCCTGCTCTCTTGGGTTGAGTAGGGACTGGAACGTGTCAAAGAGACGTTTAGGGTTATTGGACAGAGAGGTGATGAGGGTGTTGAAGTAGGTTTGTTCTATTGCACTTTATTTTAATTATGGAAGAAATCTTATATATCTGCACAGTATATTGTATTTCCAGCAGGCTAGAGTGAAAACATTCTTACTCATTCACCTCCTTGACAACTTTACATCACTGACAGATCTGGCCAGGCCTTCGAATCATGTGACTGTTCTCCAAGAGACGGAAGAAGAAGAGGAGTAGACTGAAGCTACATATTGTAGCTAGAAGTACGAGGCGTAAGCTGGAAGGAAAAAGTCAGGAAGAATCATGAGCTTTATGCCAAGTCTCTCCCCTGGCAGCTGCATACTGCTGGCAATCCTGTTACTATTGTTTATACTGTGAGTAAAAAAATACGTGTCCATTGTACAGTTACTTATACTATAGTTTTTAATATAATATGGAAAACCTGAGAGTACTCAGTGGTTGATTCTTTTTAATGACTACCTGAAAAGCTAATGACAAATAAGTTTTCCTGACTAATTGCGTCTTTTCATCAGGGAAGAACACTAAATAGTCTAGAAAGCTTGGTGTTTGTCATTAGCCATTAAAAGGTATGAACCGCTGAGGACTCTCATTTTTTTCTATCTACTGGCTAACAGAGTACATATATATTTTTTACTATAACTAAACAGTTTAACACAGAGACTCCCAAATGTGTTTAGTTCAATAGCTATAAGATAAAACGTGGTGGAAATTTAAAAAGAATAAAAGTATATAATAAAACTCGATGGGTCAGGGTGAATATAGTCTATGGCTACATTCACAAGTCCATGTGACATCATAGTCTTGTCCGTTTTGTTCTAGGACAATACACTGACTTATAGAGATTCATTGTTCCATAAACACATCAATTTTAAAAAGAGATCCTTGTCTGCAGTCTGTGAGACTCAGAGCATGTCCTATTCTCACCCATTTTGCGGATCAGGCTCAACCATTAAATTCTATTGATAGCTATATGTAAAAACTGAAGAAACTATGATGACACCTGAGAAAAAAAATGGTCTGTTTCTCTTGGATGGTAAGGCCAGGTGCCCACAATCTGGAACTAGCAGCTCTTTGGACACAACGTATGCTCGCTGCTTCCAAAGCGCTGCCTTCTATTGAACGCAGGTGAATCCGCATATGTTCACTGAGCCATGTGGATTCACCACATCCAATGCATTCTATTGGTGAAATTTCTAGAAATCCCATCCACTATGCTGTCACAGCTGTCAAACCCGCAGCAGTTCCTGATCGTGGGCACATACCCTAAAACTTAAGGTACCGTTACACTAAATGACTTACCAACTATCACGACCAGCGATATGACCTGGCCGTGATCGTTGGTAAGTCGTTGTGTGGTCGCTGGGGAGCTGTCACACAGACAGCTCTCTCCAGCGACCAACGATCAGGGGAACGACTGCGGCATCGTTGAAACTGTCTTCAACGATGCCGAAGTCCCCGGGTAACCAGGGTAAACATCGGGTTACTAAGTGCAGGGCCGCGCTTAGTAACCCGATATTTACCCTGGTTACCATTGTAAAAGTTAAAAAAATAACACTACATACTCACATTCCGATGTCTGTCACGTCCCCCGCCATTAGCTTCCCGCACTGACTGTGTCAGCGCCGGCCGTAAAGCAGAGCACAGCGGTGACATCACCGCTGTGCTCTGCTTCACGGCCGGCGCGGACAGTCAGTGCAGGGAAGCTGACGGCGGGGGACGTGACAGACATCAGAATGTGAGTATGTACTGTTTTTTTTTTATTTTTTACAATGGTAACCAGGGTAAATATCGGGTTACTAAGCTCGGCCCTGCACTTAGTAACCCGATATTTACCCTGGTTACAAGTGAACGTGTGTGACGCCGATCCAGCGATGACAGCGGGTGATCAGCGACTAAAAAAAGGTCCTGATCATTCCCCAACGACCAACGATCTCCCAGCAGGGGCCTGATCGTTGGTCGCTGTCACACAACAAGATCGTTAGCGGGATCGTTGCTACATCACAAAAAGCGTGTTGTTGCAACGATATCGTTAACGAAATCGTTATGTGTGAAGGTACCTTTAGACGAATGTGTGAATACAGCCTTATTGTACTTATACACATGCTGTCTTGATGCAGTTTTTGAAGATAAAGTCAGGAAGAGACAGTATATATAAGAGATTTTGCTTTATTCTACTCATAATTAGCATACAAAAGAGAAAAAGGATTGGCACTAGTAACTATAGCAGACCATTGGCATACAGGAGTTAGTGAGGACATACCTTTAACTGTTTAAGTTCTGTGTCAGCCCTATCTCATTAACCACTGTTGCTCAACAGGTTAAAGTGAATTCCAAAATAAAAAAAAATCTGAAAATTGTGGCAGGCACCACGTAGTTTAAAATAGTCCTTTATTGTATAACCAGACAAGAGATACAGAGCCTGGATGAATTCTGATATATCAAAATATAAAATTAATTAACACGATTGCCTTAAAAAAAATCTAAACTTCAGAACTATGGTTTATCGGCTGCTGCAAGATTGCAGATGATGCCCGGAGAGAAAATGGAAGAAGGTGCAACTTCACTAAAATATAGTAAATCTTTACTGAAAATTATTTATAAAATCAATAAAAATATTTTTCTATTTTGAAGGAAAGGTGACAAAAACTGCCAGGAATTTGGAAGGGTTTAAAGTTACCAGCAATTTCAAAATTTTCCAACAAAATTTACAAAGCCAATTTTTTTAGGGACTGCATCATATTTGAAGTGAGTTTGAGGGGCTTATGTGACAGAAAACATCCAAAAGTGACATGATTTTAAAAATGGCATCCCTCAAACTGCTAAAAACCACATTCATGAAGTTTATTAACCTTTTAGGGGCTTCACCGGAATTTAAGCAATGTGTAAGTAAAAAATGAAAATGTTACTTTTTGCCACAAAAATATTGCTTTAGTCTCAAATTTTGCATATTGTGGAGAAAATGGATGGTACAATTTGTTGTGCAGTTTCTCCTGAGTACACTGATACTCCATATGTGGTGGAAAATTACTGTTTGAGCACACAGCAGGGCTTGGAAGGGAAGGAGGGCAAATTGAATTCTGGAGCGCAATTCTGGATGGGATATATTGCGGATGCCATGTGACATTTGAAGAGCCCCTAATATACCAAAACAGCAGAAACCCCTGTAAGTGACCTCATTTTGGAAACTACACTTCTTGAGGAATCCATGTAGGAGTGTACTGAGCATTTGGAACCCTCAGGCGATTCACGGAATTGTGTATCATAGGGCTGAGTCAAGTTTTCAATTTTCAAAAAGAGTAATAGGAGAAAATGGACCATACAATATATTATGCAATTTCTCCTGTGTGCGCCAATACCCCATATGTGGAGAAAAAACAACTTTTGAGGCACAGTACAAAGCTTAGAATGGAAGATATGCTATATTGGAGTTCAGACTTTGCTGGAATGGTTTGAGGGTGCCATGTCACATTGGCAGAACCCCTGAGGTACAAGAACAGCAGAACCAACATTTGTCACATAATTTCTGCTGAATGTGGAAATACCCCATATGTGGCTGTATATTACTGCAAAGCCACACGTCGAGACTCAGGGGAAAGGAGCGCTATTTGACTCTCAAAGAATAAATTATCATAGAATAGTTTGTGGACTCTATATACAAAGCCCATAAGTGCCAGAAGAGCAGAATCCCTGTTCAAGTGACACCATTTTGGACATTACACCCCTTTGGGAATTTGTCTACAGGTGTAGTGACTATTAAGACTATTCCAGAAATAAGCAACATTGAATGTTGCTAAGTGAAAATTGCCATTGTAGCGCCCATACAGTGCGGTGCCAGTATTTTGTAGTGCCCAGTACATTGTAGTGTACATACATTGTGCCCAGCTCGTGTATCTGGAGAAAAACACCCCATAAATTAATCTGGCTTTCATCGCTACAGAAATGCCAAACATGTGGATGCTATATGAGATTTGGGCACACTGGGACTCAGAAGGTAGGCGAGCATTTGAATTTGAGTGCACAGAATTAGCTGAATTTCTTTTGTGGGGCGAGCAGCCATAGCACTTTTTCAGATGCTACCAATAACATGGAAGCCTTCTATATTAACATTGATGGATGATGCACCTGGTTGGAGAATTCCTTTTTTGTGGATTGAGTTGAAGCTTTCATTAGGAACATTGTACATAACATTTTGGATCACATTTATCCTGCGCTCTACGCTGAGCACTTACATAGTTTTCCAGCTAAATCTCCGAATGACGTGATTCTAATGAAACCCAAGGGGATATATTGCAAGCTAGGGAGCACCACAACTGGGCAATCATCATATTTATAATGAACATATAAAGGGGTGCAACTCAATGCACAGCAAGAGAATCATGAAAAAACAACAAGAAAAGGAGCCGTGCAAATAGAGCGCACACCCAAGAAATTACAAGCTGAATAGCAAAAAATACAAAGACAATTTATTGGGGAAAAAGACAGGAGCACAAAAATAAAAACATATTAAAATACAACAACCACACTACTGGTCCCAGGATGCTCATATACAGACGGCCCAAATGTAAATGGTGTTAAATAACAACAGTAAAAATACACCACAATTGAGTTGTAACAACATAGAGATATATATTTATATATATATATGTATACACATACCCTTCCCAAAGCGGTATATGGGAAAGACCTATAATATGGGGAATAAAACCCCCCTAATAATTAAATAAGTAAGATATAGCTCAATATTTCAAATGGCCAAAATATAACAATAACCACATATACACGAGAACAGAGAGTCTGCGCGTCCCCAGACGACTTTATAATAAATAAAGTGCCCTAATATAGAAAAGGAGGCTAATATCACAAATAGGGCCCCAATAAGCAAGAAGATATACAAGAAAAAGGATAGCCTGGTGGGAAAATCAAACCATCCAGGCTTAGAGAAAATGCCCACAAGAATGGAGGTATGTGGCACAATAATAAATGAGACACAGGGGTTAAGAATAAATCACCCAAAATAGATCATCCAGTCTGTGGCGTAGGTCGTCAGCTGTCAGGAGTCAAAAGTAAGGGAGGGTGATCCCGGGATCCAGAAAGTGTGGGGGGAGCCCCACGCATATCCCCTGACGAAGCTGCGTTCAGCAGCGATACGCGTGGGGCTCCCCCCACACTTTCTGGATCCCGGGATCACCCTCCCTTACTTTTGACTCCTGACAGCTGACGACCTACGCCACAGACTGGATGATCTATTTTGGGTGATTTATTCTTAACCCCTGTGTCTCATTTATTATTGTGCCACATACCTCCATTCTTGTGGGCATTTTCTCTAAGCCTGGATGGTTTCATTTTCCCACCAGGCTATCCTTTCTCTTGTATATCTTCTTGCTTATTGGGGCCCTATTTGTGATATCAGCCTCCTTTTCTATATTAGGGCACTTTATTTATTATAAAGTCGTCTGGGGACGCTCAGACTCTCTGTGCTCGTGTATATGTGGTTATTGTTATATTTTGGCCATTTGAAATATTGAGCTATATCTTACTTATTTAATTATTAGGGGGTTTTTATTCCCCATATTATAGGTCTTTCCCATATACCGCTTTGGGAAGGGTATGTGTATACATGTATATATAAATATATATCTCTATGTTGTTACAACTCAATTGTGGCGTATTTTTACTGTTGTTATTTAACACCATTTACATTTGGGCCGTCTGTATATGAGCATCCTGGGACCAGTAAGGTGGTTGTTGTATTTTAATATGTTTTTATTTTTGTGCACCTGTCTTTTTCCCCAATAAATTGTCTTTGTATTTTTTGCTATTCAGCTTGTAATTTCTTGGGTGTGCGCTCTATTTGCACGGCTCCTTTTCTTGTTGTTTTTTCATGATTCTAATGAAACCCCTGAGAAATCCATTCCCTTTAATGAGGTAGCAGGGTTTCTCTGGACTCCATCTGCCCTCTGTTCAGCGCTGTCCTTTTCAGATGTTCACAAAAGTGTGGCCGATCACACTTTTTCACGCTTAGAAAGACGGACACAGCTGGATCATAGGCCAGACGGCGTCCACAGTGTATGTATCTGCCTCATTACAAGGAATCTTTCAAACCCCTGAGCCATACTGCGATCTTTGGGAGGAAGAATAAACAAACCAACACCTAGTCAAGAATAGGTTTTATTTATTTTTATGTTGTTCCCCGTGCAGTATAAGTGATTAGAGGTCTTTATTTTTCTGGTCAAGGCATACTATCACACACTACAAATTTTTGCATTGCCATATTTTGAAAACTATAATATTTCTATATTTCTGCCGACAGAGTCATGTTAGGGCTTGTTTTTGAGGGATGGCTTGACATTTTTATTAGTACAATTTTTGAGCAAAAAAACCCATTTTTTGATCGCTTTCTATTCCGACTTTTGGGTAGAATGAACAAAAAAACAATTCAGGAATTGTTTTTTGTTATGCTGTTCACCGTATGTAAAAGTGATAATGCAGCTTTATTCTTTGTGTCAGTACAATTACGGCGATAAAACATTTATATAATCTTTTTTATGTTTTGCCGCTTTTACACAATAAAAACTATTTTATAGAAAAAATAATTGTTTTTGCATCGCTATACTCTGAGAGCTATAGCTAAATTTTTTGACCGCTAATTGAACTTTATGGTGCCTTATTTTTTGAGGGACAAGATGTCATTTTTAGAGATACCATTTTTAAGCTTTTTGATCACATTTTATTCCACTTTTCTGTTCGGTGGTATGATGAAAAAATCATAGGTTTTTGTCACATTTCTTATTTATTTTTTTACAGTGTTCACTGAAGGGGCTAACTTGTGTGACGGTTTTATAGGTCGTGTCATTCTGGACATAGCTATACCAACTATGTGTACTTTGTTTTCTTTTTTTTCTTTTACACAAATGTTCCCTTGTTATTGGTATAATATTTTCATTTTTTTATTTTAATTATTTTGTGATTTTTTAAAAATATTTTTATAATTAATTTTTTTACTTTTTTAAAAACTTTTTTTTACTTAGTCCCTCCATGGGACTTTAACTTTTATTACTCTGCTCACTGGTATAATACATTACAATATCCCAGCATTTCAATGCCTTATACATTTCAGTATTACACTGACAGAAGCCTCTTAAGGTACCGTCACACTCAGCGACGCTGCAGCGATATAGACAACGAGCTGATCGCTGGAGCGTCGCTGTTTAGGTCGCTGTAGAGACATCAAACACAGCAGCTCCAGAACGATGCAGGAGCGATCCAGTGACGCAACGGCGACTCACTTATCGTTGTAGCTGGTTGTTAGCTCCATGTAAAACATTGCTGGCATCGTTGCTTTTTATGTCAAACACGATGATACATGCCGACCTGACGACCAAATAAAGTTCTGGACTTCTAGCTCCGACCAGCGACATCACAGCGGGATCCAGATGGCTGCTGCGTGTCAAACACAACGAGATCGCTATCCAGGACGCTGCAACATCAAAGATCGTTGTCGTTCTCGTTGTAAAGTTGCTGAGTGTGAAGGTACCTTTAGACCATACTCTGGGCATGGTCTAACCAGTCTACCATAGCTAGCAGATTCGGAGGTCATCATGACGACCTTGGGTTGGCAACGATCGGGCCCTCTCAATGAAGTTGCTGGGGCTCCGATCAGAAAGGAGAGGGAGACCTCTGCCTCTCCTAGCTTAGAAAATGTGGCAATTGATATTGATTACGGCATTTAGGGGGTTAAAGGGCCAGAACCGATGCGGGCACAACTCCTGGCAGTGATAGCTATCACCTAAGCCAAGCTCCCGGTGACGATAGTGCAGGCAGAGCTCCTGTACCGCCTATGATCTCTATGATGTACACATACATCACACGTCAAGAACTCCCATCCGAGGGGGGCGTGTCCTAGCTGGCCATGTGAGTGGAAGCAGGGAAGAGTGCTCCCGCTGCCAGAAGGACAAAAATCCTGCTTTAACCCCGATTTTCGGGTAAACTCACCTAAATCCGGCTGGCTGAAGGTCCGGAGAGTGCAGCGGTGCGGAGCGGCGGGTCCGGAGTTGGCAGCGATGACGCTGGCACCAGCGATGCAGGAGCCGGCCAAGATGGCGCCGATGCTAGGGAGGACGCCGAGAAGGAGAACGCCGCATGCCAGCGGCGCATGGAGGTAGCCGCAAAGCTGTAGCAGTATGCCAGAGTGGAGGCTGCTGAGGAGGCAGAACCAGGATCTGGAGCTGGAGCTGACCAGGAGGAGGAGGAAGCAAGCACGGCTGAGCAGCATGAGGTACAGAGGGGGAAGGAGAGAGGCAGCATGGCGGGGGCTAGTAGGGGACCTGAAGCCATATCACAGGGAGAGGAGCCGACTCTTAGAGATGTTATCACACTGATCTCTTCATTTCAGCAATCCCTGAACTCCTTGGCTCAGCAGATGCAGGAAGTTAAAGGGGACACGGCACAGATTAATGCGGCTCTGCAGAAAATGGACAAACGTATAGGAGTGGTGGAGGAGAGGGTGAGCACGGCAGAAGATCACATAGTGAAATAACAAAAAGCTGAAAAGAAGTTTGCCCAAGCAATAGCCGAGCTCGCTGCCAAAAATGAGGATCTGGAAAATAGATCCAGAAGGAATAGCATACGTATAGTGGGGCTGCCTGAAAAGACTGAGGGGAGAAATCCCACAGAATTTGTTGAAAACTGGCTGCTGGAGAAGATTGGGAGCACAGTGTTGACAAAAGTTTTTGCTGTTGAACGGGCTCATAGGGTCCCGCCGCAGCCCCCTGCCCCAAGAGCGCATCCCCGTACCATGCTTGCTAAAATACTGAACTACAGGGACAGAGACAATATCCTCAAAAAGGCTAGAGAGATGGAGGATCTGACGGCTGGAGGTCAAAAAAATCGCCATTTATCCGGATTATTCCGCTGCGGTTCAAAAGCAGCGGATGAAGTTTACTGGAGTCAAGCGGCGACTGAGGGAGCTGGGAGTGCAGTATTCAGTGATGTTTCCCGCCAAGCTGAGACTGGTGGCTTTTAATAAGACCCACTTTTTCCTGACACCGGAGGACGCTACCCAGTGGCTTGATACTCATGAGAAAAAACTTAACCAAAAAAGAAAAAGACACTGCATAAATGTGTGCACACCTATGTATCACAAAATGAGTAACAACTTTATTATAAGACAAAAAAGCATACAAAATATAAAAACATTAAAAACATATCCCATAAGGATCAGAAAACGAACACACCATTCTCCTGTTGTAAAAATACACCAAAGAACCACAGCCCAAATAGATGGAAAATGCTCATATATTCATATGTATAAATGTATAGATAAACATGAATACAATCATATAAATATATAAGGGCCGAACATTTATGACCTAGATAAATATAACCACACAGATCCCGATAACATATGGGCGTCCCCAAAGTTATCAAACCCTGAGCCAAACCCAACCATGTAAAATAATCACTATGTGCATGAAACCCAGTGACTAGAGCTAAATATCTATCACAAGGGAAACAAGGGGCCAAAAAAGTATAAAGGCTGAATCAGCAAGGGGGCACATCAAAGCAAGCCACTATGGATATGTGCACAAAACCCCAGCCACAAAATAAAAAGGCTGAGAACAAGGCTGGAAACTAGCACAGCCAGAAAATGCAATAAGAGCTATATAGCTGGCTCACAACAATAAAGAAAGAGCCACAAAGAAATAATTACACATCTGTGGCTGCCATGAAGAGGACCACAATGCTGGCGAATCTGTGGGCAGTAAAGGAGAAGGTGTGGGAGAATCCCACGCGTATCGCTGCGCTGGGCAGCTTCGTCAGGGAGAATGATTCTCCTGATGAATATGACCGCTATATATAGCAGTGTTAATGATCCCATACAATACCGGTGTGTAGCGATCCAGGTGTACAAACCGGAAGTAAAAAGAGGTAGAAGCGCAAGCGCAATAGACAGGGGAGGCCAGAGCGCAATGCGCATGATCCAATATGCGGTGAGATGAACGGCAGGATAAGAGGCCACTGCCTGAGTCTAGCACGCAGGCGCAGATGCCTACCAGGAAAGGAGGCAACTGCGCAGGCGTGAAGACAAACAGGCACAGAGAGTGCATTGTGCGGCCGCACAAAAAGAAAAGGAAAAGACAAAGGCATATATGGAGCGCTAGCTACAGCAGAGCAAGAATATATGAGAGTGAGGGACCACACAGGAATGGAGATAAAGACAAATAGTGCCAAACACCTATAAAAAAAAAAAATATAAACATATATTACGTCTCTATGTCCCACTAGTGCTGGTAAACTGTATATGATAATGTATAACAAATAATGTATAGTAATATGAATGTACCAACTATGGTGCCTGTAAATAATAAATAAACACAACAACAATAAAAATAATAATACCCATTGCACCCAAAAGAAAATATACAACCATACAAAAATATACACACAAAACAAACAAAAAAAAAAAAATATATATATATATATATAATAAATGAAAAAATGAAAAAATAAAAAATGAAGAATACATATGAAAACATATAACCAAATATATACACATGTAAATAAGAAGTTTAGAAGTCAAAAGTCCATGCATAATGATCCCAACTTATGGCAAGGCATAAGCCATCAAATTAAGTCCGTAGGGCCTGTAGTAGGGCAACACACAGGTACTGAGCCAAAGAAGAAATCCATAAGAGTGGTATTCCCATGCCTGATCAATGTCCAAATCCGAAGATTGTTCCATAATGATGACAGACCAAAAGAGGGGTGAATACCTTCAATACTAATAGATGTAAAAAAGTCAATAAGGGCTGTCCAAGGGATCCTAGATGATAACTTGAGAATGGCAGGACCTGCATATTAAGTGCCAGAAAAGCCATGGATAGCCTGATCGAATAACATAGATACCGGGATAGCCATGAACGACTGGACCGGACCGAGTTAACCCAAAAAGCCAGTATAGAGAAGTTCTTCATTCAGACCGAAGGGTGAAGTAGACTTCAAACGAAAAATCCAGCGGGCCTCATGTTGCAATAACCATCTGTGCCGGTCGCCACCTCTTTCATTGAGCAAAATCCTCTGCAGACCAAAAAATTGAGTGTTAAATGATTTGCCTCCATGCACTTTAAGGTAATGAGCTGCAATCGGGGTTAAAACCTTACCCTTCTTAAGGTCAGCATGAGCTAAATGAATTGTGGATAGGTGTTTTTGGGCTCGTTTTCTCAATTCCTGCGACGTCTGACCAATATATACCTTGTGACATGGACAGATGATGGCATAAATCACAAAACTGGTTTTACAATTAATATATTGACAAAGTCTATGGTCTGTATTGTCTAAGGGATTGTGAAAGAGATCTTTAGTGGGCGGCATATAAGGACAAATGGTACAATCACCACAAGGGAAAGAGCCTCTAAGTCGAATACCCCGGTTTAGATTCATAACAGGTCGTGAAAAGTGACTTCTAGTGAGTATGTCACGTAAATTGGATGCTCTCTTGGCCGTCATCAAGGGTCTAGGGCTGACACAGGCAACAGTTTGGGAGTCTGAAGTCAGAATATCCCAATTTTTAGTCAAAATGTGCCTCACCTGATTCCAATTTGTACTGTACTCCGTGATGAATCTGACTGTAGAGTCTTGTAATCGGGGACGTGATACCAACAAAGAGGCCTGATCCGATGATTGGGCTCGCTGAAAGGCTTTAGAGATAACCCTCCGAGGGTATCCACGCTGTTGGAACCTCAAACTAAGGTCTCTTGCTTGTTGCCTGAAACTTTCATCAGTAGTGCAATTCCGGCGAACACGAAGGAACTGTCCTGTTGGAATACCCATCCGGGTATGCTGGGGATGGAAGCTCTGATATTGAAGTAGACTGTTGGTAGCTGTAGGTTTACGAAACAAATCCGTCACCAGTCTATTTCCCTCCGTTGAGATCCGAAGATCAAGAAACACTGCTGAATCCGGGGAACAAGAATGAGTAAGGAAGATATTCAATGAATTATCATTAAGTTCCCTGAGAAATTGTAAGCAAGAAGTTTCACTACCAACCCATATGAAAAAGACATTGTCTATGAAACGATACCAATGTTTGATATGATCACGAAACATCTGAGAACAAAAAACCAGCGTTTCCTCCCACCATCCAAGAAAAATATTGGCATAGGCCGGCGCACACCGTGCGCCCATGGCCACGCCCGAAACCTGTTTGTAATAAGTCCTGTCAAATAAAAAATAATTATGGTGCAGGACAAAATTCAACAAATCCACAATGAAAGAGTCATGAAGGCGATTTGTGCCATTGAGTCGATCTAAAAAGAAGGATAAGGCTTTAATACCATGGGCATGGCTTATATTGGAGTATAGTGATTCAACGTCACATGTTATAAGTAACTCCTGTCCTGTTAGAGTAATGTCACGACAAACACGGATAAAATCAGCCGTATCCTTGATAAAAGATGGTAAAGAAGAAGCTATGGGCTGAATGAAAAAATCAATATAAGTACATGCCCGTTCGCAAATGCTGCCAATACTTGACACAATGGGCCTGCCAGGTGGCTTACAGGCATCTTTGTGTACCTTTGGTAAAAGGTAAAAAGTGGGAATGATGGGATTCTCAACCCACATGAACTTTTTTTCATTGATGGAAATGGTGCCCATGGCTGCGGCCTGATTGATTAATTTTTGGAGTCTATGCGCAAAAATTTTTGTCGGATCCGAAGGTAATCTAACATAGAAGTTAGAATTATTGAGCTGCCTTTTAGCTTCTTCAAGATAAAGGTGGGTGGGCCAAAGCACCACATTCCCACCTTTATCCGCCTCCCTGATGATAAAGGAGTGATTATTTTTCAAGGAACCCAATGCCTTCCTTTCCTGTGGGGAAAGATTGTGGGTATTGCCAATAGATGTAGGTAATTTTAGGATGTCTCTTTTAGTAGACTCAAAAAAGAATTTAACCGCAGGGACTAAAGAAAAGGACGGAGCGGTAGAGGACTTATTCCTAAATGGAAACTGTTTCCTACCTGCTGGCGTCGTATTTTCTACCAATAGATCAAGGAGATCTTGAAGTACTTGCTGATCCCCAATTGATGAGGTTTGGATGACTTCTGATCGTTGATGAATCACCTGCAGCACCAACTTTCTACAAAACAAGTAGAGATCCTTGATAAGATCGAATTTATCTGTAGTCCGAGTGGGAGAAAAGGATAATCCTCTCCGCAATACCGAGTGTTCCGCTGGTGAAAGAACATAATCAGACAGGTTAATTATTTGTAAGGTGGATGGAAGTACCTGTGTGGATCCCATATCCGGATGAGAATGGGGGGAAGCAGTCACCGCCGTCTGTTCCTGAAATTGCGTCGATATGGCGACACTGGGCCCTGTCGATTGGTTGGACGTTTCCTGAGTCTTCTTACGTTTATGTCCACGTCGTGTCTTACGTCGAGGTCGCTGCCTCCCGAAGATAAAAAATCACTTGAGCTAGTAGCATCAAGTGCAGTCTCTGAGGAGGCAGGGGCTTGGCGATTAGAAAATTGCAGATTTGGACGTGGATTACCCAAATGTCTCCAACGAAAAGCCCTTTGGTTGCCGAAATCAGAGCGATCCCTTAGAAACTTTTTTTGTTTCCGATCTATGACTTCTTTTTCAAATTTGTCCAGTGTCTCCTTAAGCTTGGATTTGAAAGGTGCTACCAGTGATACCTCATCAAAGGACACCAATCTGCTTTCCAATTCCTTGATGTTAGATTTAGTAGAGTTAAGGAGTTGTCTATCATGCTCCAACAACATATTTATAATAATCTTGGAGCATTGCAAGAGTCCCTTTTCCCATGTTTGTTGAAATGACGATGATGGTTCCCATGCGGGAAAAATCTGCACCCGTAGTCCCCGTGGTACAATGCCCACCCTAAGGTATTCTTCCAACGTTCTAATATTCCACCACAGTCTTACAGCAGATTTATTGGCGGAAGTAATGTCTAGTGAAAGTTTGGAAAAATCAGAATCATTGACAATGGGCTCAGTATTGGAAAACAGATTAGTAGACTGAGTCCGCCAAGCGGCTTCCCTAGTTTCCCAGTCCATACCGCAAGGATACAAGACACACCAGAAAATAAAACTAAAGAAAACTGATGTATGCAACAACTATAACAATAAAAGAGAAACCAATAATCACAGAATGAGGCCTGAGATGATCCTCAATCTATAACATCTATCTAGTCAAAATTAGACCGTGTGCTGCCTAACGACAAGAAACACACCTCCATGGCCACGGGGTGCTATAAGAAGCAACAAGATAAAGAGATGTGTCGGGAGCACAACCAATATATTAAATATATCCACTAGGGTGCTACACAATGCATGGAGAATGCAAATACTGAACCAAAAAAGAAAAAGACACTGCATAAATGTGTGCACACCTATGTATCACAAAATGAGTAGCAACTTTATTATAAGACAAAAAAGCATACAAAATATAAAAACATTAAAAACATATCCCATAAGGATCAGAAAACGAACACACCATTCTCCTGTTGTAAAAATACACCAAAGAACCACAGCCCAAATAGATGGAAAATGCTCATATATTCATATGTATAAATTTATAGATAAACATGAATACAATCATATAAATATATAAGGGCCGAACATTTATGACCTAGATAAATATAACCACACAGATCCCGATAACATATGGGCGTCCCCAAAGTTATCAAACCCTGAGCCAAACCCAACCATGTAAAATAATCACTATGTGCATCCACTATGGATATGTGCACAAAACCCCAGCCACAAAATAAAAAGGCTGAGAACAAGGCTGGAAACTAGCACAGCCAGAAAATGCAATAAGAGCTATATAGCTGGCTCACAACAATAAAGAAAGAGCCACAGCCTTGTTCTCAGCCTTTTTATTTTGTGGCTGGGGTTTTGTGCACATATCCATAGTGGCTTGCTTTGATGTGCCCCCTTGCTGATTCAGCCTTTATACTTTTTTGGCCCCTTGTTTCCCTTGTGATAGATATTTAGCTCTAGTCACTGGGTTTCATGCACATAGTGATTATTTTACATGGTTGGGTTTGGCTCAGGGTTTGATAACTTTGGGGACGCCCATATGTTATCGGGATCTGTGTGGTTATATTTATCTAGGTCATAAATGTTCGGCCCTTATATATTTATATGATTGTATTCATGTTTATCTATACATTTATACATATGAATATATGAGCATTTTCCATCTATTTGGGCTGTGGTTCTTTGGTGTATTTTTACAACAGGAGAATGGTGTGTTCGTTTTCTGATCCTTATGGGATATGTTTTTAATGTTTTTATATTTTGTATGCTTTTTTGTCTTATAATAAAGTTGTTACTCATTTTGTGATACATAGGTGTGCACACATTTATGCAGTGTCTTTTTCTTTTTTGGTTCAGTATTTGCATTCTCCATGCATTGTGTAGCACCCTAGTGGATATATTTAATATATTGGTTGTGCTCCCGAGAAAAAACTTAAGGGAATGGGCGACTGACATTTCGGCGAGATCCAGTTGGGATTTGTTTTCTCTGTCGATAGAGGAGAGTTCTGCGCTCGTTAGCAATGGTTAAAGAGTTGAGCAACTGTTGGGGGTTTTGCTGGGCCATATTGAAGGAATGGCCGGAGGGGACAGTACCAACTACTAAGTACGGGGTAGGAGGGTTATGCTGGGTACTGTGAACTGGTTTGGTACTTTTTCTATATGTTAATATAAGTTGAAATGTTAGGATACAATAAAGTGAAAGTTGGGGGGGGGGAAATTGTGATTGCTATGGCAGCGGGACGCGAATGGAGAGGGTTAAGTAAGGGAGAGTGTTCGCAGTGGGCAGTGGAGCCCCACTCTTGATGAGAGGAAGAATGCGTTATATTGGGGGGGTAAGGGAGGCAAGTTGGGAGGGGGCAGGGGGGTGGGAGGGTTGGGGCAGCTCATATTTGGGAAATTGGATACTTTAAGAAATGATGAGCCACATGATGGGAGATTGTATTAAAATATTGAGTTGGAATGTGAGAGGTCTGGCGGATAAAACATGGCGGGCGGCAAGTCTGCAGTATGTCCGAGAACAGAAGGTCTCAATGATATGTCTGCTAGAGACACATTTAGTGCGGGAGAGGGTGGATGTATTGAATAGGCGCTGGATACAGAGGGCGTATCATTCTACTTTCTCGACGTACTCTAGGGGTGTGTCTGTGTTAATACCTGCGGGGGTGCAGTATGAGGAGGTAATGGTAAAAGAGGATGTGGATGGTCAGTATGTGGTGGTGAAATGTAAAATAAATGGAGTGTTGATGTGTATAAAACACACCTGAGCGACCCTAAAATATGGTCAACTCAATGAAGCTCACCAAACCAGAAATTATTAATTAAAATATAACATTTATTAAGAAATATTAAAAGAGATCCAAAAAGGCCACATATAAGAACACAAACAATAACCCCATATCAGAGGGAAACATCCATCTACAGGCCAATACACATGTAATCATACACCGGAATAGTCTGTACATATGCAGGAAAGAAAGCATCCGTTTTGGGTAAGCACAGGGCAAAGCACCTATATATATAAGCATACCATGCCCATCGGCACCTTATCCATAATGAGTGCAGAAAACTGTATCTCCATAGTACTGGACCGACAGGGATTATAACATGTGCCTAAACTACGGTGTGCTAAGAGCCCAGGATAACAAATAAAGCCATGTGCATCTTACCAGGAAAGTGCCCGTGTGTTGGATGTTCTCCTCTGGCGCCCCGACGCGCGTTTCGCCCTCTGCTTCTTCCGGGGGCGTGACTATGGAGGTGAGGAGGGTCTATTTAACACAGGTAATAGCCAATGGGAAGTGCCGAGAGTGCGGAGGACAAGAAAAGCGGAAGTCCAAAGAGGTACATCGGCGCATGCGTCAGCCATTCACCGCTGTAAGTAAAGAACACTTCCTGTCCTGCGCCAGGTGGACCGCATGTGGAACACATGCAGGTCCATAGTAGGCGCAGCCGGAAGTATACGGGGCGAGGGCCGACAGCGCATGCGCACCACCTCCGTGGAGAATTGAGGGAATACCTATACCGTGCTAGAAAAACACATAGCGCATGCGTGCCCGCAAAGCAAAAGGGAACTATTATACTATTAGACAAAAACTAATAGTGGCGATAATGAAAAAAAGGAAAAAAGTGTGCATGACTAACAGTCTGTGCTGTGTGAGAGCGTAATAATTACAACGCTAATAAATAAATCCCTAACGTGATGTAAGTGAACTATTACATAAATGAAAAAAAAGGGGGAACAAAAAGGAAACCGACGTGTATAGAAAGAAAGAAATTTTAATACGGAAACTAATATAAACCCCTAACAATCATATATATATATATATATATATACATATATGAAAAACTAAGTACACCTATATGTAATGTGGTATGCACGGACATAATATCATGTATACAAAGAACCCCTAAAAATTTCTAATGCTAGGCATTAGGCATATTATGGCAGGTAACAATGGGCTTTGTGAACTGATTTCTGATGTTGTGGACTATTTTCTCAAGCCACTTGTGGTATCCTTACCATCATATATCAGGGACACCACGTCAGCCTTACAGAGACTTGACCAGATTTACCTGGAGGAGAATATGGTTATTGTCACGGCCGACGTGGAGTCTCTGTACACTTCAATACGTCATCAGGATGGTCTGAAGGCAACTGAATTTTTTTTTACGTTCCAGCTCTCTGGATGGCTCTTTGGTGGAATTAATTCTGTCGCTTTTGGAATTTCTCCTGACTCATAACACTTTTATCTTCAACAGTCATATTTTCCTCCAATTACAGAGCACGGCGATGGGGGCCTCTTGTGCCCCCTCGTACGCGAATTTATTTTTGGGTGCCTGGGATAGGGAGATTTTCCATAATGACGACATCCAGTTGATGAACCATGTTCACAACTGGATGAGGTATATTGATGATGTCCTGTTCTTTTGGGATGGTCCGAGGGAAAATTTGGAGGATCTGATGTCTCATCTTAATAACAATGACCAAAATATTCTATTAACGTTTAAATCTGGCAAGCAAATCGACTTTCTAGATATCAAACTGACAGTTGATTCTGATGGCCGACTAAACACAGATGTGTTTAGAAAAGCCACGGCTACTAATTCATTTTTGGTTGCGGATTCCTCTCACCCTCCGGCCACTATTCGTGGAATTCCTGTTGGCCAGTTTCTTAGAGCAAAGAGGATTTGCTCGAATGAGAGCAACTTTGAGAAACAGGCCATCGACCTTACAAGAAGGTTCACCGAAAGAGGTTACAGTAAAAAAATGATTAGGAAAGGATACCAAAGGGCAAGTGGCATTAGTCGGGATAGGTTGTTATATGGTCCGTTTAATGTTAAGAAACTGGATCAGCAACACCCAATAAGATTCATTTCTACCTATAGCAATCAATGGAACCAGCTGAAAGAAATTATACGAAAACATTGGCAGGTTTTGAAAGTGGACCCGGTTTTGTGTAAAATCTTACCTGAATTGCCATCTTTTGTACCCAAAAGGTCTGCTAATTTAAAGGACATTCTGGTGCAGAGCCATTATGACCCCAAAAACGTTGGTACAAAATCATCATCTGGAGTACCTGGCTTTTTTCCGTGCGGCCTCTGTAAAGGTTGTCTTAACCACGTCAAATCCAAGACTTTCTGCAATCATGATGGGTCCCGTTCCTTCAACATCTGGAAACATCTGAGTTGTAATTCCCAGGGGGTTATCTATCATGCACAATGTCCGTGCGGGAAAGTGTATGTTGGATTGACTACACGAGAATTGAAGGTAAGGACACGGGAACATATCAGAGATATTGAAAAGGCCAAAACCAGTGGGGAAGAGTCAATACTCAAACCCCTTCCCAGACATTTTAAAGCACATCATAATTGTGACGCCAAGGGTCTGGTCGTTAAGGCTATTGACCAAGTTCAATTAGGACCTAGGGGAGGGGACTTGGCCAAGGCTCCGGCCCAAATTAATGCAGATGGATTTACCGATTGGGTACTTTAAGTCCTCACGGTTTAAACGAAACTCTGGGTTTCTCAGCTTTCTTATAAATGGACATTGTTTGTCTAAGGTTTTGCGGTTTTTTTATAGCTTTTTATTGTCTAGCATATCCCTGAGGGGGAATGGGTATCCTTTTAGGGGTGGTGGGGTTATTTTAGTATGATTTCTCTAATCTGTTTTTAATTGTTGTGTCTTATTGTACTAATTATTGTTATTTTCCATCAGTTTCTATTATTTCTAGAGGGTCATGGCCTTGTCATCTATGTGGGTTGCCGTCTGATGTGTGCTATGAATATGTGGAGGAATTGTTTATCCTATCTATGATGAAGAATCAAGAATCGCAGTCGAGGACATCTTCTTGCCACCTCGTCTTTTTGACTAATTTTATCTTTTATATTATATTATTGTTGTTTTGTGGGGGTGTCGTATACATGTATTCTGCACTGCTATTGTATGGAGTTATAATGTTGGGGTAGGGTTCTTTTTAGTAGTTTAGGATACCTCTCTGTATATCAGGGCACCTCTCTGTATATTAGTGTATGTTAGTGTATTTGTTATCTGATGCCTAGCATTAGAAATTTTTAGGGGTTCTTTGTATACATGATATTATGTCCGTGCATACCACATTACATATAGGTGTACTTAGTTTTTCATATATGTGTATATATATATATATGATTGTTAGGGGTTTATATTAGTTTCCGTATTAAAATTTATTTCTTTCTATACACGTCGGTTTCCTTTTTGTTCCCCCTTTTTTTTCATTTATGTAATAGTTCACTTACATCACGTTAGGGATTTATTTATTTGCGTTGTAATTATTACGCTCTCACACAGCACAGACTGTTAGTCATGCACACTTTTTTCCTTTTTTTCATTATCGCCACTATTAGTTTTTGTCTAATAGTATAATAGTTCCCTTTTGCTTTGCGGGCACGCATGCGCTATGTGTTTTTCTAGCACGGTATAGGTATTCCCTCTATTCTCCACGGAGGTGGTGCGCATGCGCTGTCGGCCCTCGCCCCGTATACTTCCGGCTGCGCCTACTATAGACCTGCATGCGTTCCACATGCGGTCCGCCTGGCGCAGGACAGGAAGTGTTCTTTACTTACGGCGGTGAATGGCTGACGCATGCGCTGATGTACCTCTTTGGACTTCCGCTTTTCTTGTCCTCCGCACTCTCGGCACTTCCCATTGGCTATTACCTGTGTTAAATAGACCCTCCTCACCTCCATAGTCACGCCCCCGGAAGAAGCAGAGGGCGAAACGCGCGTCGGGGCGCCAGAGGAGAACATCCAACACACGGGCACTTTCCTGGTAAGATGCACATGGCTTTATTTGTCATCCTGGGCTCTTAGCACACCGTAGTTTAGGCACATGTTATAATCCCTGTCGGTCCAGTATTATGGAGATACAGTTTTCTGCACTCATTATGGATTAGGTGCCGATGGGCATGGTATGCTTATATATATAGGTGCTTCGGCCTGTGCTTACCTAAAACGGATGCTTTTTTTCCAGCATATGTACAGACTATTCCGGTGTATGATTACATGTGTATTGGCCTGTAGATGGATGTTTCCCTCTGATATGGGGTTATTGTTTGTGTTCTTATATGTGGCCTTTTTGGATCTCTTTTAATATTTCTTAATAAATGTTATATTTTAATTAATAATTTCTGGTTTGGTGAGCTTCATTGAGTTGACCATATTTTAGGGTCGCTCAGGTGTGTTTTGTATTGAGAAGTACCAATATCTCTATGTAGTAGGACATTTGTGGTGATTTACATATTTGACGTGTATAGCGGCAATGTATATTCCGCCCCCATACTCAAGTAAGACGATAAGAGAGGTGATGGAGAGGGTAGAGCGTTGGGGACTGTTACCATCTCTAATTATTGGCGATCTTAATAATATCTGTGATGACTTTTGGGACAAAAGCAAAAATCCCCAGAATAGAACAGGGGGACATATCACTATGTTTGGGACCTATGTCCGGGAAGTAGGTATGATTGATTTATGGAGAGTTAGACATATTGGGGAAAGGACGTACTCATGCTACTCGCCAGCTCATGGTACTTTGTCTAGGATTGACTTGGCGCTGGGTAACTGTTTACTGGACACAATGGTAGGGGAGGTGAGATATTTGCCTAGGGCTCTTTCAGACCATAGTCCAGTTGAGGTGGAATTTCGGCCGGTGGGGACACGGATCGGGAGCAGGAAGGAGTGGAAGATTCACCCTAATTGGCTACACAGTATGGACTTGGAAAAGATAAAGAAGGAGTTGGTGGAATTTTTTGAGATCAACGAGGGAAGTGTAGATGTTCTTACTGTGTGGGAAGCCATGAAGGCGTACTTGAGGGGACTGCTGTTCAGGGATATTAGGTGTAAGAGGAAATCGAGAGAGACAGAGAGGTTGGCGGTTGATGGGCTGAGGATAGCCGAGGATGAGATGGTAATAGCGGGTACTCCGGAAGCTGGGAGGAGGCTAAAGGCAGCTCAGAGTCAGTTGGAGGAGGTATTGCTCGGTAAGGCTGAAAGGAAGAGGGAATTCATGAATCTGGCTTTTTACCAGGAGGGCGAATCTGTGGGTCATTTGCTATCGATGGTGGCTTTTGCCCAGAGAAACACTTCCTTTGTTCATTCTTTGGTATCGGGGAGCGGTGTGGCTGTCTCTGAGACTTCAGAGATTTTGGACATTTTTGCGGATTTTTATGCGGACCTATATTCCTCTCAGCCAGATGGGTCGGTGGAGGACACGGTGGCGTTCCTTGAGGAATTGGAGCTCCCAAGGCTGAGTGACATAGATAGAGAAGATTTGGAAGTTCCCATCACGGAGGAGGAGTTGGGTCGGGCACTGCAGTCTATGCCTAATGGGAAGGCACCTGGCGTAGATGGATTTCCTGCTGAAATTTATAAAAACTTTGGGGAAGTGCTGATCCCTAAATTAAGGGTACTTCTGGAGGAGGCTAGGAGTGGCGGTCGTCTACCGGCATCTATGCGGGAGGCCATAATAGTGGTGATTCCTAAGGAGGGGAAGGACCCGACACAGCCGGATTCATATCGGCCAATCTCCTTGCTTACTACAGACGTTAAACTTCTGGCTAAGGTGTTGGCGATGAGGTTGACAACTGTTATTTCCGGCCTGGTGCATTCAGATCAGTCCGGCTTTATGCCTGATCGGTCCACTGCAATCAACTTACGAAGGCTGTATATGAATTTGCAACTCAGATCCGACAACTGTGGCCAGAGAATTATTGCATCTTTAGACGCTCATAAGGCGTTCGATAGTGTGGAGTGGGGATATCTCTGGCAGGTGCTCCGGAGTATGGGGTTTGGACCGCAGTTCATATCCTGGATTCGACTGATGTACTCGATGCCGATGGCTAGGGTTAGGGTAAATGGGGAGTTATCACGGACCATACAACTGGCTAGAGGGACGAGACAGGGGTGTCCGCTCTCTCCTCTTTTGTTTGCTCTGGCTGTGGAACCACTGGCTGCTAAGCTTCGACGGTCTGATGAGGTGACTGGGTTTAAATATGGGATGATTGAAGAAAGGGTGGCGTTGTATGCGGATGACATTCTGCTCTTTCTGGCTGACCCGGGTACGTCCTTGGAGGGAGCCATTGGGATTTTTGAGCGTTTTGGATCGGTGTCGGGACTTAGGATAAACTGGAGTAAGTCTGTCTTGTTTAAGGTGGATGATGATGGTGGGGAGCCACTGGAGGATGGGCGACTGGAGGTGACTAGCCAATTTAAGTACCTTGGAATATGGGTATCTATGCCTGTTACTGACTATATACATAGAAATCTGACTCCAACCTTAGGTGTTCTTAAAGCGAAAGCGGATGCTTGGCTTAAACTGCATTTATCTGTGGTAGGTAGGGTGAATCTTATTAAAATGATTTTGATGCCAAAAATACTGTATATTCTTCATAATGCGCCAGTTTGGATACCACGCGGGAGATTTAGACAGATTAACTCTCTGTTCAGGAATTTGATATGGGGGAGACAGCATCCGCGTATCAAACTGGAGACACTTCAGCGACCCAAGGAAGATCGGGGACTGGCATTGCCTAACCCTGAAATATATTTTCTTGCAGCCCAAAGTCAGCATCTAAAAGGCTGGGCGCATGAAGGGTCATCTGGGGCGGTACAGCGGCTGATGGAAGTGGTGACAAAAAGAAGGCCAGTAGTACAATGTTTGGAGGATGGATCCCTGGGGGCTCTAGGGAAATTATACCCGACTGTGTTGTTGATACGCAGGCTGTGGGGTAGGCTGAGACATATACGGGGGGTCACGGATTTGACTAGATTCTCACCGCTATGGCATAACAGCAACTTACAGGAGTTTGAGGCACTGGGGGTACTGACAGAATGGCAAGTCAAAGGGATTCAATACGTGTATCAAATAATTGAGCGAGGTGAATTGAAATCATTTTCCCAATTACAGGCGGAATTTGGTCTTGGGACTGTGGGGGAATTTCAGTATTTGCGGATGAGGCATGCTTTTGGAGCTCAGAGTAGAAACGGAGGTATTGGAATTCAGAGGGATATAGTACTGAAGTATGTGTGTAATGAAGGAACTACTGGGGGAGTCATATCTACTTTGTATAAAGATCTGTTGCATACTTTCCTATTGGGGTTTCCAATAAGGGCGAGAGCTAAGAGAAAGAGGGATCTGGGTCCAATGGAGAATGAGACTTGGGAGTCGGTGCTAGAATGGGTCCCACGATTGTCACTGAGCGAACCGTATAGACTGTCACAGCTCTATGTGATACACAGGGTTTATAAGTCACCGATGGTGCTATATAAGGCTGGTTTGCGTGATGATTCTGAATGCCCGAGGTGTGAAACTGCAGATGCTGATATACTCCATATGATGTGGACGTGTCCGAGACTGGCTGCTTTTTGGGTGGTAGTTTTGAGTCGTATGGAAGGTGCGTATGGATGCACGGTGCCAAGGGATCCTATAGTGTGCTTGTTGGGATGTGTGGATGAGATTGGAGTGGATAACAACCTAAAGATAGCTATTGCCAGATTGTTATACATGGCTAGGAAGGTAATAGCTCGAAATTGGATTAGGGAAGAACCGCCGTCAAGAGGAGAGTTCCTCCAGTATGTGAAGCAGGGCCTGACACTGGAAAAGGGGTTTTATAAAAAAAGAGGGAAAATCGAAATGTTCAATAAAATGTGGTCTCCGTGGATTGCTATGGGATAGGGGTATTATAGAGGGAGAGTTAATTAAGGTTCCTAATTAATGGTAATGTTAAATGTGGCTTATATTATTGGCCGAGGGATTAGATAGTATATTGGTCTAATGATGGAATTGCTAAGCAAGGTGAGCTGCTTTGTTGGGTGGGGTTGGGGGGTGGTGGGATTGAAGGGGAATGTTTGAAGGGGGGGAAAAAGCTTTGTATTGAAAATGAGAATGTAACATGTCATTTATCTTGTTATTCTTAATAAAAATTTATTTGAATAAAAAAAAAAAGAACTCCCATCCGACCATGACATAATGGTACGTCAAAGGTCATAAAGGGATTAAAACTAGATGTAATTATTTTTTTCTTTCTTAATAATAATAATAATAATAATAATAATAATAATCTTTATTTATATAGCGCCAACATATTCCGAAGCGCTTTACAGTTTAACAGTTTCAAACACAACAGTCATAGGTAACAACGTTAACAATACAATAAAGCAAAATAATTTCTTAGGATGAACCAAAAAAATGTGATTCACAAATATTAACTTTCAGCACAATTTATAGCAACGGTTATTAAGATATAATTCACATTGTGAAAAACATCTATGCTTTACAAGGATCCTATTTCACACTATATAATAAAAAGAGGCTGTAGTTTTGTATCAAAAAGTGCTCCAACAATTGGTAACATTTTATCCTTTTTGGATAATTGGTAACACTTTAAGCTTTTTAACTGCTGCTGGACCACCCACAGACTTTAAACATTGGAGGTGGTCAGTGTTCTACTGTGAAGTGAGATTTTAAAATGTCACTGCATACTAGAGCAATCATGTAGTTGTAAGGTTCGCAGGGTGGTAGCCATGGGCGAGCTGCTGCTCCTGCATGCCCTGGCACATTACAAATGCAGTGTTCCAGTCCATAAGCGTTTTGCAGTGTACATTGCATTGTACTCACTTGCAGGCCAGAAGCCTTTGCTGTCTCCACATCATCAGGTCCAGGGCCATCCACACACGCTTCAGGGGACAAGTTCAACTTTAGTAACACACAGTATTGGGCATAGTACCTACCTCCCGGTTCTAGTTTTATCAACACAGAACATTTCAAACATTCACTTAAGTTCAGCTCGGACTGTCCCTACTTTAACAGCTCCTGACATCCCTAGGGACTCCCCATCTGGCACCGCAGAATTTCTGAAATCTGCTGCGTTTCCCTTACGTGGTCACCATCCAGCTTCCTCTGTATGGAAGGGCTTAAAGCACACTCCTCAGTACCAAGTTTGGGCTGTAGGCCCTGGACACTGCAGGAAGGTCCGCAGGAAATTTGGTATGACCTCATGCTGCAAGAACGATATGTACTTCACGTGCCTTTGGCCCACTGACACTTGAATTCAGCCTTGTCTCTCACTAACTCTTGCTAACTCACTAAACCAGGAAGTGGTTCCCTTTGACTAGCCTGAACCCCTCCCACTGTTGGCTAGACCAATCATTAACTATCTTTTTACTCTGTCTGCCCCAGCAGTCTGTTGCTGGGCAACCTTAACTTTTCACCTACTTTACTACAGTCACTATCTTCTAACAGGATGCACAAAGCATAAACTCTAAACTATATCCTATACTTTCAATACACATGAGCTGTGTGTAGCAGAGCTACCTCAGGCATTGCCTTGCAGTACCCACACAGCAGCATCAGTACTTATCACACTTCATACATTTTACATGTAATAAAAAACACAATAAAGCCGCATTTCAATATTTACACAACATAATTTGTTGCCTTCAGCTGCAGGAACACAACAGTTTTTGTCACTCCCTTACATTCCCCCCTATTTAAATACAGTTGTCCTCAACCAAAACAAAACCTACAAGACAACAATGCACACATAAAATGCATAAAATACACTTTCACATTAAATTCACATAAAATGAACGCTTTGTTCATCCAGTGGCATGAAAGTGTCTTTCTGCCGGACAGTACTGACCCCAGTCCTGGTCAATACTGATCCCAATCCCACTCAGTTTGGACCCTGGAACATAAAGTTAAAGTTCTTTTATAGCAATGGCCCTCAGGCCTGTTATGACCTGGTGGTCAGGACAATAATGGACCTGGTGGTTAAGAGCACACGGAATGACCTGATAGTTACTGATAATATAGGACGAGCTCTGAGACGTGGGAACTCTGCTGACCGCAATCCCTAATCCTATCCCACACACTAGAAATAGCCGTGGATTGCTCCTAACGCTCCCTATGCAACTCGACACAGCCTAAGGAACTAGCTAGCCCTAAAGATAGAGAAATAAAGCCTACCTTGCCTCAGAGAAATTCCCCAAAGGAAAAGGCAGCCCCCCACATATAATGACTGTGAGTAAAGATGAAAATTACAAACACAGAGATGAAATAGATTTAGCAAAGTGAGGCCCGACTTACTGAACAGACAGAGGATAGGAAAGGTAGCTTTGCGGTCAGCACAAAAAACTACAAAAAGACAACGCAGAGGGCGCAAAAAGACCCTCCGCACCGACTCACGGTGCGGAGGCGCTCCCTCTGCGTCCCAGAGCTTCCAGCAAGCAAGACAACAATCAAAATAGCGAGCTGGACAGAAAAATAGCAAACCAGAGAAAAACAAGCAGGAACTTAGCTTCTGCTGGGAAGACAGGTCACAAGAACGATCCAGGAGTGAACTAGACCAATACTGGAACATTGACAGGTGGCATGAAGCAATGATCTAGGTGGAGTTAAATAGAGCAGCCAGCTAACGAATTAACCTCGTCACCTGTGGAAGGAACCTCAGAAGCCGCAGCCCCACTCACCACCACCAGAGGAAGCCCATGGACAGAACCAGCCGAAGTACCATTCATGACCACAGGAGGGAGCTTGACAACAGAATTCACAACACAGGCCCACAACCACAACAATAACTGCCCAACAGTCCATGGGCAACTGCAACCTGACAGGCACATCGGGTTGTCCATTTTTTCCATGAGTCTGCATGACCCTGAGTGTTCAAGTTCCTGTAATAAAGACCTGTTGGCCAACTTAATCACACCTTCCACAGTCCAGGAGCACAGTTCACACAGTCCTGACCTGGCTTAATCATCTGGTCCTTTTCCTCCCCTCCCCTTTGGTGAACAATGGTCCCTTTACATTGCACAATGCTGACCTCGTGTCAGACTCGCAGTCCCTGGGGAAAAATTCTAGGATAGTATTGGGTTGAGTCCATGGGACAAAGTACATGGGGGCAGTTTGCACAGTCCATAAGGGTCACAAGGATTTTGACCCTTTAATAGTACTGCTATCCAGCAAGGGGTTGCAAAAACATGTGCAAAACAAACTTGAAGTGGGGGTGTAAAACACATAAACTTCATCTGTCCTGGCCAATACCAGGGGTTACCGGCATATCTAGGGCCTCCTGCCCTGAGGAATGCGCGATAGTTCCTTGTTTCTCTGTACAAGAGGCAGAAATGCACACGACCATCAGTTTACATCCTGCTGCCATTTTCAATTTACTCCCGCAGCTGTCCTCAGACCCAAGTTACCAGGGCTCTGGTCTTCCCAACATATGTGGCCAACTGTGGGCCCTGGTACACATATTTGGTCATGCCTGTTGCCTCTGCTGGGCCAGATGCTTTGTTGCTACCTGTAGAAGGCTAGAAGGTGTTCCACTGGATGTGGACTCCCTGCTGTTTTTGCAGATCCGCTTTGCTGGTCCTGGAAGTAGAGGACTCAGTGTTGTTGGAGCTGTGGCTGTGGATACCTTGGCTGATGTGAAGCAGCCACTTGAAGGTGCTCCATCTCCTGCCTTGCTGCCTGGGCACTCTCTTCCTCCTGATGGATCAGGGTCACCACCACTGCATACTAGGGTTGAGTGACCTTGACTTTTTTAGGGTCGAGCCGGGTTTCGCGAAACCCGACTATCTCAAAAGTCGAGTCGAGTGAAATCGGCCGATTATGGCGAAAAGTCGAGGATCGACCGAAACACGAAACCCAATGCAAAGCCAATGGGATTTTTTTTTTTTTTCTCTCTCTCTCTCTCTCTCTCTCTCTCTCTCTCTCTCTCTCTCTCTCTCTCCCTCTCTCTCTCTCTCTCTCTCTCTCTCTCCTCCGTCCGTCCCTGAACTGAAAAGCTGGTGTTACACAGTGCAAATCGCTACAGCGCACAAGCGACAACATGGCCCTAAGACCTATGTCATCACTCTGCCCACGCCCCTTCATTGGCTGAAAAAAATGGCGCCAAGCGCGTCATACGAAACGCGACTTTGGCGCGAAAGTCGCGTACTGCATGGCCGACCCCACACAGGGATCGGGTCGGGTTTCATGAAACCCGACTTTGCCAAAAGTCGGCGACTTTTGAAAATGAACGATCCGTTTCGCTCAACCCTACCGCATACCATCCCCATGGCCAGTCTTCCTTCACAAATTGGACCCCGTCACCTTAATGAAAAGTGAGTCCTTAGTGCAGGGGCCGGCATCGACATATACACAGTCGCCGGTCTCTGTCTCCTGTGCAAAACCTTAACCCCTTTTGGAGTCAAAGTGCTTCACAACTCCGTGGGTCACCCAGTTGTCGGGTGCTCCATCCCCGGGATATCTAACTGGCACTGCACCCATTTTTCCCTCCTTTTCTTCTCTTCTACAACTCTTCTAGCCTTGACAAGGGACTTCAAATGTTCGGCCTGGCCCCAGGGCCTTGTCCACACTGACATGGCCGCTTCTGTCTCAGGACCTCTGGTTTGACCTCCATTTTCTTCAATCTCCCGGCCCACATCATCCGACTGCCAAGCTAGCCAGCATATCCATTCTGACCTCCCGAGTCCCACGTGGAGTGCCATGCTGTACCACAGACTGTCTTTCTCTAATGCAGTCCACACTCCATCTCATTCTTTCCAACTCTCTCACCAACAATGGTGTCGGTCCACTTTGCCATGGGTGTCCTTCTACATTATTCCGTCTCTGCTTTTGCCACATTTGGCTCACCTGCCTTTTTTCGTGAGTCGCCGCCCATCCTCCATTGACTTGCTGCAATGGGCAGGGTTTCTTTTTTTTCCACTGAATCCACCGGGGCGGGCAGAGCTCACTATAGACTGACCTATCCAGAAAGAAACCTTCTCATTTTTTGGAGGGGCCAGTTCACCCGGTCACAGTCATTCACTAATCATAAAAACTTGATGTACCTTGAATCTGCTAAATGTCTTAATCCCAGGCAAGCTAGATGGTCTTTGTTTTTCACCAATTTTGTGGTCACTTACCGTCCTGAGATTAAGAACGGCAAAGCAGATGCTTTGTCTCAGAGTTGCCCTGGGGATGGGAATACTGATGATGCTATCAAGAAGGGGTGGTCATCAATGTAGTGTGTTCTGAACTTGAGGGTGAGGTATTTAAGGCTCATGGGGATGCCCCTGCTGGTCCTTCAGAGAAATTGTTTGTACCTGTACATCTGCGCCTTAAAATGTATTGAGGCACATCATAACTTGGCTCTGGCTGGTCACTCAAGGAATAAAGCGACCTTAGATTTCCTTTCTCATTGTTTTTGCTGGCCAAGGTTGTGTAAGGATGTAGTCAACTTTGTGTCCTCATGTAGTGTCTGTGCACATTCCAAGACCCCGCGTACTCATCCCTCTGGGACTCTTTTACCATTAACCATTCCTGACCACCAATGGACTCATTTATCAATGGATTTCATTATGAATCTTTCTTCATCCTTTGATAAAACATTTATGTAAGTTGTGGTGGATAGGTTTAGTAAAATTGCGCACTTTATTGCTTTACCTACTCTCCCTAATGCCAAGACACTGGCTCAGATGTTTGTCACTGAGATAGTGAAGCTTCATAGGGTTCCCTCTAATGTGGTGTCAGACCCAGTTTGTATCTAAATTTTGGGGAGCATTTTGTTACCATTTAGGGATGCATCTATTCTTTCTCTCGGCATTCCATCCTCAAACTAATGTTCAGATTGAAGGCCTAAACCAAAGTTTGGAAACATAGTTCTACTGTTATATGTCAGATAACCAGTAGGATTGGTCTTCTTTTTTACCACTGGCTGAGTTTGCTTTAAACAATTGTTGTACCGAATCCACTGGTAAGTTACCAATTTTTGGCACATATAGTTTCCATCCACAAACTTGTACATTCAGTAAAGATGAGTCTTCAGGGTTTCCTGGGGAGGTACAATTTTTTTCTTCACTTTCATCTGTGTGGGAAGGAGATCAGAAATTAAAACATCATGTGGGACAAATACAAACGTATGGTCAATAGGAAACAGTTAAGAAGACAAATCTTCGGCACAAATGTAATCTAGCTGATAATAATAAAATTTATTGAGACAATATGAGACAGAATTCATACCAACGTTTTGTCCCTCAGGCCTTTATCCAAGTTATATGTATAGAACATAAAATGTAACACAATTTAATATAAATAAAGAAAAAATAAATTCATGCACATGTCTCATAATATGACAAAAACAAAAACACCTATTTTGTGAGATTTTATATAACAATAAAGTGTTTAACAATAATGTATAA